>NW_020653854.1:8026040-8149274 GCF_003589595.1 Hyposmocoma kahamanoa | reverse complement strand
TATAGCTTACGTGTCTCGGCGGCGCTGCTGGAGAGCCGATACAACAAATAGTAACAGTATTTTTCGTAGCCTGTTTCATGTGGGGATTGCCTAGTATACAATTTATAGCACCTACGGATGTTCGGTTGATCTGCAGGTCTCTCATCAACGCCGCCCTCTATTGCTCGTACCGGATACATTTCAGTAACAAGTGATATGCATCTTCCACTGCTCCACATAACTCGGAATTAGGAGAATTTTTTCGTTAAGAAAGCTAAACTGTTTAATGGAACATGTCCAGTTCTCATCCTTAGTGCGATGACAACTATTTTTCTACCATAGTCGTACTCTGCAAACCAAGGCAAACGAGGCGGCTGACACTGAATTATGCGATATGGGATACCTTTTTCTTTCTTTTCTTTCTTTTTTTTTCCTTGATCTGATGTCAAAATACTAATTCCACACTTGAGCACATTTCAATCTATACTTGGAGAGAAATTCTGTGTAGCATGGTAGTATATTCACCACTTGCCCTTCTGTTCTTCCACGCTTAGCTAGAATGTCAGCCTCATCATTCCCCTTTAGTCCAACGTGGGATGGTACCCACTGGAACTTCAATTGTACATTTCGGGCTACAAGTTCTTGTATTTTAGCTATGACCATGTATATACATATATGCAGCTGGTGAACTCGATTGCAAAATTATACACTTATTATTTTATTACATGATACATTTTCCTCAATATCGAAATTACTATGTCATATAAACGATCCAATGTTATTTAAAATGCTATTAAAGATAAACCACAAGTAAGTATTTCCCAGAATAGCGTGGCAAATAAAAATCCCTTTGATGTCATGAAGAAAATTGTATCGATCGATGTTACATATTTCACAGAACTGATTTTATCAAAATGTTATAACTTATTTTGAGAACTGTCATGATGATAATCGTTCATCATTGTGTAAACAAACAGTTTTTTACAGTATATTTTAATAAATCGCACGTACGGACTGTCAGTCCAAAAATTATCCTTATGTCCAAAAAACTTGAAGTGTATTTCTGATTTTAACTGAAATTAATGAAAAAAAGAATCAAAGTACTATTAAAAATCATTGGTAAGTCGATGATTAGTATTAGATATTTTTGAACAGGTTCATACGTACTAATATTTTTGATTTTTGTTCCTAATTAGATTAGTATTGTAGAACGGTGTTAAAAACAACTGTATCACTTCTTATGTGTCTTACTGTTATGCTCGGGACTACTTTAAGCCGATTAACAGGCATGCTAATGAGTTGTATGCAAAGTAATTTGAAAGTTATTTACGGGTGTTGTAGAGATAACAATACTTACATGGTCTTTCCGCGTATTGTTGTCATTAATTCAACTGTCAAATATATTACAATAGTGCAAATTAAGGATATGGTGTCAGTACTCCATACAAACGGTAGCAGCGCGGTTTATCTGTGTGCAAGCCCGTGTACGGACGCACACATTCGCATAACATCGCAGTGAAGTCGCGTTGCATGGTGCAGGTCGTCTCACGCGTCATTTATTATAGAATTGAAGCGTTCGCTCATTGTGCAAAAATGACATCAGATGATAGTCGCGTTTATTGTTGTGTTTATGGTAGTTTGAACAGGAGTACCTCAAATTCGGAATTGTTTAGCATTTCATTTCCTTCAACAACACGATTTTCAAAATTTCCAATAACACACGACCAACTATAAATACCAACAATGATGATGAACTATGAGGAGTTCAATGTACACGGAAAAAAAAATAAACGGAAAATGATTATCAAAACAGAATTCGAAACAAAAGACGTACTGTCCAATATACTCGTACCAGATTGTAAGTAACCCGAAACCTGTTAACATTACAGGCTTTCGTTTTAAGATTTCAAAAATTCAAACAAAAGTAAGTCCTTTCCTTGTAAAACATCAACTGTATCAGCTGTTCATCGATTCGTTTTGACGATAGGATTTAATGACGGGTGTATCGATGGCGTTACAGGACCTTTTTAAAAATTTGGTTGTCTCATTCAATTGTTGTTTTATTTATGTTTTTTTATTTACCATTTGGATTGTCGATGGCCTTGACTACACCACCGTCCCAAAGTCTATCACAACCTTTGTTTTCGCTAATGATATTTAGCAGTTGATCAGTGATAGCCAGGCTCAGGACACTAAAAATTTTGGTTGAAGAGTATTCTGTAGGACAGAATCGACCTGGAATGCCCATGTAGCGCTAGCACATACTAATCTAGTTTGGTGCACGAAAGAAGCCTCTCCGTAGGAGATATCATTCCGTTTCTATACGTCTGGCGCAACCTGGTCAATAATCGGCAAATATCTTTTTTTTCACGACCTCACCTTACGCATATAGTCGGGGAAATAAAATCTGCGCTATTTCGCGGGCTATGATTATGTGGAAAGAATGGGAGAGGATCGAGCTGCCAAAAGAGCGTATTTTGGGCAACCTACGGGTCATCATCCAGTGGCCCGTCCAAGATATCGCTTGAAGGACGAACTTGCCTAAGACCTGAACGAACTGAATGGTCTGAATGGTCGGAATTGGCCCAAGACCGACTGAAATGGCGTGCTTCGGTGTCGACGGCTAAGATCCATGAGGTCGCCTCCGACACCGGGTCGCTGAGAGAGATAAGATTTATACATTTAGCTTTGATTTCGACTAAGCAGAAATAGCGACCTAAACAAGTTTTTCGTATGTACAAAAATAATTTTGCCTAAGTTCTTAAATTTTAATAGAAGTTTTACTAAAATCTTGCTTAGGTCGCCACTGTGCTTAGTCGAAGTCAAAGTTCGTTTTATAAATATCAGCCTTAGGATTCAACGTTAATGCTATCGCCTTTCAAGGGATATACTTATATATTGGTTAAGGCGAGGTATTTCAACGCGAGCTTAGAATTTAAGAGGTGAGGTGTGGGGGGGTCACTTCTCGCGTCCCGCAATCCGCGCGGTGTAAATTAATATGAATAAAATAAGAACATGCGGAGAAAATTCGACACAGATGGGACGTCGACAAGCGCTCGATGGCATTGACGGTGCAGCGGGTGGCACTCGCTGGGCAACTTTCAGGTTTTGGGATAAATATGAATAGAATAACTATAGGGCTTCAGTTGAAAACCAAAATTTTGCAGGTTCTCTATAGTATTTAAAGAGAAATATCTCCATATAAAAATTATGTCCAAAGTTTGATATTTTATTCTTGAATTATTGTTTTAGATTTTTATTTTAGCCTGTTTTCGAGACTTTGATTGATGGACTAAAGTAAATTCTATCGTGTATCAAATTAGCACATTCTTTAGACTATATCTTTAGGTGTATCGTATATTTTTTTTATAAGATCATTATTTAATAGTAAATACCTGAACCATTTGATCGAACAAAACAGTTTTTCCCATTTCTCCTCCAGTGACTCGCCTTAATATTTAATAATTATCGCAGTGTGCTGTATTTAATGAGCGATCGTCGACAAGATCAAGGCTGTAGAAAGAAATAGATAAGCGAAACCAATGTAATTTCGCAACAAAACTATTTTTAACTCCAGTCTCCGCATTGTTAATTTTAAACCGCAGTCTAATTTGCAGACCAAACTTCAGGTGGGTAAAAGTTTTAAACAGGATAACCAACAGAGAAACTAGTGATAAAATAGTTACCATGTACAACGTGTAGTAGTTTGTAGGTGATTTTGTAGGTCATCGTGTATATTTTCGCTACATTGAAAGTATGTTCTAGGCAAGCGGTATTTACTTATAACGAGTTCCACTATCTGCGAAAGCAGAAGAGCTGTATTTAAATCAGCCAATAATATTTCTCATCTCTCCGTTTTAATACAAAATGGGCCTAAATATTAGGAAGTTATCACACTTTATAATGCGGTATCGGCTTAAGCCGGTAAGAAAAAGCTTTATGTCCATGAAATAAGAGCGAAAAAAAGGCAGGGTTAAAAGTACTAAGAATAAACGGGCATGTATGAAGAGGGATGGGTCTGATGGGAGTGGATGTTGAGGTTCACGGTCTCTGTCTACTCTGGAGGAAGACAGGCGTGTTGATATGTATGTATGTAAGACTGTGCGAAGCGATTTCGTATCAATAAGCGTGGTAATTCCCTTATGCAATTTTAATAACGCTTCAAATTAAAAATCGAATCTCAGTATGACTGACAAATAAATATAGCTACTGCTATGTATGAATAATAAATCCTTACAATGTAGGCTGTTTACCAACAAATGTGCACAGTTAAAAAAATATAACATTGTTACTTTTGCGAACATTAATAATTTATGACAGAACCAACAATTTTTAAAATAACAATTATATAAGTACCTTTAAATACAATGCAAATTATGTGTTAAGTCAGTAATCGCTTAAAATCCAGTTTAAAACAAAGTAAGATCACAGACACGAATACATTCGCCAATCTTTGGTTTACTTTCGCAATACATCCACAAAAACTATTACCTATCCGCTTAAATGTCTCCGAAATGGCAAAGTTATTTTTTAATAACTAATTACATATTTCTGCCGCTAAAGTAATGTGAGCATTACTGCGTTCCGGTTTTAAAGGGTAAGTAAGGGTGCTGGTGAAATTACAGGCACATAGACCTTGTCAACTTATGTCTCAGGGAAACAGGCGCAGTAGCAGTGCCCCTCAAATCTTTGCAATTTAAAGCTCAGAATGGCACTACAACTGTTATAGACAGGCGTGTAGCTTACCACCAGGCACACGACTTGCTCATCTTGTCACTTGATATTACAAAAAAAAATTGTGCTTTCAAGGAAATATAATTTAGCACAGACATTTATATAGTATAAATCTTTCTAGCTCTCCTGCCGTCAATCACCTTTTTACCTAATGACAAAGTGACAAATTTTGACAGATAATTAATTAAGTTTATTCGACTACATTATCAAAATCGACATATAATTACTAGAAACAGTGACACAGAACCGGAATCAGTACCTTCAGGAAGTTATACGGCTCGGCACGGCTACAATATTTGTGAAAACTGCCAAGCATATTATAGCAACGACTGTACCTTAAACTGCGGGGTACATCTAAAAGCTATAATAAGGTAACAATAGCTATGAACTTGTACCGAGTCCATTATCCGACTAAGTAGTGTAGCTATTACTAGCTAACGATTTGCTGGAGAGTGGCCAGCGGTTGAACTCGGTTGGTTAATCGGGTTAGAAAGCGCATTTGCACAGACACGACATTACTAAGCCGTTTTAGTAGCTTTAATTACCTGTAGAACGTTGCTATAATAGCAATTAGTTAAATGGTGCCTTAAGTCGCTATTAATGTTGAACAAATACAGACACGACTAAATGTTCATGCTTTCGTAGAATTGTTTTGTTCTATTTTTATTACGTGTATTATTAGTACTTCATGTGACTGTTACTTAGTAAAAGGCATTAAAATACGAGTGTGGGTTTATGAAACGAGCCAACAGGCGAGTTTCATAAAAACATCACGCGAGTGTTTTAATGCCTAATAATGTACAGTTACATACACTGCTTTATCTATATACATATTATAAACTATGATATGTTCAGAAACCGCATGTTACGACTGGCGAAATGGCGGCAAATAAAATTTTTGTCACGCATGTCACACAACCGTAGTTTTTATTTAATTCATAGACAAACTAGAGTTGGTCCCCACTATTATATCGATCATTCTAAGTCGTTCGATATCAAGTACGATGAGAAATTTGCTTAGATTATGGAAACTAAAGGACATGTTATGTTGACATATATAAATCTGACGTTATATGTATATGATGCATTTCGACGTCGAAAACATAGACATGTTATTGTCTTTGTTTAACTATTGCGCGCCGTCTTAAGCCAAAAGAGATAGCATTACATTGGTATGTGTCAAACACGGGAATCCAAAATATGTAACGTCGTCTTAAATGCCAACTGTGTCCATTTCGCAGTACATGAGGTACATGATACGGTTGTCAAAGGGAAGTACATCAAATGTCAAAACAAATGTTTTCCAAGTGTTTTATTGAATTATTCGCATGTATTGTAATAAAATGGACAAAAAAATTGACAGTGAGAACAATTAAGTGTTAATAAAAATTCGTCCCTGCAGCATTACGGGATGTGGCATTTGAAAAAGCGAAGATCGACCGAATGTAACACTTACATGTAACGTGTTATGTTCCTGTCTATTAATCACACAAAAGCCCAAATATCTCATGTAATTAGACATATTTAAGTAGTTTATTCATAAGTCTTGCCAAATTTTGCTTTGGTTTCTTCAGATTGCCTGTTTGTTTGTATATTTTGATGATTGTTGTTAACGATTATTTTGAAATAGTGTTGTTCTTGGAACCGTACATATTATCGATATTCTGTTATTAAAAGAATTCACTACGAGTTTTTTATTATTTTATTATTATTATTTTTACTATTTCAAGTTTACCTACAAATCAAAAAAGAAGATAGAATGGTTGGAAATCATACATTGAATCAAAGACCATCTTCATTTATTCGCTTCATTTTGAAGAGTCAAATTTTAGCATAACTTTGAATGTAAACTTGTCCCTGAAAACAAAACTATCCACTCGTTTCCGATTTTTTCCCACTGACAAATCTAACTACTAAAAATTCTTATTTTATAAAGCCAGCAATACAAAGAACATGTTGGTCTAACGTTGCCGGGTGAAGGAAAATACCAACGTATAGACAGCTTATTTGCCTTGCCTTGCCTTGGAGTCGTTCGGTGTCACTCGCCTAGCTGACCGAGTGAAGGCGAGCGCTAACTGGCTTATCACAACTCGCAGTCACTCGTGACTACTTGTCTCACTTCGGAGAAGTGTCGATTTTTCTGCACAAATCAAAGGCGCTCGGCCAATAGTAGTCAATTGACATTGTATAATCAGACATTTGCATGCTATTTAATATATGCGAAACATGTTTAAACTAACACTGTCTCTTGTTACATCTCCTGTTATACCATGTTTTAAGCAAATAAACGTATGATAATAATATAATTACTGATTACTACTTTCATTTATTTCCAAAATTAAATGGAAGTATTAAAGATTCTAATAAGAATGATATTAATTCTATACCAATGCATAAATACAAAAAAGCTTACACTTTTTTATAATCTGTTTAAAAATTTCTCTATGAAAATATGAATCTTGAGGTTGGAAATGTACAGGATTTATATTTCAAAGTTTTCTCTTTTTTATATACTCTCAAATTACAAATATTATTTTTTCTGTGCAAGTATTTCTAAACGCTAAACAAGAAATTCAAAACTTCATGTGACGTTCCCGGATAATAATAATAGTAATAATAATAATAATCTCTATTTTCTATGCAAAATTTACACTGTACACACATTAGTCGTTACAAGCACAATTTTTACAGAGACTGGTACCTGAACTAGGTTGATCCTGTATTGATCAACCTAGATATTCGATAGAGGAGGATATTCCCATAATAACCTAAAATATTCCCAAGTGGAATATTGATCTACTTTAATTAAATGTCTGCATGTCGATAATGACTTATCGATAGATTATGGTACGACACAAAAGAAATCCGCCATTTATTGGTTCCATTTTTATTTAGGTATGCACGTTCATTCCGTAGTTAGGGCAGCTCCTTTCTATTATTTTTTTTTCCATCCTCTAAGTAAATTTGTCAAAATTGTTGGCTATTTGCATTTCATTTCGATTAAACCTTCATCTCGACTGATATTAGAATTGAGGGATCAAATTGTTTTGTTTTATAAAGATGTTCGAAATTTTAAATGTAATAGCGATAATAACATTTTCGCAGATAAGAAATTTGTTCTAACAAAACAGTTTATATTTATGCTGGTCATAATATGCGCTTTTTGAACACACCATAGAGGGTTTATGAATGCATGTAGATAAACATCTTATTTTCATACAGAGATGAGAAAAGCTTTTTAATATAGAGATTTTATATTGATTATTTCATTCAATTTTCATTACTACATTTATTTTTGATGTGATAGTATGTTGAAGCGTAATAACCTATACCTTCATTTATGTTCATATAGCCAGTTCTGTGAGCTCCATGTATCTTTCTCCTACTTAGACTTGTTTAGTAGAAGAAGAGCTCCTTGTAAAAGAGTTCGTCCAAGGAAAAATACTAGAATAAGACAGTTTAGTCCTTTATTTTACTTGTTTTTAAAAAATGTTGATTACTTAAAAAAATTAAGACATTAATTTTTAATAGACTTCAAATATTAAAATTATAATCCTTCCAATAAAATGAGCTTATTATATAACATCCATTTGTTTTAGTTTTAGTTCTTTTTATGTGTTTGTAATAGAAGATCTTATCGATTAACTTAAATTATGAAAATGCACGTCAATATATGAACTTGCGACTGCCTCAATTAATTTTACTAGATGGTTTTCTGTTGGTAATAGATCAAATTGATGAATGGCATGACAAGTGAAAATGTTATTGCTGACAAAATATGGTAAAATCTTGTTAATCAGAAGAGGTTTATTTAATGACGGTCTCGTATGAAATTTTTGTGATTTATTTATTATTTCTCGGATTTCTAACTCTGCTACTCTGCATATTTGGATAGCATCTTAGGTGGGATAAACCTTCGTCATCGAAAGCAACGAACTCATACGTATGATCAACTTCAGGTTTTTGTAAAGATAGCGCACTGTTAATTCTTTGCTTTATATATTTTTTTGTATTACTCGTACTACATATCCGGCTATGTATATAATTATTTACTCACTATATTCGGACATTCGCGGCTACGTGAAGCAAAAATTATCGAAATTACAGTTACTACTGATGATAGATACTACAAAACTGAAAAAAAAACGAAACGTTACTAAACGACATAACAAAAGAGTTATAGAATATTTTTTAATATTGCTAAGGTCTTAGTAACTTTCGTCTCTTTGTTTTTAAAATCGATCAGAATCGAGAACAGTGTTGCCTAACGTATATACATCACTAAATGTTAAATTTGGCAAAAAAAATGTACAAGCGCCCGTACCATGAAACTCAACGCATTATACAAAAGTGTGTTCGTTCGATATTTATGGCGTATTAACAAAGAATCACAAATATATCTCATCAAGTAAGAGCCACAATGTATTACAAATCATGAGGCATACACTCGGTTGCATATTTGTTTTCTCGAAACTCATACAAAACCAAAATAATTGTTTTAAAATAAATTATGTATCTTCTGATTACAAAATCACTTGCCCGTGGAAGGAAACGTCCCTGTTTACCCGTTTACCCACAGTTATGGTACTTTTGCAGTTTATAATGGCACAATTATGCATTTTTTCGCGTTTTCGACTGGTGTTTATCTACGATAACGGTCAAGCGCGCTCTGAAATGAATTTCACTTACTTTGGGCGCATGAAGTACGTATACTTGTGGCGTCTATTTAGATATATGTCTGTGGTCGTATATATACTAAGCCGTAAATAGTATATATCGAATTTGAAAAAGCCTACCGGCCATAATCGGCTTCGTTCGTATCTATAAAGTTCCGTTTCCTTAGAGCGGTTATACACGGCGATTTTTAGCAGTGATGCAAACGCGATGCAATCGCAAATCGTCTACCTACACATACGTGCGGGACTTTAATCAGCGATACAAACGCGATGTAAGTGCGAGGCAAACGCGATGTAAACGCGATGCAAACGTGATATAAATGCGATGCAAAGGCAATGCACATTTTAATTTTAACTAATTTATTTATTTAATGTCATTTATTAATTTCGCCCTTAAATTTACAAAAATGTGCATAAACCTATACAGATAACTCGTACATAACTATTCAAAATAAGTAGTAATAAATCTGTATGCAATCGCGCGTTTGTACATAGTCCTATAAAACCCATAAATCGCAAATGTAGCGATGCAATAGTGCGTTTCCATCGCTGCTAAAAGTCGCCGTGTGTAACCCCTCTTAGGAAAGTTGATTACCGCCTGACAAATTTATGACAAAATGATACACTGGCGTGAGTGCCGAGGCGGCACTCTACAAAGCCAAAATCAGCCGATTGTCTTTTTCTAAAGATGGATGTGTAATATACAGGATGTCCCACGGCTGCGACGGAAGGAAAGTGTTACTTTATATATTGTAGATAGGATAATTCGCTTCATAAAGATATTATTTTTAAAAGATTTTTCTAGTAGTTGGTCCTTGACTCACCCGGGAATCGATCCGACCAAATGTGAAAAAACATCCTGAATATTTATGACGCCTGACGTTTAGGAAATAAAGGTATGATAATTCTTAAGATCTTAGAAAATGTTATAAAAATATTATATAAAGTTCTTATCGAGTTCTTAGGTTTTTGTGATTGTTACACACAGGAAATGAAACAATTTTTCCGGATTTAAATCGCGTATATTTGTTTTTTCAAACAAACGAACGTTTCGGGCCCTTTACAGGTCCCATGGTCACGGTTGAAATATACGCGATTTAAATCCGGAAAAATCGTTTACTATATAATCGTATAAAGTTTTTTAGTTGTTTTCCGGAGAAAACTATTATATTTTTTTAAATATATATGAATATAGGACTTAAATGTCTTACTCTGTTATTATTTATCAACAAATACTTGAAAAACATTTTTCTAAGTACGTGCTGCTTCCGCGTCTTCGATTTAATCAATCGCTTTAGTGCCGAAGGAGGTTTCCCATTACTAAATTTAATGGGCTAATGCATCGAGTATATAACCAGAAATAGACACGAAATAAGGGCTACATTCCTGGTAACCCACCAGTGACACATCACTTACAAATCAACTCTCGTTTGCACTGAAATTACATTCGGTGGTGTGGGGAAAAACAGCAAAACATCTAATTACAAAACAAACGGATTCAAATTTCATCGGTAATTAAAGGATAAATATGTGATTTTGCAATTTACGTCCATTATAGCAAAGCTCAAGTTAACTGGTCGATTTGAAGTGAAAGAGTTGACAACACCCATTGACGACACCCGTCAATTGTTTCGAATTCGGGCTAGCCAATCGGAGCGCAGTTGTCACAGTAATGATATGGCAGAATACTTTGATTTAAACTTTCACAATTTTCATACATTATTTGATTTTTAATTCGGGAGTTAATCACGTATAAAACATTTTAATTACCTCGACGTTTCGGACGTATTGCAATGTACATGGTCTCGAAGGGACTGAAGAGGCGGGTGTCATCATCTTCTAGCCGTGCGAGTTTTTGTAACACTTGATCTTCATTATTTATTTGTGTACTAGGGTTTTCACTAGACAGACACACAACGCTCACGACATCCGGCGACTTGTCGGGCGATTCTTGATATCGTTTACATTTGCTAATAACTGGATCCCATGACGATGAAAGCTTAAAACCGTCTTCTCAGTTGAAATTACGGTGTTTTTTAATTTTAATAGCTTCACGTACGATTGTACTATAGTGATAACGTTCTGTAGAAAGGATCTTGGGATTATGAAACTCAATCCAGCGGTTTGGTCCTGATTCCAGAAAATGCTCGGCTATTGCAGACTTATTGAGCTGACCATATTGAAAAATGGCGAAAAAGAAATTTTGACCGGAAGTTATTATTAAACACCCATAGAGACCCCCACATGCCGATTTTCAAGTGAATTAGAGCAAGTTTTCATCTACCGCCAAAAAACACTTCTATGGCAGCCATATTGAAAAATGGCGATAAATTAATGTTGATCACAAAAAATATTATCAAATACTCCTAGAGACTCCCACATGAACAATTTTTTTCACAAATTATTATTTGGCACTTCTAGAGGCCTCCACATGATAATTTTCAGCTGAAAAAGAGCGAGTCTCTTTCGGCAGCTATTTTTTTACGAAAAATAAACACTTATATGGCAGTCATGTTAAATAATGGCGAAAAGAAATTTTTGACCCCAAATTATTACTAAGGATTCCTAAACACCCTCGCATGCCAATTTTCAGCCGGATCGAAGCAAGTTTTTGAAATCGCCATCTTTATTTTTTTAACGCAGGCAGTTGACCAGTGTTACCCTCTATGACATTTCTTCGAGCACCTCCTACCTATCTCTAATAGTTTCCGTGATAAAAAGCTTTGAAATTTGTATGGTGGCCATCTTGTTTATTTGAATTTCGAAAATTTTTTACTTCCCGCGGAAATTGACCATAAAAGTGCACTAAAATCCCACCCATGTATTATATACTTATATACTATACTTTTTGCAGGCCGTTGATCATTCGTTTACAATTTCCACATTCAGGTCTTCTCATATTTGATTCTTTGCCTTGTAGCCTATCCGCGTACAACAGTATAAGTAATCTTTTTTCCACCATATCGGGAAGTATGAGTTCTATTTTTCTAAGTGAGTCTAAACTTGTAGCTTTATATATACAATGTCAGTAATCTACGGTATTTGCAACACCTTGGTATTGTAGGACACCTGTGTGTATAACCTGGTACTGCACGTTATTGAAGTATGATAATTTGACATATTATCCTTTATATTGTTGTATATAATAAATCTCACCATTGTAATAATAAATAAAATTAAATAGAATATTACTCGTACCAATTTTCAGCATTTATAACAAAGTGATAATGGCGAAAGTTACCTCGTATTTTCCTACAGCGTTTATCTTTCAAAGTGAGAAAATGTTTTATTTCGCTTCTCTTAATTTGGGGGTGTATTTAACTCATGGAATCAAGTAACCGGGTAATGAATTAGTACCTGTGTAGTCCGTACTGTTGGAAAGTATAAAAATTTGAAATAAAATTATCTGAAATGCTTTTAGAATTTTTGTCATTGAAATTGAAGCCGAGCCTTTTTGTTTCGACGTAATTGTTATTCACGTAACCTTTTAATCATTTTAAATGTTCTTAATATAGAACAATTAAGAGATGTTTATATTTCAGTGTTATAACAAATGCGCACCTTATTTGGAGTAATGCCTCACTTTTTAAGTAAGCAAAAATCACAACGGCATACATTGCTATTACAAAATGTTTAAGAACTTCGTTTACTCTACTACCACTACCGACAAGGAACTTGAACTTTTGAAAGTATGTACTTGAAAATTTTGTCATTTTATACCGTAAACTTTGTTAATACTCCCCATTTTCTTACAATTACTACTTTACAAACTTAAAATGACACTTCAGCTACGGTTATGAGAGAAGTTCGTGATATTATTAAGTTAATAATATTCTAATGAATTTAGTATGAGTTCAGGTAGGATGTGTTATGCAACCATAAAAACTTACTGTGACTCTTGTAAGGAGTATTCATTTAGGTGTTAGAAATCCCTTCAGCGCCCTTTGTCTAAGTCTAAATTACTTTTACACTCTATGCAAAAAGAGGGGAGTCATAAGTTTGAATTCTTTATCTGTGACATCATATCACCACGATACCATTTCGTGCAGCGATTCAAACGTGATGCAAGTGCGCTACTACATCCATACAAACGCGCGATAGCATCGCTACACTTGGGATTTATAGACGATTGCATAGAAGCAATCGCACGTTTATAATATATCGATGCAGTCACGCGTTTTCGTAAAACGCAAGTGTAGCGATGTAAACGCGCTTTCGTGAAACGCGGGTTTCACGAACGTGTTAAAATTCGCCGTATGTCTACTCTGCGCCCAGTTATACGAGGAGAAAAGTTCCACAGTTACCACGCCTTCATGTACATTAATGGCAATATTTATTTACAAATATTTGAATTCTATTTACCAGTAAACAACATTTAAATTCCTCTGAATAATACAACCACGCGGCCGCCGCGTAGACCAAATTCAAGCCAGACTCGCCCGCGTGTCCGGGACGCTCATTTAAGTTAAAACGTAAAAGCTAAATAAATAGAGCATATATTGTTTTTTTTTATTATTATATTAAGTGAAGGGACGAACAAGTCGTGCGCCTGATGGTAAGCTACACGCCTGTCCATAACAGTTGCAGTGCCACTCAGAGCTTAAAATCGCAAAGATCTGAGAGGCACTGCCACTGCGCCCGTCACCCTGGGACATAAAGTTGACAAGTCCCATGTGCTTGTAATTTCACCAGCACCCTTACGTAAGTTGGCAGTACTTCCCTGGACGAACTCTTTCATCCTTGTGAAAGAGTTCGCTCTACTGCAACAAAAAATTGCTATGACAGCTCCGCCCGGCGACCGCGCTGTAACCGCGCGGCGGTCGACTAAATTCGTGTCGAATAAAATGCGCCCTAAGAATCGATATTATCTCAGCTCGAATTCAAATTTTCCTGTACTTAATCGATTCCTTTGCGCGGGGGTCACGACAGGGACACTGCCTTTATTTCAGAATTTATTTTTTTACAAACTTTTCACACATGTGTATCGTATACTGTACGAGTTCTATGTAGTTCAGTTAATATAAAAAAACGGTATATGTAAAGTAGGAAATGAAACTACTAACTATACTATATTTTCCGGATTTAAATCGTGTATATTTGTTTTTTCAAACAAACCGACGTTTCGGGCCCTTTACAGGTCCCACTAAACTATATGTAAAGTACCTATTGAATGCAGCGGTTGTCCTGTAAAATTTCGAGGTAAGTTCATATTTTTGTCTATCGTAAAAATGTTTGGGAAACGTGTTTTCACACCATATACTAGTCGGTGTATATCTTTCATCTTCTTTGAATAGCCTTCAAACTCAGATTGGTCGGAGCAAGGGCAATTTGTTCAGGTCGGGATTTTCAGATGAATAGAATACAATAGAATCGCTTATTTCATGTTATCAATGTCACAATATTGCAATTGGAAATACAATGTCAAGGGATAACTATGATCGTCAGTAATAAAATTATAATAATAATAATGAATATAAAATAAAGTAGTACTACTGCTTGTCGAATAAAAAATAAAATTAAAATTGTTTCAAAAGAAACTCATCGACACTGTACAATTCAATATCCTATAAAAGGTTTTTTAGTCGGGTACAAAACGTTTCATCGTTTCTAACACTTTTCAGGTCTGTGGGTAGATGTTCGTAGAATCGGGGACCTATAAGTTAGATGGTTAGATGGTTCTAACCTGGACTGCTTGTGCGGTGCGACTCAAACGATGGCCCACTTCATATCGTGCCCTGTGTGCCCTGTTGTATCGACTGTTAAGAAAAATATTCATATCACATATCTATTTAAAGAACACCCGATCCCGTCAGTTACATTCAGGAAATATTACTGTCGATTACGGCTTCAATCTTCATTAACCATAAGTTCATCATTCTCACAAATTCATAACAAGCATCAGCGTTATTTTATCAAATTTATGTTAATGGCATGTGTTATGATGTGGAAGTCAGAGTAATCAATCATAGTGATATTTGATGTTGAAGATATGGAATTACCTATATTTGAGTCTAGCTGATTGTGTTTTCTAAAGTTGATTTTATATTCCATTATTTATTCAGAAGTTATGTATTTTAGACAAGAAATTCAAATTCGTTTAATAGTTTGTGATACACAGATTGTGAGGATTGGATGCATTTTTATCACTATGATACGAAGCTTTCGTAATCTTTAAGTAGACATTTACACAATAATTTGTCTATGTACATCAGACACGATAACATGATAATAAAAAAATAAAAATAAAAACTTTAAAATTCTAATATTGAGTATCACGATGTTTTGTCCTATTCAACTATTTTTATGAAATTACTTCACTAATTTATTATTTAATGATTAAGCAGCAATCGAAGCAGCCAGTCAAGGTATAGCGAGGTCAATGCTTTATACTAAAACAAAAACTTTATACTAAAGGTTATTATACAACTTCTGCGTACTTGGATGACAAAAATCCGTGGTAGTAACCCGTTTAGCTCATGGAGGTAGTCTCAATCTGATGTTTCAAATAAAAAATATTGTAAATGTTATTTACAAAGAGCAACCCCTAGAGTTTCTTGCTCATTCTTCTCAGGGGAATCTGCCTTACGAATGAGCGGTAGAGTTTAACCATTGTGACGATTTCAAGTGTAATAATGCTTACCTATGAAATAAAGATTATTTTGAATTTGAATTTTGAATTTGAATGGTTCGAATCCAGCCGGATCGAAGGAATGATTTTTTGTGTTCGATCTTTGTGTTAACAATTTAAACTTCTCGGTCATTCTCAGACAACTGTCCACTACCTAATTTCCGTGGCAATTTTTATTATTTAAGTATTCGATTTTTTATCGTGCAATATTATTTAATATTCGAGTACTGTATTGTGAAATATTATTTAATAATTTACCGATAATATATTTGAATATTTAAATAATAAATATTGCCACGGAAATTAGGTAGTGAACACTAGTCCCACTGTTGGGCACGGGTCTCCTGTAAGGCGATGGTTTTTTTAAAATTTTCGCACACAAATTCCGAAAAACTCGGAGTTGCAAGGTGGTAGATCAAACCATTAAGCTACCAGTTTAAATATTAGTCTTACATATAAATTAATGAAATTTTTATTTTTAAAGATTACATTATATAGATTTTACAGGTTTCATATTTAATGTATTTTTTTCAATGTGATCTGTTTTGTTTCCATTTATGTTCTTTAATCTTATTTACTATTTTGTGTTATTTATTATAATTAGTTTTATTATTGTCAGTATTTTTTATATAAAATATATTCTACGATGGAAAGTGAGGATAACGTCGACGATGGAGCATGAAATGAACACCTATATATTTATTTTATTTATTATTGTATTTGATTTTAATATTTAAATTGTATTTTTTTAATGACATTAAGTGACGGGACGAAGAACTCGTGCGCCTGGTGTTAAGTGATACGCCTGACCAATGTCCACTCAGAACTTTAAATCGCAAAGATCTGAGTGACACTGCCACTGCGGCTATTCCACATGCCTGTAATTTCACCAGTACCCTTACCCTTCCAAACCAGAAAACGGTAATACTCACATTAATGCTAGGCAGCAGAAATAGGTAAGATGGCAGTATTCATATTCATATTTAGTTGCATTTCACATGGATGATAAGCTTATACATTTGATATTATATATTAATTAAATATTCAATATATTAAATATTCAAGTATATTATCATCCAAATATTAAATAATACTATCAATACTCGAATAATATTAATAATGTTGCACGAAAAAAATTGCACACTTAAATAATAAAATATATTTTATATATATTTTATTATATTTGCCACGGAAATTAGGTCGTAAACATAAGTCCGAGAATGACCGTTAAATTAAGGGTGCGGTTCGCAATATATAACAACAAATGACATATTTTTAGTCGGTATAACACTCGACAGATATAATTAATTTGTGATATACAGACATTTGACATACTTAAACTTTCAATCTAATATACTGATGGCATAATGTTAATTTTATATAAATACTTCAAATATAACATTCACTGAGTATAATGTATTATAAATATAATTTCAGTGGTGTTTAGATGCAATGGTAAATGAACCGATTTTGTTTGCATTTCCTAGTCGGTTCGACCTTCTCCTGTGGGTTTAAATTAGGTTTCTATATGCAATTAAATATTCTGCTTAAAGTTTTAATAAATATATTTATTTACACAAAATATTTAATTGTACTTAAAGCTATGCAAAAACAATTATATTTTACGGTTGTACATTTTAATGAAATAAAAAAAATCTTATCAACATATTATAGGGCGCTTCAACTATTTGTAAAACGAAATATTGTGTTACATTATTTTATACATTATACTGGTAATACTTACATATATACCACATGTAATGTTTGTTACACTAAAGCTTTATTATACACATAAAATTGTAACTTTCGTTATTATACCTTTTCTTGATTATATACAGTGAGTGATTATATCCTTAGAAATTATATGAAATTTCGTTATACAAAGTGAAAATAGATTATATTTTGTTATATCTTCCATTGCACACCCGTGAAATTTATTTTATTTAATTTCTTAGGATATGTACCCCATTCATATTCTAAAGTAGTATACAGGCTTGTGACATACTATACACAATACAGAACTATCAATTTATTTTCATAAAGAAACACAAATTACACTCACGAACATTGTCGTCTCTATACTTTCATCACATCGATCATTATTAGTAAACAGAGCTTAATTAACAACGGAAACGCTATACAAGATAACTGAATTAACTCTGACCAACTACACGAACTCCTTGTTTGTTACAAATGATATATGGGATAATATACTCTATATACAAAGGCATATGTATGTAGAATGGAACAAAAACGTGTAGTCATTATAATGAATATGGAAGTATCCATGACTAATTTTACTCATTTATTTGCGGAAATACAGGTTATATATGAGTTGACAGCAACGAAATAAATATACCTTCGCTATACCCGGTCAAACATTAGGCATGTAATCTTAAAATAATAATAGACATTACAGTTCCCAGCACACATAACACAGAGAAGACCTGCCCATTGAAACTCAGACATAAAATAGATTAGCACTACCTAGGTCGAAATTAAAATTATACCACCACGGACCTTATGTAATGGCTGTTAAAATTTACAACAGAATTCCTAAGGACATATCATCCCAGACCCAATATTATATATTCACCAAAAAACAAGTTACTACAGCCTGAAGCAGTTTTTTGAAGAATGATTATCAACCTACTCTTTTTTGTACCATTCTGCATCAAAAGTATCATGTTATGTTATTATTATCATTGTTTAATTTATTCGCTTTTCTTTAAAAATACTTTATTATTATGTTTTTTATTTTTTTTAATTTTAATTAATGCATATTTTTTTAATTGCGGCGCCCTAACAGGGTCATGTTGATACTATTTTAATTAAAGCACATTATGAAACACATGGAAGCAATAAATATTTTGACTTTGACTTTGACTACAATTGAAAAAATAGGCAAATACGCAGAGCTCAAGAATGAAGTGGCTAGAATTTGGCGACAAGAAAAGGTTTGAGTTATCCCAAATTTTCTTTCCACAACAAGCGTTATTTTCAATCTCTCTGTCAAATACACACTCTTTTTGCCAAACACACGCACGTTTTCATTGAGAGAACTACTTAGACAGATTATATAGTTTATATTAATTTGATTTTATTTATTTACTGTCTCTACAAATTGTTATTTTTCTTATTATACTATTGTATAAGTATATATCTCTTTTGTATAATGTATGAATAAAATAAGAATTGTATATTTTACTATGGCATGTTGTACCTATTACTATTACGTAAAAAAAAATTATAATAATCATCGTCTCTATAGCCTCAAATTACAAGGTTTTAAATAAAGCCTCTATATTACCTTGTAAAAAGCTGTAATTTCAAATACTTGCCAAATTGTCAGAAAGTTCATACAGATGTAAGAAGACGAAGTAGGCACACTTTGCTGCATTTACTTGATTTCGGTCCGTTAGTGTGTGAAAAACCAGCCAAAAGGCTGGGAAAGAAAGTAAAACCAGGTAATAATAATTCTTTATTTCGTACCATAAAATATCCATAGGATGTTACTAACACAACATAGAACAAGGTTAGAAGAAAAACATTAAGTAGCAATGGAGCACCTTGTGAATGAGTTTATGCGGAGAAGTACTGCTATCTTACCTATTTCTGCTTCCAGTTCCAAACAGCAGGGCTCACATTTTTCAAGGATAAGACTGGCGAAATTACAGGCACTTGGGACTTGTCAACTTATGTCTCAGTCTCCCTCTGATATTTGCGAATTAAATATCTGAGTGCCACCACTGCAACTACTATACTACTATGGACAGACGTGTCGCTTACCACCAGGTGCATGATTTATTCATCCCGTCGCTTGATATCTTACAAAAAACTTTGTTCTGCAAATGCATCCTGTTTGGGCAACTTACAAACAAGACACCAAAGAATTCCTGAGAGATGTTTTCAAACATTTTTGCACTATTTTTCATTGAATTTTGCATCATTTTTGACAACTTATAGCTATACTATAATGTCGCTTAATACCCATCATAAAAAATACAAAACAGGATTTTACTAGCTGTGTACAATATTTTAATATAGGAAAATCGATAGCATTTAGAATGTTGTTAGGACTTTGCCTTACACGCAACAGCGAGATAGACTTTTTTCGGATGATGCCCAGGAAGCTGTCCGTGCGAACTGGCTATTGAAGGTATTATATCTATTTAGTAATATGTACAATAATTCACTCTTGTCCACTTACAGGGCGCCACGATGTTCCGCCCCGACAAATATATGAAAAGCATGCTGGTAAAGAGCTGCTTGTGAAAGATTTCGTCCAGGGAAATACTGCCACCTTACCTATTTCTGCCGCTAAGCAGTAATGTGAGCATTACTGCGGTCCGGTTTTGGAGGGTGAAGGTGCTTATGAAATTATAGGCACGTGGGATTTGTCAAGTTATGTATCAACGTTGCATGCGCAGTAGCAATGTCCCTGAGATTTTTGCGATTTAAAGCTCTTCGTGGCATTGCAACTGTTACGGATGGAAGGATGTTAGTAACACGACAAAAACAAGGTTACTAGAAAAACGTTCAGTAGCAGCAGTAGATCTCCTTGTGAATGAGTTTATCCAGAGAAGCACTACCACCTTACCTATTTCTGCTAACAACTGCTAACATTTTTCAAGGATAAGGGTGCTGTTGAAATTGCAGGCACTCACTAAGTTTTACACCTCCCTAAACTAGAGTTAGGGTCCCTTGAAATCGAGTAGTATAATAAACTGTAAGTAAATAATGTATTTGTACATAAAAATAAATACCGTTCAATATCAGATAACAATCATAGAAGTGAGATATATTATATTACACATTATGAAATACGTATGTTTAAGACATGTACTTTTAAACTTTTACTAAACCGGTTACACTGGCTCCTACACTACGTAAAGCCTGTCTCGTAGGTAACCAATTCAAGAAAGGATGTATGTACAATATATATTATATGCGAAAAGTTAAAAGAGACGGGGAAATTCCTAAAATCTAATTAACATTACTTATTATACAATAGGAAATTAAATAATGTTACTTAACAAGTGTTGCGGCTCCACCGCTGCGATAAGTGACATTTGTTTTTGTTTTGCGTATTGTTTTTTTTATAGTTTTTCTAATCACAAAATACAATACTCACCAAAAATAGAAAAATAGTGGATCTTTTATTTACGCTAGCTATTTTACTATGCCAACGTAATCGACGCTAGAATAAGTTAATCCAATATCCCAATTCCATCACAACATTTTTCCATGGACTTGGCATGAATTCATAAGCGCCAAACCAAATGACCCATAACTAAAATTCACGAATAACCTCCAAACTCTGTCCCTGAACAGGATAAAACGCACGAATTTCGATATGATTTATAAACCGGAAAAATACTCGATGATTCATGGCTAACCTTTCCCTCTTAACGCCACTAGTGTAGGCATTTGCGACCTTACTTGGCATAATACACTACCTCCCTTTCGTCGGAAGACTTCGAAATATTTTCATATCATTTGCATTATTCTGTTTAACGCCCGCCGAGTCTGAAAGGTACCACTCGCTTTGTTTAAATATTGAAATGCTATTATTATACATACATACATTTTACTTCTTCGCTGTCTTTTGAAAGAAGATCTCTTTTGAGAAAAACAATATCCGATCTGAAAATGTAAGGCTTATTTTTTTACGATACTGACAGGACGAACAAATGGTGTATCTGTTGGTAAAGAAGTTACAGTTGTGACGATGCGACCTCCTCCATCGTCTTTTTATCACCTTTTTCTTCTTTCTGGTTCCTCGCCACTTATTTTTGAATTTTGAATCGTTCTTTTTAATTCGTTCTAAATCCTCATTCTCGCTTTGTTTCGTTCCGTCGTCACTCTCTACCCAATGTCTGAAGCGAGCACTCTTGCTCGTCTTTACCAGAAATTCTGATCTGTTTTACTAGTTTTCAATTAAAATCATGTTACCTATTTAATATCACTAAAATCAACTAAACTAACTAATATTTGTAGAAAATACGGCCCTTTTAAGTTCTTTACTGTTTCACACATATTTCGTAGCATTTAAGTAGAGAATGTTTTTGGTGTTGTATCTGTTTTTTATACTATTTTTATTGTTACAGCCTTCTTTTGCATTTTTCGTCTTGCCTTATTATACAATAAATTTATGTGGACCGTGCATTGACTTTTTGACCGTGCCGTCTATTTCATTACTCACGACACTGGCAGTTTACAACCTTTTTACAGTGCCAATCACAGCTTTAAATCGCAAAGATCTGAGGGGCACTACCTCTTCTCTCGTTACCCGTTTCTTTTTTTTTTTTTTTTCAACCTTTTAAACTTTAAAACCTTTATAACTGAAACGCAGTAATGCTCACATTATTCTTTAGCGGCATAAACAGGTAAGGTAACAGAGTGGAACACAAGGACCTCTACTGCTAGTAGGAAGTGGCACATGCTGTGTAATTCTAACTCTTTCGTCTTTTTTATTTATCTATGCATACATGGGTATAGCCACGTGCGGAAGGAAATCGGAGAATGCCTCTCAAATATTTAACAAAATTACCTCATATATGGTTTCATGGGCTTAACATTAGAAATGAATAAAGTGGCAGTACTTCCCTGGACGAACTCTTTCACAAGGAGCTCTACTGCTACTGAGTTAAATAATAATTCATTCAATGTTTTGCCCACAACGTCACTAGAGACTTTAAAAACTTACTTTGCTATAATCAATGTAGTCTTGCAAAAGAAAGTATAATCTGAACACTGAATCCCACAAAATAAATTAGTTCCAAAATTATGCGAGTCGTGTGCGGTGGTGATGTTCAGCCAAGTTATATTTCAAATTATTCAATTTTGTTTCCATTATGGTAAATGTATGATCAAGTCGTAATTTTGTACTAATTTGTCATTGAATATAAGACACGCATTGTGGGTTGCCGCATAATTAATTACACGTGGATTTATGAATGTCACATATTGGTGGTTCATTTCTTGTTAGAATTAATATTATTTCCACGGAAGAAAGAAAATAATGGAAATGGCATCAAGCAACATTTGTATCAAAACCGGTGTCGCCACACGCACACATTTGAAAACGTAATCTAACATTAGTACAAAGATGACATAATTTTGATTGGTTATAAATTATCAAACGAAAATAGACAATAATAAAAAAGTATTGGTAGAAAAAATTGAAACTTGTGGGATGTGACATTTAATTGATATCGACATTATGTTTAATAACTAGCGGAATATTGAACTGGGCATTGTTTTATACTTGCTATAATTAGGATTAACCACGGAGAATATGGAAACGGCATTTAAAGCAATATTTTCGAGAACTAGCGTAGCTGATACTTACACTGATTTTACACGCACACGTTTGTTATCAAATACGTATAAGGTTTTACTACACGCAAATATTAATTGATATTAGCTACACAGGAGTGTGCGTATACGTAGCTACATGCTACAATCACAGTATTAATGATTTATTATACTGTCATCGTACTTTCATTAACCTACTAGATTTCAAGTAAATCCGATCACTGGAAGGGTTATCTATATAGATTAAAACACAGTCATCATAAAAATCTTTATTCTCCCTGAAATATGATATATTTGTTCAACAATTATCTCTTTCTGAACTGACTGAACATGACTACACCTATAGCGTCGACGAGCTTGTCAAGATAATGAAGATACTTATTTCCAAAGGCGAAGAAGCGAATCATTTCATGAAAACTTGACGAAAAATAACTGACAATGCTTCAGAAATGTTTTCACATTTAGATGTGGTCTATAATTTGTGAAGGCGACTCTGAGTTTCATGTCATATATTACCTGATTAACCATTTGGTTAATCATTTGATTTATTTCTTAATGAATTTTTCGGTTGTTATTCATATGTATATAATTCAAAGTGATGTCATAAAATGCCTATAGCAAACGGTGCTACATTTAGTAGGTACCCAGCTTTTACCGCCTGTTGCTTCAGTCCATTTCTCCTTTAAAAAGGATCTGTCGGGAAACTAAAAAAATCAATACAAAAACTGCAAATGTAAATCATGCCTGTAATAAAACTAAGAACTCAAGCGGATGAAGGTGACGTATAATAAGCAAGTAGGGAGATAGGAATCGTGTAGACAAGGGAAAGAAAATCTTCAATCTCATAAAGTCTTCATTTGATACTTCACGAGCTTACGTGCATTGTAAAATTATCGACACTGTAACTATTATATTTCCTTTTTTCCACTAATATAGCGTTTTTACTTAAATTGAAAATTTATTAAAACTATTGCGAGTGTTGGGACCAAACATTTAAGTAATCAAAATTATTAGCTTTTAAATACCCGTAAACAATTTATGTTTACATATTGGTATCACTATAATAAAAAAATGTTGGACTAAACCAAAACCGGGTTTCTAAATACAGAGTTTCTACATATCGATAATTTGATTACAACACGCGGACCCAGTACCAAGTGTAATACGACGCTAGCAATTCATTGAGCGTCATTTGAATTGTTTTTGTGTGCGGCGGCGATGGCTAGCAATCAATGTATACTGTTATGGGTTTGCAAGAAAATAGTTTTGTTTCGAAATTATAATCAATTTAAAAAAAAATGATAGTATTGTATTGTTCAAAATATTAAAAAATACAGAGTTTTAGTACTTACCGATGCAATGAAATCTATCGAAAATAAACTTTGGCTTCATACGCGAAATGATAGAATGGCACAATTCGGCATATTTAAATTTTTTCCACAAAATAATCATGTATCACATTTGAACGACGACTGACTCGCTGTTGACACTCATATGAACGTCTGTTCATAAGCTAGGTAACGCGGACCCCGCCCACTAACCAGTCTATTACTAGTATTTATGTGGTCTGTGTTTATTTCAACATAATATAAATATTTACTTTTCAGTTGACACTTATGAAGGGACCCCGGTGTTAAAAGGAGGCAATGTATTTATGTACTTTCCCTCTTTATGAGGTGTTTACTAACAAAAATAATTTAGAAAACTTTGGTGACACCTTTAATAATATGTAGATGCAAAATGAATGACATTTTATTAAATTTGACCAATTTCTGCTGTCCTAATTCATTTTACTAAAAAAAAAAAAAATAAAAAAAATTTTGCTCAATTTTATTCATTTTTATGTACGTACAACTTTTATGTACTTTTATGTACATTCATTTTTATGTACGTTTAACCAAAAACATTTACTATACCAAAATTGCTTTCACCAAAAAAGGTTTAATGGTTTCTAAGACAGTTTCTTGTATGTTCTTTGGTTTCAGATTTCCCCATACTGTCCATTTATAAAAAACACTGTATAATCTAACAGAATTCGGTTCATTGTTTATGTAATAATATTGTTTATGTTATGCTTTACGAAAGGATAAATCTTGGCTAATATTATTACATGATGTTTTTTAATTAGAGTAACGATTTACTGAGCTATAATACTCGTATTTATGTATTTGTTTATTTTGTACAACTTACACTTACAGTACTTATAAATAAATATGTAAATCATAGTCATATAAAGGCTGTATAACGGTTGACAATATTAATCACATTAACTAGTTTGACCATCCAATTTATTTATAATGGCTCCATCAATTTCATGTGCTAGTTTACGATTTCTTTCTTTACAAAGGTTACGTCAGGTTGACAACTTAAACTGGGAGAGCGACCTCTCGAGCGACAGGGGGTGAACCTGGTGTTGTTTGAATCTGTTCAGTTTAATCAGTTATCTGACGTTGTCCTAACACATAGTACGCCTGGTAGTAGGCAGTTGCAATTCCACTCAGAGCTTTAAATCGCAAAGATTTAAGAGGCACTAGAGCAGAGTTTTGGCTGGCCCGTACACGACGCTCCAGTGATGTGCACCTCTTACGCAAAACGGGATTAAAACCATCCACATGCACATCAGCAAACATCCCTGTCCCGTAGTATGCCGCCTCGATAAAGCTATAATAGCTAAGCTATAATAGGCGGCATACTTTTGGCTTTATCCACATTTAGCTCTCAAATTCAAGTGATAAACCGTTATTTTAAAATTTTATCACAATAGTTAACATGGCGAGCACCGTGACGTCTCATTTTTATGTCATCGCGAGCGCTGCGACCATTGACTGCAAAAGATTAACACAGAGCCAAGAATGGCTGCAAGATCGCATTTGATTTTTCTCTTCTGATTTTAAAACATTTTGACTGCATAATATTTTTATCAACGTAAAAATTGAGCGCGACAAACGGGATGAAAACAAATAATAAAACAAACAAATTCATATGTATAAATTATTGGAAAAAGGTGAGAACATCTTTAATACAGTTCAATACATGTGAGAAATTAGACATACGTAAATAATAACGAATATATTGTAAAATATGTAAAAACAAAAATTAAAAAACTCGAAATTTTTTGTATCATCATATTCGAATATATTATGCAATTTCGTATCGTTGTCCTTGTTCTTCAAAATGTATAACAATAGTTCATAGCCAAATAAGCAAACTTAGCTTTATCAACTGAAATAAATATTGTAACGGGGAGGTTTATCACGCATATACCGCTATATTACGGCCGCTGATGCGGTTCAGAAACGGGGCAGCCCCATCAACATCCGGAACACGTTATTATATTGAATCCGTAGGGCCCTGTAAGCCTTGTTCGTATACTCTCGTCACAGACTGCATTATATAAGAAGGTACGGTACGCTCTGATGAGCGTTACCTTCACTTCTCCCGAACATTTTGCGAATTTGTGTGAGATCATATTCGCTCACACTGACAGAGGCATACATTCCATTTCCATTTCGCTGTCATCTTTAAAATCAGGCGCAAGTACGCCTTAAATATTAAAATTGATTTGCCTTTTGAATTCAGAGGTACACCTACGTCTGCTCCCAAATACCATATAATTTCAAAGTAGGTACCAGATGGTTCGAGATTTTTTTTTATAAGATCACGAACTCGCCATATGCAAAGTAACGATGAGGTCAAAAAAGTTCCGCAGCTACTTAAAACCGTCACCGCGTCGTCATTTTAGAAGCCTCCATAATTATCATGGACCCATTACATAAATCCCAAAGCTTGTTGTGAAAATAGTAACTCACGAGGTTCATAAGTCAAGTTCCTAAAACAACAGCCCTCAGTTTGATGTTCTAACACGAGGCTCGTTAGACCTCGACGTGAACTTCGCACTTTCCATTAATCACACGTGAAAAGTTTAATGCACGTCTAATTTCAGAGCGGTTATTGTAGCACATTGCAAATGTCGTTCATGAACCCATTTGCCTACAAATAATGAATCGCATCGTTATTCATGACCACGATTCTCGTGGGTCAGCAGTTAAACATTCTGAGATTTATATTATTTTTTTTACCACGTTTATGTTTATATCGTTCTTTTTTCCATTTTTTTTTCACCCTGTATAATTTAACATTCCGACAGAGTCGTAGAACAGTTCACGGATTGCGGATATTGCATTCTAGCTGGAATCTGCATTATTTAGCAACGCTGCATTACTTCTCTGCAGTGTATAACTTGCTTAAAACTTTGAAAATGCCCAGATGAACAACTTTCGCATCTAATTTGCGTGTATTAATGAAATAAATTAAATACCGTCTAGCGGTTTAACAATCGTTTCTGTTTATTTATTGACTTTTAAATTAAATCCAATGTAAATTCCAAATTGTGAAAACCGCTAATTATAGGAAAAAATTTAACCTTATATCAATGTGGTTAAACCACGTACGTCCTCATTTGAACCTTGTTATTATTTTCGTTTTCTTTAAGGCAACGCCTTAGTTTTTCAGATACCTGAAAGTGTTTCCACTGGTATTTACTGTCATATTATTAGTATTTACTGTTATATAATTATCTTTTTTATGATAACGCACACACTCAACGTAGCTCCACACTAGGGCAATCCTGTGTCGCGGGTGACATGGGCACACACATAGACAACCACAAATTACATCCAAACTCACGAGAGAAATAAATGTAGGCCAAACAAATATTTCTCCCGGCCCGGGGATCGAACCTGGAACCTCTGCGTGGCAGTTTACGGTAACCGTTCAATTTATGGTAACCGTTCGGCTACGGAGGCAGCTAAATATTCGCGTACGTAACGGTACGTACGCATAGCGGAAAATGGGCAGCGCCGTTTAAGGAAACCTATTAAATCACAGACCGTGTGATGTCCCCTTTAGCACGGACGAACCTCCTTCCTTGGTGAGCGAGTGCGAGCTCGTGTGTGGTGACTGATAAAATCATGAACAGTGCGTAACCGCCTCTGTCAAGCGCATGTTGCGCAAACACCTCGTTGTCAATATTTACGATAAAAGCTCTGCATGTAGCAAAAGATACTTATAGATATATATATCTTCTAGGCACTCAAACTCCAAGTGAGATTATAAAATAATAAGGTTTATATTGAAATAAATAACAATTAGACATTAAGTACATATTAATTCTTCTAAAATCAACTTAATAGTAGTACAGTTTTACTCAATACATTACTTAATACTTTTTTTTAGATTTTATGACAAAGCAGAAACTACCCGACAAACCTGTATTAGTAGGAAATTAAAAGAAACAACTGAAAAACTGTCATTGGATTAATTTTTTTATTTTCAAATTAGACCTGAAATAAAAATAAAGTTACTAGCCAGAATTTGAAAAAACACAACATCATTTTGGGGATTTATCGAGTCTTAATTGTATGTGCCGGTGCGTGTAACATACATTATATGTACGTTTATGTTATATTATATTTATAATTAAACTATGGAAAATTTGGCATATTGTATATATTATTTGTGTGGAATAACAACCTGCGGTTTTTTTAACTGCCTCCGTGTCCGAACGGTTACCATGCTAGTCTGTCAACGCAGAGGTCCCGGGTTCGATTCGCGGGCCGGGATAAATATTTGTATTGCTTACACTTATTTCTCTCGCGAGTTTGATAGACGTGTGTAAATGGCAACCGCGACACAGGGTTTTCCCTATTGCGGGGCTATAAGTATACAATAAAAAATAAATAAATAAAGAAATAAATATGCATTACAAAAAAATGTTATTAGGAGATTGTCTTATTTCATGTTAGATAAACAAATGACAGCGTTGACTCCTTCCTACACGGTTTACCAAACCCGAGACGTTTTCGCTTCGCTCTGTCACTCCCTGTCATTGCTGTCATTTGTTAATCCTACCACACGCGATATAAAACCCCAGAGGCATTCTATCTTTTTTAGGTTACATAATATTCGGTTTGTACAATAAATAAGTCACTATGTACGGAGTCCTATGGCAATTGTATGTTTTATAAGTTCTTATAATATACCATGTAGTTAAAAGCACTCGTTGATAGCTTTAATGCAGACAGAGTCAAAGCACTTTAGAGTCATTTTACGGAGAAAATTGCCATCGAAACACGTTACACATTGGTACTAGAGCAATTTATTAACTTTATGTCTCCCTCGAGTGCTTTACGCTCACTCGCAATTTTAAAAATTTATCGCAATGAATTATTTTTATTATGCCCATATCTCTGACAATTGGGAAACTGTGATTGTTTACATTTTATTTCAGTATTTTTTTATTACGCTTTTTATAAAATTAGTATCGAAAAAATTTTGTATATCTACTAACGAGGTGTATGTCGCCACTAATATGAACAATTTAATTAAAAAATTAAACCGTCTAGCGTTATACAGTGTGTTAGGGCACGCACTGTACAAAACTTTAAGGGGTTGTTTAGTATTCAATATTATGTGAAAAACACTAATACACGTGGGGTCAAAACTCGACTCCCCAGGAATGGCAGCCATTTTGATTTGTTATACTTAGTTTACTAGACGTTTGTTCTAAAATTATCATATTATGAGAAGTAAAAGCAGTACGAACA
This sequence comes from Hyposmocoma kahamanoa, assembly GCF_003589595.1. Classification (NCBI taxonomy): domain Eukaryota; kingdom Metazoa; phylum Arthropoda; class Insecta; order Lepidoptera; family Cosmopterigidae; genus Hyposmocoma; species Hyposmocoma kahamanoa. Next base: position 8,119,332 of record NW_020653854.1, on the reverse strand, counting down.
TAAAAAATATTTTTTCGGAAAGCTAAGATTAGCGGCAATTGAATAAAATATCTGTCATGTATATAAAAAAGTGGGGGATTGCCTAAAAAAAATAATGAATGTAAATTTTTACCAAAAAAACTGCCAAAAAACTAAGTTTTTGTAATTTAATCCTAAAATAACCAAATGAAGGTACTGTTTTTGTGTATGAATTTTAAAGTATTTTATTTCAGCTGTTCTTAAAAACACGACAAAAATCATAATCCTATGTCGACAATTCTAAAAATTACAGCTGTTATGTTGCAGACATAACGTCTCCGAGAGCGAAATAAGTAAATTTTACAGTCTTGTTTTGTGTTGAGATGTAGTAAGTTAATTTGAAATAAAAAACAGTAAAAAATATTAGATTATTTATTTTCCAAAAAAAAGAAACACATAAATTATAAAAGGTGTTCAAAATGTTCCCCCCTATTTAGAAGGCAAGCTGTTGTCCGAACCACCGGTCCAACTAATTGGTTATTAATAATACCAGCCCAAACGTTGATAGAAAACTCATGCTGGAATGAGGATGGTCTCACTGCATGAGGGTTTTCGGTAATCCACATATGTAAATTACGATAATTGGTTATCCCCGCTCTTGTAAACGAAGCTTCGTCGCTCCATAAAATCTTCTTTAAAAAGTTTGGCTGTTGCCGCACCTTTTGATTAATCCACGCACTAAAAACTTAACGTGCTGCATAGTCGGGATCACTAATATTCTGCACGCGTCGAAAATGGTAAGGATATAAGCCTTCAGTTTTCAAAATACGCCACACTGTCCAATGCGACATACCAAGTCGGAGAGCAATTCGCCTCGTGCTTTATCTTGGATCTCTGTAGATCATATTAAGAACGGTTTCTTCATCATAAACTGGTATTTCACGTTCACGTTCACCTACTGGTTGACGAATACCATTTTCTGCCAATCGCCTATGAATATCACGAAATGTCTGGTGATTAGGTGTAGGCCGATTTGGAAATCTCCTTCGGTATTCACGAACTGCTGCCCGTGCATTACCATTGCAAAATCCATAGATGAAATGAATATCTGCAATATGCGCACTTGAATACTGCTGATTATTCATGACGAATCAACAATAAATTTCACTCCGAAAGCACTTTTGGTCAAGATGTGTTGTCTGAGTAGAGAGTAACAACTGACTGTTAATTCTTGAATGAAAAGAACCGTTAAGTACCCTTAGAACTTTTTTTCAATCAGGAATGTGCTTAGGGGCTTATCTTTTGTCCCTCTTACACTTGCAAGCTGGGCAGAGTGAGCCAGGTAATAAATGTTTGAACTCATCGCCATTGTTGTAACCGAGAGCGATCTTTTGTGTTGTTAAGATATTAAGTTCGAGTAGTAAAAACTTTTAGAATTGTAGACATACGATTATAATATTGGTCTTGTTTTTAAGAACAGCTGAAATACTTTAAAATTCATACCCAAAAACAGTACCTTAATTTGGTTATTTTAGGATTAAATTGCAAAAACTTAGTTTTTTTGACAGTTTTTTTGGTAAAAATTTACATTCATTATTTCTTTTAGGCAATCCCCCACTTTTTTATGTACATGACAGATATTTTATTCAATTGCCGCTAATCTTAGCTTTCCGAAAAAATATTTTTTATGTTCGTACTGCTTTTACTTCTCATAATATGATAATTTTAGAACAAACGTTTAGCAAACTAAGTATAAAAAATCAAAATGGCTGCCATTCCTAGGGAGTTGAGTTTTGACCCCACATGTATTAGTGTTTTTCACATAATATTGAATACTAAACACCCCCTTAAAGTTTGTACAGTGCGTGCCCTAACACACATATATATATATACTTAATAAATTGGTGACGTTATAAATACAATAATAATAAATAATGAAATGTCGTAAAAAATTTGGCTTTTAGGAACATATACGATTAGCCAGTATTAATGAACTTAAAATAAAGCAGTTTTTTGGTATCCATGCTTCGCCTTGTTCGTGCTCAGAGATATATAAAATCAAGTTAAATCAATTCATTGTGAACGGAATAAACTTTAAATTACATATCTATGGATTTCTAGAATGGTGGCCTGCCACTAGAGCGTCTAGGTAATTGATCACAAAGATGGCTTAAAAAAATCTAAGACATGGCTGCCGCGCAATATTGATTATTTTAACCAATGAAAATATCGGTCTCCCATTAACAATAAAGTTTTGTTTTCTGAATAAATCTCGGTAATAAGTCACAAAGAAATTATTTTGGATTGGACCTACATTATTCTTGAAAAACAGCGGTATGTACCGGCTATGCAGCAAAATGCGTGCAGCATTTTACAATATACGTGACGAACACTAGATAATAAAGAAATCATATCCGGAATTTAAAAGCATGGTACCTATGGAATTGAATGAGTAAAGATTGAGACTCATAATTAAACTCAATATAATATGATAAGAAAACATAACGTTCTGGTTTCGGTTTCAACTATTACTTATTAGTGAAGAATTACTTATTTAGAAAAAAATGTTTTGCTATTTAGGTCTAAAAAAAAGCCATGGTAATGGTTTGACCTACCGCCTCTCAAGTTGAGGACGTGAGTCCAAACCCAGGCTTGCACATCTGAGACTATCGGAAATTTTATTTAAAACTTATCATGAACTTTTCGGCGAAGGAAACGTCGTGATGAGACCTGCACGTCGAAGAAGATTCACAACCCTCGGAAAACGTGTGAAGTCTCCAACCCGCATTGGACCAGTGCGGCGGACTATGGCCTATATCCTCGCCTTTTTTTCGTTCAGTATCACGACGGGTAACCTATCACTAAGTCGAACATTTTTTTGTCCGTAATAACGTTTGTTCGAATTTTGAGTAAGGTATTCTATAGGGGCATTTAATTTCATTTACATCAATCAAAAGATTTCTTTGTTTACGATCAGATTTAGTTCATGATTTTATTTTCTAACTTCAAGGACAAGCACACAGCGTCTTCAGTTACACATTTACATGAACTTCATGCTTGGTGAAGCAACGAATTGGATTCAGTGATCCGTAAAGAAAAAAAATCATGTGTGCGTACGTCACGCAACAATCCCTGCTCGTAGAGCTTATACCTTTGCTGTTTGTTATTGATTTCATTTTATTTTGAAAGTGACGGAAATGTAATTTTTTTGGTACTATCAAATTGGAATATTCCAGGTTTTTTTGCCACTTTAAATCACAAAGATCTGAGCTGCACTGCAGCTGCGCTCGTTACCCTGATACATAGGTTGACAAGTTCCTTATGCCTGTGATTTCACTAACACCTTACCCCTCAAAACCGGAACTCAATAAAGCTCACATTACTGCTTGGTGGTGAAACAGGTAAGGTGGCAGTACTTCCGAACTCTTTCACAAGGAGCTCTAGTGCTACTGAAATTTCAGGTGCTATGGGTATGTCAGATTTTCACATATACTCGTAATTCAATTTGTTTATCTTTTTGTCAGTGTAATTTAATTAAATTACCACAGTAATTAAGTTTTTGAATGTCAGGACGTTTCACAAAATGATATTCAACTATTTTTTGTGAAATTACTCCACTAGTTTCTTACAATATTATTAGTCCAAATTGAACACTTAGAAAAAATTCCTTCGATCCGGCTGGATTCAAACCATCGTCTTCCAGCAAACCATGTTAGACGCAATGCCAACTAAGCCTCCGTGGCGAACCAGCGAATTTTTCTGTTTGTTGCCGACCAATGTTTTGGTTTTTTTAACGACTTATTTTTTGCCGTCGCACCATTTGTCAGAAATATATTCCTTCACTCAGCCAGGTACCCTTACAGCTACCAACAGTTGACTAAAGATGTCGCTTTAATAATTTTCTCGGTTTGTTTGAAAAAACAAATATGCGTGATTTAAATCCGGAAAAATAATTTCATTTCCTATTACTCCACTAATTTGTTATAATTATTAACACAAAGATTTAAATTACTTCAATCCGGCGATATTACCATTGTGAATACAGGAAAATCTACTACGATAGTGCAGTAAAATACAACTACAAATTAGATATTATACAAATTAGATACTATACCAGAAAATATACGTAATGTCTTACTATCCATAAATGTATCACGATAAAAATGTAATGTGACCCTTTGAAATTCACTCGCTTCACGTGCAAACAAATCTAATCGATCAGAGATGTGATTGAGTAAGTTGAGTGCCCGGGTGAGTGATGCTTTATTACGGAGGTTAGTTCTTTCGGTACTGCGAATTTGCAAAATACCAAGAATCTCGCATATAAATTACTAACATTATAAATAACAACTTTTGTGCCATAATTTTTAATAAATTGTCAGTTTACTTTTGTATAAAAATAATAATAATAACACACACACTCTTAGCCTCGCACTAGGGAATCCCTGTATCGCGGGTGCCACACATATGGACACACATATAGACAGCCACAAATTACACCCAAACTCAGAGAGAAATAAATGTAGGTTATACAAATATTTCTCCCGACCCGAACTTCGAATCCGGGACCTCTGCGTGGCAGTCCAGCTAACTATTCGGCCACAGAGGCATTAACATTTAAATAGCTGCATTTAAACGGTGATAACTATGTGCGTTAAATACCAGTTCAATGCAAAATGCAAGAACGAGGGTGGTTATCTTCGGGGAGGACGAAAGCATGTTTGAACTTATTACCTATTACAGATCTAAACAGTGTCAGATAGTACAACAAAAATTAAAATAAAATTTTTGGTATTAAATTCTTTTTTGTTAAAAGTCATGAAACTAATGTTCATGATGTTAGTGCCTCATATGGTCCTGCGAGGTTATGATATTTTACAAACATGCTAAAATTTGCCCAGGTTCCAACTTGTTGTACCTTCTTCGTCTTCTTCTTGAGGTGCCATCTCCTTTCGGAGCTCGGTGATCATTAGGTCTATCTGTATTTTAGACACAGCTGTTTGGAACAAGGATCTTGTGCTCAGGGTAAACCATGCTCCGGACATTCTTAAGGCACGAAGTACGCCTTCTTCCAGGTGGTCGTTCTCCTTGGATTTTTCATTGCATAATTAATCGGAGCATTAGAGCTAGCACGATAAGACGCGACTTGCGCGAGAGCGACATAATAGCGAGATAACAGTATTTCGCTCTTTATGTCATCTAGTACCATGGCGCTACTAGTACTCTCGTACTAGTAGCGCCATGGTCGCGCACTATCGTGCTAACCCTACTAGTCATAGATATTTATCATTACGCATTATATGACCAAAAGTGCTGTAGCTTGCGTTTTTTGCTGGTACTCGAAACCTCTAATTTCTTATTCACCATCTGCAATAGTCTTTCATTGGATACTCTGTCCGTCCACGATATTTTTAAAATCCTTCTGTGTGCCCACATTTCGAATGCTTCTAAGCGGTTGCTCTTATTTTGAGTTAAGGCCCAGGACTCTACGCCATATAGACGAACCGAAAACCGTAGCAACGTGCTAAACGCACCCTGGTAGACATTTTCAAGGATCGTTGACCTATTCACCCCCAAAATGAATACAGAACATACACGAATATACAGGCACATGAGAATTGTCAACTCTATCTTTGCGATTAAAAGCTTCATTCATTCTGAGAACTCTAAAACGTGTTGCTAACCACCAGACACACGATTTGCTCGAACCCTCACTCAATATTGAAACAAAACACAGTAATGCGTAAAATTTTTTAGCACGCTCTGTAACATGACTTTGTTTTTAATTTTATATGGAGCTGTAAATATGGTAAAAAATAACTCGCCTCGCAATTTACAGGTTTATTACTTTTATTTAGAAATTTGTAATTCTATTGTTTTTCAATGTAAATAAATATAAAATGTGTGGAATTGATGATTGTTAACTTGAATACATTCGTTTGTGAGCGCAGCTTAGAGTGAGTGAAAGGGAATAAGGTGAGTGAGCGAGAAGACATTAGAACCATAGTATAATAAGAGCAAGTAGGGTAACTTCCGCCTGTTCGGCGCGTAAATGCCTATTCATCGCTCGTAACGTACGGTGCTACAACATTATTTTATTTGTACTTACAAGTGGTAAACATAATTTGAAAAATGAGGTATTCATCACACTATGTGCGACATTTAATCTGATATTTGACCACGAGCTTTTCGGTGAACACATGATCCGCATTGGCTCGCATGGGAACTACAGCCCGAGTCTTGTGAGAGGAGGCCTATGCCCAGCAGTAGGACTATTTTTTAAATAATAACTAAGTGACAGGACGAGCAAGTTGTGCGCCTGATGGTAAGCGACACGCCTGTCCATAACAGTTGCAGTACCACTCAGATCTTGAAACATGGTAATTGAAAATTAATGGTTTGGAATATCAGATCCCCGTATCCATCTTTTACAAAAGTACATGTTAGTATATACAACATAAATACATTATTGTAATTTGTGGTTGTCTATGTGTGTGTGTGTGTGTCCATGGCATCCGCGATACAGGGTTTACCTAGTGTGGAATTATAAGTGTGTGCATTATTATATTATTGTGCATTGTCTAAAGTTGCAACAGATACCAGTGGCGAGACCTGAACATTTTTCTTAGTAAGGCCAAAGCTTTAAATTTTTGAAAAGACTAAAAAGCACTAACAGAAATTTCCTTTCCCGTTAAAATGGCGCTTGGCGACAATTAAATACAACACTTATTAGAACAGAAGATACTAGTTCACTTCATATCACAGGTTAACTAATTCAACACATAAAATAACCATAACTTTTAAAGTAATTTTACATTGTGAGCTGCCCGTTGCGATACGACAATGCTAAGTGTTGGTTTTTAAATTACCAACGAATTACCTTAACCGTCTACATACACTCGTTACGTAGTCCTATTAAAAAGAAACACCCAAAAATATAGATACATATTTAACATTATTTATCGTTAAGATTTACAAAATAGAATTTAACCATATATTGTGTTAATTTTGCTTTTATAATAATTTTGTTTATAAAAGCAACATACATTATTTTAAGAAAGTTTTACATCTGGCAACGATTCTAACATTAAAACAAATTAAACTATAACGTTTTGGAATAAGGTTTAAATTTAAGTGTACGCTATTCAACAATAACTCGAATTATTGCGGCTTATCACAACTCAAAATTGCCGTCATCTCCAACCACGTTTCAGTATCAACAACCTTTTTAGAAATTACAAACAGTATAAAATACCTTGGAGTGCTGATTGACTCAAATCTTAATTTTAGACAGCATATTAATGTATTATCAGCGCGCATTCGGAAGCTCATTTACATCTTCAAGTCTCTCCGTCATGTAGCAGACACCTATATCATGAAAATGGTATACCTTGCTCTAGGACAAAGCTTATTTAGTTATTGCATTTCCATCTGGGGTGGGGCCGCTAGGACTCATTTTATTCTTGTGGAGCGAGCACAAAGGGTGATTCTAAAAGTTGCCTGCTTCAAACCGTACCATTTTCCTACTACGGATCTTTATGACTTTTGTCAAGTTCTTACTGTTAGGCAACTTTTTGTCCTCTGGACGGTGTTGAGACAACACACCCTTACACCTTATGACAGTGGCTCTGATAGGAGAAATTGCATAGTGGCCTCTTGTGACCGACTGAGGACTGCCTTTAGCCACAGATTTTTCTGCTTCCTTGGATATTTTCTTTACAATAAACTCCATCGAGAGCTTCACATTTTTGGGTTGAATAATTTCGAATGTAAGAAGAGGTTGGCAAACTGGTTGCAAAAATTAAATTATGATGATACGGAAAAGTTGCTTCACCCAATAGTCTGAATCGAACTTAATGTTCCGTTACTGGTACACACACTTATATGCACACACACACACACACACACACATGTATCCAAATCACACACACCCAAACACACTCGCGCGCACACAAACACACACACACACACATGTATTCCAAATTACACACAACCAAACACACACACACACAGCGCGTGCACATAAAAGAATTATCTCGAAGGTTTTTCTGTTACCGTAACTTATTTATTTATTTATTTTTTCTCTCATACATATAATTTGTGGTTGGTATATGTATACTTAGTAACATATGTTTCATTTGCAAGGGTTGGGGCCTGGTGACTTGTAGCATAGGTGTTAAGCCTATAGCAAACACCAGCTCCTACAAAATACTGTTCTAAAATTACTAAGATTGTTTATGTACTTCTTATTTGTTGTTGTATTTTGTGGAGAAAAAAAATAGTATTATTATCGGCCGCCATTTCTTTAAACGTTACAAAACGGATTTTTGCGAATGTGTGCGTATATTTTGATGGGAGCGCGTAGATTTCATGAATGAAATAGAACTCGCCGATCCGCCGGCTTACCTCGCGCTGATTGGTAGAAGTACATCGGAACAATTTATTACGCGTTTAATAGTGAATATTTTGAATAAACGTTTTTTAAGTGGTGGGGTATGCGCGGTGCAACTGGTAATAGGTACGCGGGAAATTTTAGGGAAGCTGGTAGGAATCGTGTTACGTGGTCGCCTCGCCACTAACGGATACCGAACGCCAGTCGCATTTGATACTGGGGTTGATTGCTAGTAAAAAACAATCAGTATTCAAGTTGTGTCTAGTCCAGCGCTCGGTTGCAATTTAAAGCTGAAGTAAAATTTATGTTGTCTATATCCGTTTTTATTTTCGTATATAAATTGGTACTTTTGTTGTCTTAAGGGTGAATTCATATAAAAATGCTCTTGACCATTTTTCTGAAGAACTAAATATTGTCTCCGGATGTTAAACCAATGTATGAAAATACGCTATTATTAATAATTTGGATTGGTTTCTACATGGTTTCCACATACATGGTTTAGTGTGAGTGATAATACCTTTTATACAAAATCTTTGTTTTTTTATAATACCAAGTGACGGGACGAACAAGTCGTACGCCTGGTGGTAAGCGACACGCCTATCTATAACAGTTGCAGTGCCGTTCAGAGCTATAAATCGCAAATATCTTATGGGCACTGCCACTGCACCCGTCACCCTGAGACATAAGTTGACAAGACCCAAGTGCCTGTAATCTCACATTACTACTTGGCGGTAGAAATAAGTAAGGTGGCAGTACTTGCCACCTACTTTCTACCAGAGAAGTATTTCTGGACGAATTCTTTGACAAGGAGCTCTACGGCTACTAAATGCGCTTATATGCAAAGTAATGTAGTAGTAAATAAATGGTGAGGGTACATATTACAAAAAACTAAACCAATATACAGAAAACAACAAACAAGGGTATACATAAAATGTATTTGAAAAGTGACAAAACGATTGTTTACGTTATGGTGACAGATTGTTATCAAAAGTCGATGTTAACGATAAAAATACAACTGACAAAATTTTGTTCAAACGTTTTCGATGATTTTTTGTATACAATTTCATTACGTGCATTCATTTTAGAACAAACTTTACTTATATCTACGAAGTATATAACATTGCGAATCCCCGAATAACGAACAATGTAACTGGTTGAAATAAATAAACCCCGACGTCCACAATGCTGCGCTACTAAATGCAAAGAGGGTTGCTGACGGGTGTAAGTGGTAAGCTGACGAGACTTTGCGGAAAGCTGACAAATCTAAGCGGTAGTGAACACTTTTAAGGAACAGAAAATTCCAAGGCTGAGAGAAAGATTTTAGAGTTATAAAAATCATGTATGCCTTTACAATATACACATCACATCAGTATAGAAATTTATATACTCTACAGTATATTGTAATAATCCCATGTTCCATTGTAGGGTATGACTTTTTTCTAAGGAGAGTGTTTACACCGTATTTCGATATGTAGACTCTAATATTCTAAAGACTTTACAGGCTTGAGAAGGATTTTAAATATCTATTTAATATTGTTCTATTTTACGCAAACATTGTCTTCAATAAATATTGGTTACATTGCAAACCATCAATGTCCTGCCGTTCCAGTAAACTACATAATGTTCTAGGGATAATGACTAACATTATACTAGCCTTCCTCCAAATTCAAGAAAATATTCACGATAGATCTTTCGCCGCCACATTTTCAAATAAATTACCTCCATATTTCATTGGTTACAGACGGACAACCCTTACGAAGCTCCCAACTTCTGCCGGTCACGTTTTTGCTTCGTCAACGAACACTCTGAAGACTCTAGAAATTGTGCATACCACTGGAACTATGCCAACAGTTTATAAATGCAGTGTTTCGAGAATAACGAGCAAATTATTCGGAACGCCATTGTAATTTTTCAAGAGAATGTTAATGTCAGGCAAAAGTGTCGTTTTGTATTGCTTTGTGTTTATACGAAAGCTTTTTTTACAAATACAGGTACCAACTATAAAATGGAACGGTATTACATGCGCGCGTTTAAAACACATTGACAAGGACCCTAGTATGCAACTCCCACTTATATGGCGCATTAATGCTTCGTATACATCGCTTGAAGCGCCGGGTTGTCGGATATTTTAGTCGTACCTACAGGTTGTAAATAAGTTGAAAAAATTAAGATATTCATCCGTCCTCATGCTACCCTAATGGTTTAATCTACCGCCTCTCAAACAAAGAGTCGTGGGTTCGAATCCGAACTTGCACCTCTGAGTTTTATGGAATTTAAATTTAATTTGCCATTTGCCATGACTTTTTCAGTGAACACGTGAAGCATCGTGAGAGAAAATTCCAATCCGCACTGGGCTCGCATGATAACTACAGTCCGAGCCTTGTTGATAGGAGGCCTGTGGCCATCAATGGGACCATTGACTTACAATTATATGGACGTCGGGTCCGCGCTAAAAAGTGTCCGCACTTGTAAGGCGCTAAAATCGTATACAGAGCGCGACACTCCGCTTTAGTCTTCATTTGTTCTACTGACAGCGCGATACTACGATGACATTACAATTTAAATTTCGAATAGGTTGACTTGGGACATTTTTTTCGTGGTTTTTGTATTAGACCCGTCGTCCATTTATTTGTAAGTCAATGAATGGGACTATTTTTTTTTATAATAACTAAGTGACGGTACGAACGTCGTGCGCCTGATGGTAAGCGAAACGCCTATCCATAACAGTTGCAGTACCACTCAGAACTTTAAATCACGAAGATATGAGGGATACTGTCACAGTTCCCGATACCCTGAGACATAAGTTAACAAGTCCCATGTGCCTGTAATTTCACAAACACCCGTACACTTCAAAATCGGAACTCACACTAATACTTGGCGACAGAAATAGGTAAGGTGGCAGTACTTCCTTAGACGAACTCTTTCACAAGGAACTCTACTGCTACTAATAATAGTTAGCCTACTATATATTATTATTAAGATATTCATCATAGTACTGATATAATGAAACAACCTTTGTCAAATGCAGTACTTACATATTGATGCTGAACAATTCTGAATTTGAGGCATATTTGTTTAAACAACATAAACACACCGATAAATACGTCTTCTGTTGAGGTACTGTTGTAAACACCGAGCAAATGTTTCAATTCTGTAATAAATGGTGCGTGTGATGACCCGTGCTTTGCAACTCGAGTGCACTGCGAGATTATGCGTATGTGTGGGTACGCGCACACACTTACAAGCCGCTCTCTTACGTTTGTATGGAGTTACAATATTTATCTTATTATACTTGGTACCACGAAATGTAATAACACTGAAATAAAATTCGTAGACTGTAAGATTTGATATTCTGTAAGTTTGTGTTTCTCTCAAGTCGTAAAAAAATATTTCGATACAATACACAGGGGTACAGTTGGTATTGTAAAAAATTATCAGTTTCTACATACTCCTGTGCTTTTGGCAGCTGGCTGGAACTGCAAGTTTATTGTAAAGATTTAAATTCAAATAACGTTTGTCTTACTCGTCGTTTTTTGACGTAGTCTACTTTGACTATAGCACGTAAACGTAGTATCAGAAACATCTTATTTTGAATTAGCATATAAAAACATTATTCCGACGTCACACCATTGTAATATCTTAGTGTTACAGTAACTAAGAAAGAGTCGGAAATGTAATTTATTTGGTACTATCAAATTGGAACAGAAACTTTAAATTGCAAATATCTGACGGACATTGCCACGGTTCTGGTCACCCTGAGGCATAGGTAAGTTAACAAGTTCCATGTGCCTATAATTTCACTAGCACTCTTACCATTCAAAACCGAATCGCAGTAATGCTCACATTACTGCTTGGTGGCAGAAATATAGGTACTTCCCTAGACGAACTCTTCCACAAGGAGAATACTTTAAAATCAACAAAAGTCAAGAAAAAGAATATTTTATAAATAACAATTGCTTTATAATTTATGACAAATAATTCAGAATGAATTAGAAAAATAGACTGCGGAAACAGGTGGCGTGACTGTAAAAGCAATACCACACGACGTGCGTTGGCGTTGGTTGGACGCCTGAGTGGTTGGTGCTTCATTTTACACCATAAATTAGAACTATATGCCACATATGTAGTGCGTTAAAACGGCGCATGGTGACGGAACGTATGTGTTTCGGGCAAGGGCCAGGAGACGAAGCATGTAGGGGTGCTGCGATGCGTAAGTAAGCGGCATTACATTGCGACACCGCGTTGGTAGTATGGCACTCGGAACTTTAAAATCATAATGTTGCGACGACGCAACGCATTATCAACGCCCGTGTGCATTGCTCTAAAAAGATGAAACAGACTGATAGGTGTGGGATTTTTACGGTACATTTATTTAATTCAAAGAATAATCGACCTTCTAACAGGAAGGAACAATAACTAGTTTGTATTAAACTTCATCCTAATTCACATCTTAAATTTTCAGGAAGTGAGGTCGGAAATGAACTTAAATATATAATAAATTAAGTCGTAGCAGAGCGTACTAAAAGCAGAAAAAGGGAACTAAAAATGGGTAACGATTGCCCAAAATCTCGTGGGAAGACCAAAAAGACTTTATCTAGTAAAATGCCTATTTACTGTAACCGTGAATGGCCCAAATTGTAGCATTCGTGGCGTGTATTTCGGCATCTGTTTCCCGAAAGCTATACATTTTCTTCATCCTTCCTTTGTCGCATGAGGAAGAATGAAGTAAAATGTTTCGTGCGAACCCAATCTCAAGCTCTAATAATCTCTATTTTATAGGTAAGTAAATTACATTTGAAATTGTCACGTTAATTAAACTCTACTAAGTTTTTATTGAATTGATATTCAATTATTAAACTCTAAACTCTACTACTCATTCGTAAAGCAGATGAGAAGAATCAGTAAGAAACTGTAGGGGCCGCTCTTTGTGAATAAACTGCCTCTGTGGCCGAACGGTTACCATACTGGTTTGCCACGCAGAGGTCCCGGCTTCGATTCTCGGGCCTGGATAAATATTGTATGGCCTACATTTATTTCTCTCGTGTGCTTGGGTGTAATTTGTGGTTGTCTATGTGTGTGTCCATGGCACCCGCGACACAGGGTTTCCCCAGTGCGGCGCTATAAGTGTGTGCGTTAAAAAACATTTTTACACATAGGTACGTTAACTTTTAGTAAACATCCTATTTTGAATTACATAGCGTCGGCTAAATTCGTAAACTCGTAACCTCCATTAATACAAACTTTTGATTAAGCAAAAAAAAGAACAGAATCACTAAAAACAATTATATGACAATCTATGATTATGCCTTTACTATATAACTAAAAGAACGTCTACAAATTATAATTTAAACTTTAAATGCACGAAGAGACGAAGAGTAAAAAAGGGATTTCATCCAAAAATAGAGTTACCAAGTTCCCAAGTTTTGCCGACGGTGTTTACCTACATAGATTTGAAAAATTGTATATTTAAAATTTTTATTGAATTGATATTCAATTATTTTATGTGAAATTACTCCAACAGTTTGTTATAATTATTAATACAAAGATCGAACACAGAAAAAAATATATATTTCATAATAAATACGTAACTATAGCTTTACGAGTCTTGTCAGTGGTTTGGATAGGTAAATTACACTTACAGGTAAAAACTTCTAGCGTCTATTAGTTAATCGAGTTCCGAGAAATATAATATTTTATTTCCTATCTCTAGCGACTAAGTTAAAATAAAAATTCCGTGTTTTGAAAAGTATATTCTAAAAATAACATCCATTGTCTGAGTAACACGGTCTTTCACTATTTCGGGTTATTCACAGTCAGAACACGTAACGGGGTGCAGCGCGGCGTAGTTTTTACATCTACCTTCTATTCAGGCGACAAACACGCAAATGTATCCGAATTTTCCATGGAGTTTTTCAACATACGTAGTGTGGCAACTAGATTGTTTATTACGTTCCGATACATTCAGTATTGTAAAAAGTAAATACACAATTACGAAAAGTTTCACGACTTCACGACCAACAGACGTGCGACATCTGTTGATGCAAAATCTTACATTGATTTGAATATTCATGATTTTCACACATTAAAAAAATTCTAATAAAGCTATACGATAATAGAGTATATTAATTGAGAAAAAGAGGGGAAACGTTTTATTGGAATCCTTGAAAAGAACAGAAAAATTTGTTTCAAATTTCTTTTATGTTATGTCCTTAATTCAATTTTTCACATTATCGTATAATAAAAATGAAGGCATATAAATTTTAAATTACGAACAAGTTCCTCAATCAAAATTCAATTACTCTTATGGGCTTTATAAAATTCATAAAGAAACATAGGCGGTCTGTATTTTTAAAAAAGCAAATTTCATTTGAATATTAATTGATATGCGATGGAAATTCACTCGCGGTTTCAGTTTGAATTTGAAATTGTACTGGTAAATTATAAAATAAAGCAATTTATTTTTAAATTGATTTATTTTGATCTAGTTTGAACATGTAAATTAAAAACCTAAAAGAATGTATTGTAGTTGTAGTTGGAAATAACCTTTTTATTTAAAAAAAACCGGTCTCAAAAGTTTGCTTATCAGCTTTTCTTATTGGAATTATACGTATTTGCCAAGTTTAATTGGAATCGGTTAAAGGGAAGTGCGCGAAACCGGATTCATCCAATAGTTTCTCTCCTTCAGAGGTGGAATATTTTCTTCAAATTTAAATGGAACCAATATAGAGGTACTCTCTTTTCAACAAAAAATAATGATGGTTATTTTTTGTTGAAAAAATCGTCGAAAAATCAGTTCACAAATGTAAGTAATCGCGTAATATACACCCAAAAAATACAGCCTAATCGAGAACCTCCTCCTTTTTCGGTTAAAAAAGGCACGTGTTTACGTGATCGTGGGAGTAGGTGCACTATTTGTAAAAGAACGTAATAATAATACTGGACGTCTTAGTATATTAGGACAAGTACGGTAACTACTTACGTAGCAACGTGGCTATATGTGCGCATGCATGCCCGCTGCGCTTCGTGTACGGACACACTCGCGGTGCACTCGTGTTGAAAAGTGCGGGTAGTCATGGTTACCATACACGCAGTTAGTTATAGAATTAAAGCAATCGTTCGATGTTAAAAAAAAACTATTGTTTTTATCAAAAAAAGTTAGAAAACTTATCAATTCATTTATCCCCGAATTTAGATTTGACTGCTTGTGTCCTTCTTTCTTACGAGGGCAGAATAGTAAATTTAATCCTACTAAGTATGGTAAGTAAGTAAGTGAAAGTTCGTGGCATTTCATCTATTTGCCAAGCTTTCTTGAAATTGGTTACCGGAAAGTGCGCGAAACCGGCTATTTCATCCTCTAGTTTGCCACCCTTAGAGGTGGAATATTTTCTTTACATTCAAATGAGACCGATACTGAGATACCCCTTCTAACAAAAAAAAATCATCAAAATCGATTCACAAATGCCAGAGTAATTGCGTAACATACACAAAAAATGCAGTCGAATTGAGAACCTCCTCCTTTTTTGAAGCCGGTTAATAAAATGACATAGAAATAGTAGACTTTCATTGCTGTGTTTGTGGTAGTTTGAACAAGAGTGCTTCAAATTCATTCAGCATTTCATTTCTATCTCATATTCGTACTCCATAATCAAATTACCGATCCGCGATGCTGATTTAAAAATAACAATACGTAAGTACCTACTACATTTACCAAAGTTTATTTCAATTTATCATATCACTAGAATATTGTGATGAACACATTATTTTTTTCTAATTATGTTTATAACAAATAATACAGGTACGTGTAAATAATATACATAAAATAATATTGAAAACCAGCGCCACAGTCGATCATGGCTGTGGCTTATGCTGAATGAAGTCCTTTTGCGTACGCCACAACCACACATGACAGTGCAAAATTTGTTGTCCTTATATTTTGATCTGATTTGTATTATTTTGTGTTGTTTTTTTTTATTGTATTCTTTATTTCGTTTAATAATTATTTTTATTTTCTTTTGTTTGTCTGTGTTATCAATTTTTTTTGTATCTATGTGTTGTGGCGTTGCAATAAAATTGTCTATTCTGTTCTATTCTGTCTATTCTAAGTAAAATAATAATGTACGCATTTACGCAAGGAAAGCAGGCAGACGGGAATTGCCCTACTTGTTCTTATTATACTAAGATCTTACCGCACAGAACTCATAAACGATTAAGCAAATAAAATTTTCAATGGCACGCGTTCAGTCATCTCAGGAAATTTCTTTGGGCCTTTTTGTTCACCCATGAGTAAAAACAGAAATGTTTATAGCTGTCTTCCATATAATTGCAAACTACGAATATGTTTTCCTGCTGCGCTATTTCCACAGTAGGCAACAAGTGTTCCATAGCTCTTCAGGAAGTATAAATATAATATGACGTATGTAGCTGGTGTGGGTGGGTAAGGTACAATGTATTATGTACGTATGTACAAGTGCGAGTAAAAAGGAAACATTTATATTAAAGACTCAGTTACTTACCGGATGATTAATACTTCTAGTATTAATAAGGGAAACCTGACAATTTCGCATAAAAAGTCGCTCTATCACTGATAATGTTCGCTCTAAGAACAGGTCGAGTTTTCAACTTTAATAGCATTTACAACTTTGACAACCTTGGTAACCTCAACAACAATGTTAGTAACCTTGGCAAACTTCACAACGAACGAATTTAAAGGTAGTTTTTTTGTGATTAGTGACATTTCAGCGCTCCGAACTTCGTAACAGGGAGTCTACTCTCGATCTCCGTCAGACATCCGTCCGAAACAATTACTGCCAAATAAGCAATACTTGACCAAATGAAAAGACGCGTGATGCGAATGAAGCTCATATTTGATACTTGTCTTTTAATTTTGTCGAATATTACTTATTTGACAGTAATTTTTTCGGATGGAAATCGAGAGTAGACCCCCAGATACGCGTGACAAAAATACAATTATTGTGGATGGTTTTTATCACGCGGATAAATGAGATGACATACGTACGTACTTCAGGCGCACTATAAGTTTCCGGAACTGGCCACTTACATAAACAATATTTAAAAAGTCATTAGAACATTTGAAAACGGAACTCTTTAACTGTAGAATACAGTTTGTTTCAACTGACTGTCACTTGTTTTTACATTGTGGTGTCATTTTAGAAATTGGTTGTCTACGTCACCATGGATTTAACTCGTGAAAATTTTCGTAGTATGATTTTCTACGAATTTAAGTGTAATGTAACAGTTCAGCGGAGCTTCGTTTGGCTTCAAACTGCTTTTGGCGATGAAGCACCATGCAAGACGACTATTTATAGCTGGTTTACAGAATTCAAACGCAGTCGTGTGAATCTCAGTGATGAATTTCGTAATGGTCGCCCGTCCACTGCTGTGAACAACAAAAACATCGATGCTGTGCGCCGTATGATCAAAACAGACAAGGATGTGACATACCACCAGATTCGGATATCTTTAGGCATGGCATGAGTCAAATATAATCAATACTATACAAATGTTTGGGTGTCAAAAAGCTGAGGATCCCACATAATTTGACTGAGACTCAAAAAACGGATCGCATTAGTAGTGTAATGCCATGCTTACCAGACTCAACGAAGGGGTGTCAAATGTGGTGTGGGACATACAAACAGGTGACGAAACATGGATTTATAGTTAAGATCCCAAAACAAAGCAGCAATCGAGCGTACGGCCTGACAGCCAAATGAATTTTTGAAGGTGAACAACGTTGGGCTTATGAGCCTTCCCGCTACAGTCCCGACCTGGCACCTGTGATTTTTATTTATTTCCAAAAATTAAGAACCAGTTACGCGGTCTACGATTTTCATCACCTAAAGAAACTGTCAAGAGTATGAAAAATAAGTTTCAGTGATTGTCACGGAGGAGTGGCATAAATGTTTTCAAAATTAGTTCATTCGTATGAAAAAGTGCAACGCTAACAGATAATATTTTGAGACACAATAAATTCACTTTTGATCATTTATAATATTTTTTCTTATTCATTCCGGAAACTTATAGTGCGCCACACGTACATTTTGCCGTATCATACATAATTTTGTGCCACAAACAACACGGATCGCCTCAGCCCGCAGTCTATGTGCACACGCCGCCACACACTGGGTACAAAAACAAGCTTGCCTTACGTAGGATTTTTCGAAAAATTAAATATATGCGTATATGAATGTATACATTTATATACACGTGTAGGTATATACACATATATTTGACATATGTCCAAGCACAAAGAAATATAAACTGTAAATACCTATACAATAAAATGCACATTTAGCGTGGCAAGTCCCATGAGATACGTCACGGAATCTGGGTGTATTGAAATGTCCCGGGTGTCTGAAACTGTCACGGACTGCGTAGCAAGTACCTATAACATGTCACGGAGTATCGGCGCGTTGTAATGTCACAAATGAGTACCAACCTTAAAAACTGATGCAATATCAAGTTCTTAGGTTTTCGCGATTGTTACACATAGAAAATGAAACTATTTTTTGGGATCTAAATGCACAATTCTCTCTGATCTAGTTTTTTCCCCGTAGACTCGACTTGCAATATTAAAATGAATTCGAATACAAATTATTCTGTGACATCTCGTAAACATCTATAAATCTACACCACGAAAAACTTTTCAGAACCTCTCTCTCTCTTTCTTCTCTTTCAGTATGTCTCTCTAATAATATGATATCGGGAAAATAGTAGATATCTTGTAAGATACAATATATTTCTACAACTAAAAAGACAAAGTCAAATAAATCAAAATAATAATCCCCTATGATTAGTTTCCCTTATTATAACACGCTTGAATACAAAGGTAAGGTAACTTCCACAATTACCGACAGGGCTGATTTAAGGTTGTTTCGTTATTGTAACATGGAAACGTTTGAAGTTTGATAATTTACGACAAAAGTTGTGATAATGAATGTATCGAAGTCACTAAAGTTGGTGTAGTGTGTAGTTTTATCATATTTAGTTTCACTATTTGTGAATTGTTTCTTTTAAGAACTATTGTGGCTGGGTTTTCTTCCCCAGATTGCAAGTTTAATCTAATACTCATATTTTTGGGAAATTCCTACTTGGAGACCAGGCAGACCACGACTCTGGCATATATTCAGATACACAAAAAGATAGGTATACACAATAAGACTTAATAGTAATATAAGTATAACAAAATAAGCTCATGTACGGTATGCGGCGTTATTGCTAAGAAAAAATTTGCTCTTCGTCATCTTGATAGAAAATGGAGGATTTGTAAAAGCGGTGCAATCACAGACTAAGTTGTAACAGAAAGTATTTCAAATAAATACATTATGTAAAGAATTCTAATAGTATATGACACACACATAGACAACCACAAAATACATCCATACTCACGTGAGAAATAAATGTAGGCCCTACAAATCTTTCTCCCGGTCCGGGAATCGAACCCGAAACCTCTGCAGGGCAGCCCAGTGTGGTAACCGTTCGGCCACGGAAGCAGTAAGAGTAAGAGGTACTTAATAATATTATTACTTGTGTACGAAAGAAAATACAGGAAAATAAATAAAAACGTAATAAGGTAATAAATCAAGGGATAAGGGAGTAGAGACGAAACTTAAGGCACCTTCCAATTAGAGGGTTGTAGAAGCGCTGCAGTGGCCTAACCGTGAAGCGGCAGCTGCGCGTCTGTGGCGCTTCAGTAATTTTTAGTTCACTAATGGAGACATTGAGACTGCAAAAGTACCGCGGGCGTGTCAATAGAGAGGCGCTGCAACAAAATGAGTAGTGCCGCGGCTTCAGCGCTACAGTGGCTCCACTGCAGCACTTCTATAAGCGTCTAATTTGAAGGCGCCCTTAGGAATTAAGAAAGCGTTCCTTTGCGCGTCTTTTGAACAAATCAATTGATGACGATCGTTGAATATGTTCAGAGAGAGAAATCTATAGCCATATAGCAGATACTGTTAACAAGTTAGAGTAAAAATAAAGGAGTTACTCATAAATAGCTCAAATATTCCGCGCATAGAATACGTTGATAAAATATCTTCACTCATCCGTGTTGACAACATTAATCGGCACGTGGTCATGGTGTAGTTCTTTTGTATGCCAATGACAACTATAAGCTTAAGAAATTAAATTAGTTTGGTAAATCTTGAGAAAAAGAAAAGTAATAATACCATCAAAACATATATCTGGAGTAAAACACAAACAGAATAGATAAAAACACAAAAAAGTAGAGCTTCTATAGGCATGTGTAGTGTAAAAGGAGCAAGGAAAGAAAAAGCTGGACTGAGATTGTTACAAACGAGGAAATGTTAGCGCATAATAAAGAAAAAAAAAGATTAATGAACCTCATAGACAACAGGGGAGTATATCATGCTGACCCACTTGTGTGACGAGGCCGTTAATTAAAAATATCACAGAGCGAACAGTCTAAAGTAACAAGTAGGAGTTCTAAGTCTAAGGCAAAGTGAAAGGGTTGTACAAGGAGGTCAAGGAAAGAACTTACTATAAAGAAATTCGGAAGTAGATATACAGGCAAGATATGTGGAGAAGAAGATAAGTTCGAGGAGTTCACTAAAATATACTTAGGATTTTTTTCTAAGTAATTGTGTCTTTGAGGCACAACACTCAATGAGATATTACTTAATTTTTAAACTAATTTAAAAAAATGAGGAGGTTATACGTTCGGCTGTATGTATATTTTCAGTTATCTCAATTGTAAACCGATTTTGAAAATTATTTTTTATTTGGACGGATGCATTCTCGTGTTGGTCCCATTGTCACCTAGTCAGAAAATGACGAGGGGATCCCGTGAAAATCGGAGGAAATTCTCAAATATTATAGGCATGTCCGTGTATTCACCAATTTCTCCATTAATTGTGCACCGATTTTGAAAATTTTGTTTTAATAACAGAATATCGATAATATGTCTGCTTACAA
The DNA here is from genome assembly GCF_003589595.1 of Hyposmocoma kahamanoa. Lineage (NCBI taxonomy): Eukaryota > Metazoa > Arthropoda > Insecta > Lepidoptera > Cosmopterigidae > Hyposmocoma > Hyposmocoma kahamanoa. Next base: position 8,098,031 of record NW_020653854.1, on the reverse strand, counting down.
GAACAACACTATCTCAAAATAATCGTTATCAACAATCATCAAAATATACTAACAAACAAACAATCAATCTAATCAAGGCAATCTAAAGTAACGAAAGCAAAATTCGGCAAGACTTATGAATAAACTACTTAAATGAGTCTAATGACTTGAGATATTTGGGCTATTGTATGATTTATAGATAGAAAAGTAACACATGCCAGTGTAATATAATATTCGGTTGATTTCCGATTTTCCACTGCTGCCTATTTATCAATACTTAATTGTTCTCACTGTCAATATTTTTGTCCATTTCATTACAATTCATGCGAATAATTCACTAAAACATTTGGTCAAACATTAGTTTTGACATTTGATGTACTTCCCTTTGTCAACCGGAAACGGTTATCAAAGGCAATATTACAAAATATTACAAAAATGGCAAAATGAGGACTGTTGGCATTTAAGATGACCTTACGTATTTTCGATTCACGTGTTTGATATAAATCAATGTAGTGCTATCTCTTCTGGCTTACGACGGCACGAAGTAGTTAAACAAAGACAATAAAATGTTTATGTTTTCAACGTCTAAATGCATCATATATATATATATTAGGTCTGATTTATATATGTCAATATTACATGTCCTTTGGTTTCCAATAGTCTAAGATATAATCAACAAATCACCGTCACCATGACAACCAAAAAAGAAAATACAAAATGTACAAAGGAGTCCGTAACAATCCAATTGTCACCAAGAAGTGAGAATCTGATGAGGGGATCTCATGAAGATCGGAAAAAGCCGATACGCAAATTTTGAGGTACCGTTTTTTTTCCATGAAAAAGTTATATTGTTTATTTGATGACTATTGTATCAGGTATTTGGTTATTTTTAACCGACTTCAAAAAAAGGAGGAGGTTCTCAATTCGACTGTATGTTTTTTTTACGTAACGCGATAACTCCGGTATTTGTGAACCGATTTTAATGATTCTTTCTTTGTTGGAAAGAGGGTACCTCCATAGTGGTCCCATTTAATTTTGAATAAAATCAACCACCTCTAAGGATGGCTCATGAAGTTTCATTTATATAAATAGCGCCTAAATTTTACTATAAGGAGCAATTATTTTAATGGTTGATTTTGTTTTTCTCCAATTCAAGGCGTTAACTCTCTCAATATACTTTGAGTAGTGAGAAACAATTTTTATTATCTCCTGCGTCAAGTTCCGTATAGTGGCGAACTCGGGGATGAATCCGTGTTTGCGCACTTTCCGGTAACCGATTTCAATGAAACTTGACTAATAGATGAATTCCACGTGCTTTTGAGGTCGGTTTTGTTAGTACTCTGTACTGAGATTATCTATACTGTAAGTTTTTGCTTATAGCACCTTCTGTTTATTGTTCGTTTTTATTTGGCGCTCGCGTTTGATTTTTCTGGAACTATATATGGAAACCTATACTGCCTCGTTACTATAAGTAACGTAATCGACATTTTTAGCGAAATTGAGTTATTAACATATCTGGAATCAGCGAAACGAGGTCTACAACTGAATCTAAACAATATCAAGTAACGGGACGAACAGGATGCCTGATGGTAAACTATATGCCTGTCCATAACAGTTGCAGTGCCACTCAGAGCTTTACATCGCAAAGATCTGAGGGGCACTGCCACTGCGCCCGTCACCCTGAGACGTAAGTTGACAAGTCCCATGTGCCTGTAATTTCACCAGCGTCCTTACCCTTCAAAACCGGATCGCAGTTATGCTGTTATTACAGCTTGGCGGCAGAAATAGATAAAGTGGCAGTGCTACTGGACGAACTATTTTACAAGGACTTCTACTGCTTGTAATAGTTATGACAAGGAGGGCAGTATACTTAGCTGTATGTTTTTATTCACATTTTTATTAAGTGCTTTGAAGCTGCTGGTTTTCAAAGAATAGATAAACATAGTATAGCGAAAGTATTTCTGATTATTCTGAATTTCACATGAAAAAAAAAATATATTTATGGTGACTTAATAGGTTAGTTTAACAGTTCATAGGCAACGTGATTCAGATGTTTGGTCGAGGTATGTCCTTTTAAATCATCCAAGAAGCTTAAATTTAAGCTTCTTGAAATCATTCGATCTACTTCTTATTTTTTCTTAATTCATATACTTTTTATTCTCCATCAAAAATTGTCTCAGCAAAACGTAACCACAGACTGGATCATATTGCTTGCACTGCCCTCCGCTTATACTGTTAAAACTCTTATTCAATAAAATAAAAAGATATTATAACTGTCTCAGTGGCCGAACGGTTACCATAGACTGACACGCAACGACCCCAGGTTCGATTCCCGGGCCAGGAGAAATATTTGTATGGCCTACATTTATTTCTCTCGTGCATTTGGGTGTAATTTGTGGTTGTCTATGTATGTGTCCATGGCACCCGCGGCACAGGGTTTCCCTAGTGCGGGGCTATGTTAAGTGTGTGCGTTATTATCGTTATTACCATTATTATTTTTTCTCCACCAAACATAGAAATCACAATAATTAAAGACTAATGTAAAATACAATTAAATAATGTGGATAAAAAGTTAAAGAATCAATTTCCAAGCGGTTGTAGCTGTTTACTCATTACCAGGCCGATGTGCGGAACATACACCAACTATACCCACCTTAAGTATTATGTTAAAGTTCAAAGGCTGTTCGTGTAAAATAGTTTTTTCTGTGTCATATAATTCGATGTAAAAATCATAGTATACGACACACACTCTATATAGTACAGGAGCTAGAGACAAATTCTCATTGTGAATTTGGTTTCTCCAATAACAGAGGCCAAACATTTTCAGAAGACTGCCCAGTTCATGTTCTCCATAGTTAGGATCGTTATCGGAGCTCGCCTTTCATTTCCGTGTGACTGACGTATGGAAATTGCAAGTCTATTTCGCATTCCAAATCAACAAGTGCATTCAAGCCCATCTATTTGAATTGCCAAACGATCTATACGGAAACGGGTTTTAACGTGAAAAGGTATTTGGGATTACGTATATGTATGTACATACCTTATGATATATGTAGAATTGTTGGAAACTTGCTAGGCATTACGAGAACGCTGACTATAGAATCAGAACGTCGCCGCTGAGTGTTTAGTCGGAAGGAGACGAAGACGCATTTTGGAGAAGGTTTGGAAGGTCTTTGTAGACGTATGTGTAGCCTAGACTTAGCGAAATGAGAATACAGGAGGTTCATGTCACATAATTTATTATAAAAAGAGTAAAAGAAAAGGCTGTAAAAAACAAAATGATATTAAGAAATATAATTTATATAAAACACTCCCCAAATAAAACCAAACACAATACATAATACTCACCTCAAAAGGGTCTAAATATTTAATATCATTTTAATACTGACGAGAAGTTTAGAAATATATGAAGATGATGATTTATATGGGCACATCCTCTCGTTTCCAGAATTTTGATGGGAATGACAACGAATCGAAGCAACGTAGGAATAGTAAAGAAAAAGGGAATTGGAGAAGGATTCAGAATTTCAAAAGTAAGGAGGTCAACATCGTCACATGTGTGTTCCACAAACTGCATGGAACAATATCATAGAGCATGACTAAATCCTGTTCTTATAAGAAACTCATTCACATCATTGAGATGAACATACGTTAATACAATACAGTAACTACAATTGTAACTTATAGCCGTCACCGTCGTAGGTAAACTTTTTATCGCAGACACTAAGCATTTATAAATTTATCCATCTTCATGACATTGATATGACCACCCATTCGCATAAAGCGCTTTGCTTCAATTCTTCCTGATACGTACGGCGAGGGAAACGAATTATAGAGCATAGTGTCTATCTATTTCTCGAAATAGACACCCGACATAATGTATGTATTCTCTATTTCTCAAAAACTACAATTCGCACCTTAAATGTAAAAAGCTTCATACTGATATGCAAAATGTCAATTTTTCAGGAGAGAACGAAAACAATCTATAACATTTTATGCGTGAATAGGAGAGTTATAAAATTACACATATACTTTTTTATGATATGAAGATACGCGACGAACACGTCTTGAAGGGTAAGGGTGCTGGTGAAATTACCGACACACTGGATTTGTCAACTTATGATTTAAAACTTAGCACTGCAACTGTTATGGATAACCATAAAAAAACATGAAGTTATCATTTCTACCTAGTGCATATACATTTTATACAACAGAATGTTATCACTTACTACCCCTTCTTTAACGGACTTCAAAAAAGAAGGAGGTTCTCAATTCGACTGCGTGTTTTTTTTGTTGTATGTATGTATGTATGTATGTTACGCGATAATTTCGGTATTTGTGAACCGATTTTGACGATTCTTTTTTTGTTGGAAAGAGGGTACCTCCATAGTGGTCCCATTTAATTTTGAAGGAGCAATTATTTTAATGGTTCATTTTGCTATTCTCCAATTCAAGGCGTTTTTCTTTCTCAATATACTTTGTGTAGTGAGAGTGAGAGTAATTATATGGAATGTGTTATATACGACTGGAAAGGTGGATAAATTCCTTATCATATAAATATAAGGAATATTTTAATGACATACCTAACTTATGTTGGAAGAAATAAAATTTTCATTATAAAATTGAGGTTATTTCTTCACGCCAACCACATTTCACACAATGATTTCACTGTATTATATGTATGTATATATTATTATATATATATAGTATGTATTATATGTATATATTTCTATTGATTGACGGCACAATACACATACACAACGTTGAAGTACAGTAGTTTACGCACTCATTTCAATTGTTTTCATAACTTCTTATTTCTTTGTCAACAAACATGACTGGCCATGACCAGCTCGCGCGCGAATTACGACTATTGTATCCAGTGTTGCCAATTTGTGGGGAATTCCCCAAGTTGCGGGGAATTTCAATTAATTATTTAATCAAATAAATATAAAAATTTAATTTCAATTAATTAATTATTAATTTTGTAAGGCAAAAAAATATTTTTTTTAAAGACTGATTACAGATTAATGTTGAATCTAATTAAAATAAATAAACGATTTAAGGATTTAATTTTATAATTACTTTTAAGTCCTATATTCGTCCTACATTACATTTAATTCTTTATTATATTTTTAAGCGATGTATTTCTAATAAATAATGAAAACTCGAGATGTGCGGAATTTGTGGAGTATATGAACTTTGCCTCCACAAATTTAGGGATTTTAACAGTGATTTTTGGGGATTTTATCAATTGGCATTGGCAACGCTGATTATATCGAATGATGTGACTTCATATCCAAGGTTCGCCACCTCTACCAGATCTTTTAATATTCTTTACTTTATCCATTTTGCATGAACTCTTACAACGTCCAATAGAGTAGAAACCCTAATTGTAGTATTTTTAAATCAAATCTACTGAAGACGCGCTATAACGTGTTTGTCAATAAGTGCAAACACTACAGAATGTCTATAAATTAAATATATCTAGAAGAAACTCAAAAACACTAGTTTTTTGAGTATTAATAGGCTTTACAGGATATGTATAGAACAATTTTCTAAAAATAATCAGTTGTTCTACAGATGAACTTAAAATAAGGACTATAAGAGTAAATCTTAAGAGAGGTTACACTTAATTAAGTTGTTTGGTATTAACAAAGTTTTAAAATTTGGACTTGTGTAAAATAAGTCTATAAGAACAATTTCTTTTTTTCTAAAACCATTTATAGAGAACTATTATCTAAATCTATACTATATTAAGACTGTTTATAGATATATCAGTTTTAAGGCGTATAAAGTGTGCTCCTTGGGTGTGCTGGCGAAATTACAGGCACATGGGACTTGTCAATTTATGTCTCAGGGTGACGGGCGCAGTGGCAGTGCCCCTCAGATCTTTGCGATTTAATGCTCTGTGGCACTGCAACTGTTATGGACAGGTCGCTTACCATCAGGCGCAAGACTTGTTCGTCCCATCACTTGATTTTATAAAAAAATATATAAATTTGACGATTACGTTCTTCAATTCAATTCTTTATTGCATTTACCATAATGTTACTTAGGACGGCAATGGCTTAAAGCTAAGTCAACAGTGCATTATGGATCCTGTAAAAGGCACTGCTAATTTGTTTAGAAAGAGGAGGATAAAGCTCAAGTCACACTTCCTGTTTTTCAACTACAACACCTGGCGACGCGCGACGACACGCGACGACGCTCGCATTAGTGCGCCCGGATCACAGTGTCGTCCGCGTCACAATGTCGTCGTCTGACTCCATATTTGCATAACACAAATTTATACCTTAATAATGGGAAAATAGAAATGAATATGCTATAGGCGAAAAACATGACGCGTCGCGACGCTTTGGCGCCACGACGCCTGTTGAGCCTTACTCTACATATACATGTTTTTAAATTTAGGAAAGTTGCGTTGTCTTATAATCATTAGTGCATATTTTACGGGTCCAGTAGGACACAACAATAATTTAATTAAAACACGAGGCGATATTATTAGTCTTACTAACGTAGTATATAAATGTTATTTTTGTTATTATAGGTTTTAGTAAACGGGGTTGGTTGCGTGAAATAAATGTGTTTTCATAGATTTCTCACAAATGGCGCTACTGCAAAAAAAGTTGTCAGAAACCAAAACAAAGATCGTTATCGAACTGTTGGTTCGTCCTGTGGCTTAGTTGGCATAGCGTCTGCCACGGAGACGTTGGTTCGAATCCAGCCGGATCGAAGTGATTTTTTCTAAGCGTTCGATCTTTGTTTAATAACTATAACAAACTAATGGAGTAAATTCACAAAAATAATTAAATATCATTGTGGTGAAACATGTTGACGTTCAATAAAACTTAATTATAAATGAACTGTTTCAACAAATAAATTTTACACTTAGGTACTTCAAAGATGATGATGCAGTTCTTTTTATCGTGGCCATTTCTCATTTCGTTTCATTCACTTAGTAGTTCGCTGAAGTGTACCAATCTTAGCTCAATAACATGACTGAAAGGATTTTACAATTTCATGAAATCTCTATGAACCATTTCTATTCGGTCCCTCGCTTCACGGTTTTAAAACCTTTAAGACTATTTTTAAATGAACTGATCGTAAAAGGTAGTGGATTATGTTTGATAAAAATTCTACAAGAATTGTATTTATCTGTAATATGAGTGCAATTAAATTTAATTTCATCGTAAACCATATTTGTTTAAGCAAAATGTAATTTCAAAGGTAAAGTTGGTCGTATTCATGAGCATGGGAATGTGTAAATAACTAAAATTTTGATTCTCAGGTTACTCAGCTTAAATATTCTATAAGGGTGAGTTTGCTGGAACACCCAACCTTATTATCCAGGTGAAAATGAAATAAGTTTAGCGAAATATGCAGCTCGTAGCCATTACCCGCGCGTGCCATAATGTCATTACTCTGCAGGCAGACTGACGCAAGAGCCCTCGACACATTAGGCGCACATTAGAGCACATCGCTCTACTCGTGAACCCAGCTACTCACTCCAAACAACAATAATGAGGTACTCAATTCACTCAGCGTCAACTCGAAAACGGAAAATGTAAGACTTTAGTGTAAAAGTTTTTGCTGCGGACCTATGGAACCACGAAAGACGAAAAAAACAACGGAAGTGCCATAAGACTCGATTACTGTCGGAATCGCTGTCGCCAAAACGCAAACAAACAAATGATAAACACTACGACATTTTTATAATGATTGGTCAGTTTCTAATTTTAAAAATATAAGATAATTTAAATTTTACCAAGTCACGTTAACCGTTAAAAGTTCAACACAACGTTTTAATTTAATATTTATTAATTTTATATTTAAATTTTGTTCAACGTGCTGCCATCTTGCGGTCAGCAGGTGGACTATGACGAACATAGAAATAGAAAATTTATTAAAATAAGGCTTACCTATGACTTGACTGAATACTACTAAAGGATATTTTTTTGACACGGCTTTCATTTTTGCACTGCAAAATAAACACAAGGCATTTTTCTGCGATTTTAGAAAATTTGCGCGAAAGAATGCCACAACCATACTATACAATGCGTAAATGGCGGATTGAGATGAAGTAGGTCTTTCGAGACCTAGTGTTGGCACACGTCAGACGCTACCTAACAAAAAAAGGTGGCAGTACTGCTGGACGAACTTTTTCACAAGGAGCTCTACAGCTACTATATTTTGTATTTATATACTATTAATTTACCAGAACATTTACTATTTACGTACTATATCAAATAGTTCCAAGAATCAAACCAGTTTCGTGTTGGTTAAGACGGTTGTATAATTTAAACGACGATCTCTGAAAAGCAAGCAACCAAAGTTTTCAAAACTCTCGCTTGCACTCACACAATTCCAATCTGATTCCGTCTGCAATTTAAAACGATCCGAACACTTTCAAGGCAAGGTTTGTTCAAGAAAATCGACGTTGTTCGATCAGTAGGAATATGGATTTGAAATCATATTAATGACAAGATGCAAGTGAAGCGTAGGATTTACATTTTGCGATCAGAGCGAATTTTCACAATGTCTGCACTTGAAGCGTAGATATTCCGTTTAATATTCATATCTAGTGCTGCAGTAGCTTTGCTTCCTTAGCCAGAAATTAGATATTCGTTCCTCAGCAGAACCTACGAACATCAACACTTGCAGAATACGAGAATACGAAAGACTTCGCTGATTCGTCTGCTATTTGCATTGTCGTTTCATCGTCATATAACTTTTTCCGTTAATTAACTTTACTTTCTTATCTGTTTTATGAATAAATATATAAAAAGACGGAAAGAAAAATTGTTTATTTGGTAACTTTGGTTTACAGATGACAAAAATAATAAACTTTGGATAAAACAAAAAATTAAAACATTTATGTTTAGAACGATACCGAAGTGGTATGCACTCAGCTTTTTGTAACAAGATATTGCAGAACGCCTCGTGATGCTAGTGTTCAGTGAAGCCGGATAAACTACAAATATGATAATAATAACAGAAAGTTAAATGAAAGTGTATTCGCCACAAGCATAATTATCACGACATAAACCGTTATTTATAAAATCGACTGTAATGCATTGTTCACTAGTACATAAATATATAAACAGTGACAAAAGGTGTGCAATATATCGTCTAAGTATTCTTAACATATAAAATAAAAAATATATTCTTAACACTGCTTAAATTGGCATGATATTGTTTCATATAAACTTATTTAACTTATTCACTTCATATAACGAACGTTTAATAAAAACTACCATTCTATAATTCCATTTTTTTAACAATGATTTTCTCTAACACTTATTTTTAATAACAATCATAATTTGTAAATCACTGTTAACACAACAGCTGTTTATCTCAATTTTATTTCATCTAACGCTTCCATAGGATGGATGCTTTCATAGAATTTAAAAATTAAATAAACGTTGATTAAATTTGTTTAAAATTATTTTATTTCAATTTAAAAAAATAGTATCCCTTATATTAATATTATATTAATTATAATATAATTTGATTTGGAAACGTAAACAAATTTGCTTCCGGCAACCGCCGGCCGCCGCCGCGACACGCGCACTCAGCTCGTGCTGTTTTTTCATATATTAACTTAACCTACTGAATTGGCCCATGTAAAATAAATTTGCTTTCTTTTAAGCCACCAAAGCATCCATTATGTAACAAAAGTAACTTTGTCGAAACGAAAACTCTGCAATGTAAACTATTATATATTATGGAAAACAGACTCTCTAGTATCGAACAGACAAGTACCAGTAGGTTTAAACTTATTGTTTATAAATATAATATTTTATTCCCCGTAAAAATGATCTAAATTGACTTTAAATTTTTTAAATTGAATTGTCTAAATTGATTGATATATAAAATGATTGTTTTGTAACAAAAGCTATTTATATTTTGTGAATATTATATCAAAAGATAATAAAGAGAGACGAAGGCCAAATAAAAGATGGATGGATTGTGTGAAAGATGGAGTATGGATAAGAAAGGTGTAAGTATGAAAAATGACGGCTGATAGGCGAGAGTGGAAGGAAAATACATGTGCCAACCCCCATCTAGCGTGGAATAAAGCCCCACACTAGTAAGGCGGGGTGCGCCTCACTTGTATGAAAATCAATAAATTTTGTATACATAGTACTAATGCTACAAGCTACAGACAGCTCATCGGAAAAATGCTTGTCAATTGAGAGGCTGGTTCGAGTGCCTATTCAGGCATCCACCTATGATTTCTACTTCTAAGTAGGTACGTACATTTGTGAATGTCAAGTAGCAAATACCTTTCGTTAACGGTATTGGAAAATGTCGTGATCAAACCTGCATGTAGAAGAAGGCTCTTTTTACAATAGGCCCGTGCCCACCAGTGGGATGTATAAAGAGTAGGTGAGTACATCATAGTACTTAGGAACCCTGACTGAGAGATGGTGAAGTCATCACCATTTTTTACTGTGCCAGACAACCACACCTATTGCCTGGTCTCAAATTTAGGCAATTCCATGTGTGCTATCAGTACCAGTCAGTAGCAATGGAATTCACTCCAAGAATACCCGGAATACCCAGACCAGGACCAATTTAGAAAACATTTACCAAATTGGTCCCACCGGGAATAGAATTCGGGACCTCGGCGGCCAACGCCCACAATGCAAACCGTTGGGACATAGACATCGTCTTTCACGTTGGCTGTTGGCTGTACTTATATAGATGGTTTATTTTAATTAAAGAGTTCTTTCTGTTTGTAACATGAATGTTGCTTCTTCTTGCAAAATGAGATTTAATGATAATAGCACCGAAGTACAATTTTCATAGCATTTTCGTGTTTCAATATTAAAGGCCATGAATGAATTAACTAAGGGAGACACAACACCCATAAACATATAATCGCATTAAGCCGGTCTGAAAAAGTTTTACGTCCATCTAATAAAAATGAAAAAGATGTACGTTTCTTATTGGTGCGATGGAGTTCCCAGCGGAAGTAGCAGTAAAGCTCCATATGAAAGAGTTCGTCTGGGTAGTACTGCCACCTTACCTCATATCTCAAGGAGACGGGCGGAGTGGCAGTGCCCCTGCAACTATTATGGACAGGCGAGTAGCTTACCATCAGGCGCACGACTTGTGCGTCCCGTCACTTGACATTGTCGTTCTAATTGCATGGACATAAAGTTTTTTCTGACATGCTTAATACGATTACATATTATTAATAGACGACAATAGAAATAGCGAACAAATTAACGATCACTTTCGTATTCCCATATTTTGCAAATTTAGGTGGTCGTAGTTTTACTGAGGAACGAATATCTAATTTCTGGCTAAGGAAACAACGCTACCGCGGCACTGGATATGAGTTTTAAAAGGAAGGCAGCTAACTGGTGATGGGCAGAGCCGTCCCAAAGGTGGCAGCAGTACTCCATGCACGATCGATGTTCGCGCTCTGCGTCTTAGTGTGCTCACACGCACAGCACACAGCGTCACGGAACCTAACAGGCGTCCGCGCTCCTCGCGGCCGCCATTACGCCATTCAACGCGCTTCGGAAAAGCACGTACAATTCATTGCATTCGATTACATAATTGTAACGTGTTTTCTATTTTCACAATATAAGTTTTGTAAGCCGTAGTCTCGTCTGATTATTGAACCTTCATCAACATTTTCGTGCCGAGAACGCAACAATATCAAAAACATTCCAAGTTTTTCTAAACTTCAGAATGTGATCTCAATCTACTAAAAATCTGATCTGAAACTAAAGAGTTTCAGATCAGACAACAGATTGAGATCACTGACAAAGATGTAAGGGAGACTATATTACACGATTTTTATGTAGACGATTATATCTCAGGAAGTGAAGACGAACAGATTCTGGCCCAAACGTGCAAAGGAGTTATACAAACGCTTGAGAGCGTTCATTTGCATTTACGCAAGTAGCGTTCTAATAAGCCTTCCATTTTCAATGATATATTTGACGAGAGTGATAAGGATGAACTTTTGAGTTTAAACAAAAACAATTACGCTAAGACATTAGGCCTTGTATGGACATGCAAAACAGACACATTGTTGTTTTCGTTAACAAAATATGATACACACAAACACAATATAAATAAACGCACCATCTTATCACAAATTGCTCAAGTGTTTGACCCTTTGGGTTAAATTAATCTTTTTTTATATTGTGAAATAGTAAAGAGGTTACATATTACAGTTAATCCTTTCATGTTACAGGTTAAACTCCTTTTATAAACACTGTGGTCTAAAAATATCTCATGAGACGCCCAGTTACCAGCTGAGCTGGAGACACAGTGAAAAAACTTTTTAAAATACTTACCTGACATAAGCGAAATTCAAATTCCTCGTCGAGATTTATGTGATTTCTACAATAAAGTAGAAATACATACATTCAGTGATGCCTCTATTAAGGCATATTCAGCATGCATATATATATAAGATCATGTCAAATACCGGAGAAGAAAAGGTAAATTTACTTCTTGCTAAAAGTAAAGTAGCTCCTCTGAAACAGAAAAAATCGCTCCTCTGAAACGGCCATAACCTCGTTAGGGGGATTACACACAATTGCATAACATGTCTTTGATTCTCAGGTAAAACATATCAACCCATTACGGGTAATCTTCCTAAGCAAAGGTTGCATGCAGATTATCCATTTTCAAACACAGCTGTCGACTATGCAGTTCCAGTCCTGATTGCAAACAGAAAGGGTCGCGGCTGCCAGTTAAAGAAATCATACATAGCTGTGTTTGTTTGCTTGGCGATAAGGGCGGTGCACAAAGAACTTGTAACCGATTTAACGTCACAAGGCTTTATGGCCGCTTTAAATCGATTTATTGCCCGCAGAGGCAACCCAGCTACTATATATTCAGATAATGGAACAAATTTTGTAGGAGCATGTAATGAACTGTCAAAATTTATAAAAACAACATGTAACGATGTAATTTTTTACGCAGCTAAGAATGAAATCAATTTCAAATTTTGTCCAGCGTCTAGCCCACATTTTAACGGGTTAGTAGAGGGGTCAGTAAAATCCATAATCTATGGCGCATTTGAATTACGAAGAAATGAATATTGTGTTGGTACAAATAGAATCTTTCCTCAATTCTAGGCCTCTCACCCCACTTTCTCTATTACTCCTACGCATTTTTTGATTGGACGAACACTCACTATGTTGCCCTCTCCCCAGGTTGATGAAGCTCAGATCAGCACGCTCTCCAGATATATGAGAACAGAGGCCTTAAAGGCGCACTTTTGGAATCGTTACTATAAAGAATACGTTTCAAAATTGCAGACTCGCAGCAAATAGCGCACTGACCGAGGACAACCGCAGCCAGGAGAGATGGTACTCATCTAAGACGGCCACCTGCCTCCCAACAAATGGCTACTTGGTCGGAACAGTGCAGTTCATCCATGGCGATGTTTAGCGATTGCGTCAACCTGGTGGCCAACGTCCACACTACTTCAGGGACCATGAGAGGGGCATACAAGGGGCTCTGCCCACTACCGAAGGTGTTGAACCAGGACATTCCTGTTCCAAGAGGGCCAGCTTGTTCGCGCTATGTGTCTTAGTGTGCTCACACGCACAGCACTGTAGTCTAGGCTCTACTCTATGAGTAGAATCACTGGCTGAATGAATAGTTATGAAATAAGAAAGAAAGAAAGAAAATAATTAGAATGTGTTGTGAAAAATGAAGTAAGAAAAGAATAGAGCATCTTGAGATAACGAAATATAACCGCGCTCCTCGCGGCCGCCATTCCGCCATTCAACGCGCTCCCAAAAGCAGTTTTTGCCAAGCCCTCGACTCCAAATGCAGACATTAGGCCCTTTTACACAGTTACTCTATCTCGCGTGATCAGGGGGCCTACCACAACCTCTTAAAACAATATTACTTTAACCTTCATTGACTTTTCGTACCAAATCGCGCTTAAAGTAAGCTATTTGTAATGTTAAAACTATGATGTTTTATTGACAGCTTTGTGACTATTCATTCGCTAAATTCGTACTATGCCGCGACTTTAACATTAAAGTAATATTGCTCTTATGTCAAATTAAGCAATCTTAAAGTAGTTACAAGGTTGCAATGGAAACAATATTATTTTCAGTTTTATTGTCTTAATATTGATTTGTAATGATTAAAAGTTAAGTTGAATTTATTTATTTACATATATCTCTTCAATGCGCCATCTATATGCTCCTTGGCGAAACTAATAGTTGACACTAGACTATAATTCCGAATTCACAACGTGACTATCAAGACTCAGCTTGTTTTATTTATATTTATTCATGAAAATGCGGAATAATTATTGATAACAACGTAATTTTAGTAGATTTTATTATTACATACTTTTCTTTTCTTAACAGTCAAAATTAAAACAATAAACATTATACTACGATAAGACGATTCGGAACATCAAAAAAGAAAGAGATAGCATCATATAGTTTACATAGCGTTATCTCTTTCCTATTTTTAGTAAGGAATAGACAATATTGGGAAATTATTCGTTCTTTCAATCACTTTTGCAATAATACGTTACTTCGTTGACAGGTTCGTCATGGTATGAATATGAGTAATATTATAATAAGCTTACTTTGAGCTTATATTGAAATAAGATTGTTTTTGAAAAGGTTATGGTAGCCCCCCAGGAGCGTACAAGATTGCACACGGGAAAGTCTGCATGCGCAATTATTTGCTTGAAGTTTTTAAACTATATTTATAAGCTACTCAAGAATAGCTTATATCACACGCGATAGAGTGTCTGTGTAAAGCCCGCTAATGTAAAAATTCGCTCGGGCACAAAAACATTTTTTGACTGGCTTCAGTCGGTTTCCCTTTAATAAGTGTGGTAACCATAATATAACCACAATAATGTGGTAACTTCTTTTCTGTTTAAGACTGTTTGTCAGACACGCACACAAGTACTCTGGGTAACGCATCCGTACAATATCAAATTTAAAAGGTGAATCTAACGTTTGTAAGGATAATATATTAATTTACAAAATGTCATTAATATATTCATGTCCACGCTTTCGTCACCTGCATGCAGCTATACGTAAATAAGTCACTAATTAGAAATGACATCAAAGACGTATGTATACATAAGCGTTGTATGAATATCTTGGGAACGCTTGAATTATTTCATTAGTTCTTGGGAAAATAACATTGTGCGTGTTTCAAAGGCATTTTACAAATTAATGGAAGTTTTTGAGAGTTCTTTCATAAAATTTAATTAATTTTTCTATATAAATCCAGATATTTCATATCTTTCGAAAGATGCTTTTCATTTCGCTTATAATAAATTTGCGTAATTCGAAAATAAATAGTAACTAAATGACAAAATAAAAAACCTAAGAACTTAAACCAACGTGTCGTTTACATTATGAACTAAAATTTTGTTTTAATTTTGTTCAGGTAAATGATATACATGCCTGGTGCAACGTATGTTATTTTTATTAAATCTATATAGACATATATTTTTTTATATTTATAGTATTAAATAAATGTTTTTCGAATTATGCCACTTACTATTGACAAAATTACAGAATAAATGAAAAAAACCCACGAAATGAAATTAATATGCCGTTTTCATCAAATACACTTAAAAAAAAATCTGTTTACTTCGTCAGTTTAGTACGATTTGTAGGAAATTTCTTCTTCTTATTTTAAATAGTCTATTATAACTTTGAATATTGTTTGTTTTATTATTTTCAATATCCCTTTATTAGTACCTACAATAATCGATTAGTGAACGTTAAATAAAGTTCTCTCTGTATGTTTATTATCACATTTTCACAAGTATAAAATTAAAAAATAAGTAAATACTCAGCGCTAAAGGATGAAGTGAAGTGAAAAGGTATAATGTTATCCCAATTGTTATTTCCACAGCAGTTATTATTCCCAATCATCTTCTCCATAGCCTCTATTTATTTTTTATTTATTGAGTCGTAAAGAAAGCCTCTACATTACCTTGCAAAACTGTAATTTTGAGTACCACAATTTTAAAATTTTATGTGATAAACTAAATCAATTTGATGCATTTATGACAAATGACACGCATATTGCGTTATGATGGTTACCTACCCTCTCGATTTTGTACATCAGCAACCTCACCAGATTAGTTCGCCTCGAAGTAATTGTTAAACGCCTGCTCTTTATATTATGGCAATAAAGAACTAAAAACTTTTGATTTTTTAGATTAGTCAGGCACTTTTTCGTAAAATTTTCAATCGGTTATATTTTTTAAACTAATGTAGATATTAAATGTATACCTTTAATTCGTGAAGGTAGTAAATAGGTAGCAATTATTGGTAATACATATGTACTTCTGGAAAATCTGCTCCCTTCATGCTGAACAAAGAGGCGACCAGCCATCCTGACGTCAGAATGGCTGGTCAAATTTTTTTTTAATTTCTCAGAATATATCATAGGTAGCAATTATTTAGAAAAGGTAGCAATGCTTGAATATACACTCAGTGCCAGACGCCACAGGCGTCCAGCTATCAGAACAGAACAGAAAAGCTCACTTTTTGAATAAAATTTTGCACATTAATTCCGAAAACTTACAAAATTTACGCACGGATTCGAACCCACGATCCTCTATTTGAGAGACGGTTGGTCAGATCAATAAAATACAATTTCCTCTTTTTGGTTTCGTCATAGTTGGATAAAAGTATCTATTCTACCATTGTACATACCAGTAGATATTAAGATAAATGATAACCCAACATCATTTGAAATGGTAATGATAGATTCGTTTGTGTATTGAGAATTTCCATTAATAATTACGTATGGCATAGTCATTAGCTGACGTTAGTTAAATGATTATGGAATAATAACCTGATGATCGATAAGGGTATTAGTACAATGCTTATGTAGATAGATATTAACACAGCACATATATCTTTGGAAATGCGACATTAAAGAGGTGATTGTTCTCATAAAAACACATTTTAGTAGAATAACAAACAATCCCCTACATAAAAACCGTACGGTCAATGGGACATTTTTATGGAGATAAGTACAATTTATTTTTCGAGAAACCAGAATTATTATCGCACTAAAATTGTTTGTGTTCATGACTGCTCTTTAAAGGGATCGGCAACCTTTTGGCCTTGAATACTGTCCGCCATTTTGTTTTAAGTTTTATTTTGAAGATGGAGTTAAAATGACAGTTCATTGCGCAAAAGTGTTACCCGCTTACATGCAGCTAATGATTGCAGTCGATAAATATTCTATCGACTATCGACTGGATGTTGATTACGCATGCATTGAACTATGTCTATTAAAAATACAAAGAGGAGACATATTTTAAAGATTTTCATTTCATTGTAATTAACTGCCTCCGTGGCCGAATGGTTACCATGCCGGACTGCCACGGTTCGATTCCCGGGCCGGGAGAAATATTTGTATTGCCTACATTTATTTCTCTCGTGAGTTTGGGTGTAATTTGTGGTTGTCTATGGGTCGTATTCCAGAACTCTACTCAATGCTCAAGTCAGGATTTGAGCTAACTTGAGTATGATTTCAAGCACTGGAAATACGACCCTAATAGCAAGGACTTGGGTATGATTTCTAGTGCTTTGAATCATACTCAAGTCCTGACTTGAGCATTGAGTAGAGTTCTAGAATACGACCCTAAGTGTGTGTCCATGGCTCCCGTGACACAGGGTTTCCCTAGAACGGGGCTATGTTGAGTGTGTGTGCGTTATATATTTATTTTAATTCAATATAGACAATCAAATCCGCATATTCTTGTTAAAATGTACATGAATAAAAATTTATTTTAATACTAGTAGGTCACCTGTCAAAATGAAGAAAGCAATGACGCAAGTATTAATTGGAACGTCGTAACATTTACAATTCAGACATTTTTGTCAAAATTTTACCTTTGTTCACAATCTGTCGATAAAACTATCGACAACAACTATATGACTGTTTACGTTTTTATGAAAACTGTCAACCCTATAAATGTCATTTTACTCCGTCTTCAAAAAAAAACAGACTATCGTATTAAGAAATTAATATCCATACCCTAGTCGCAGGGCAAGAATAATGATAAGCGTAATATTAATAAGGGGAACAAAAACAAACTAATTGTCTTGATAGTGGTTTTCAAGTTATAAATTTATTTAAAGGGCTATAATAAAGCTAGGGTAGCGTAGGATATTTTGGTTCATGGAGACAAAATTTTATTTTTAAAAGTAAACAATACTGCATTAAAAAATTTTTAAAAGTTGCTTGCTTTATCTGGGTATTGTGCCAACTAAATGTGACAAAAAACAGTGCTGTAGTTTTTTTAAGCAATCGAAATTCCAAGTTTATAGTATCTTAAATTATAGGAATACCGTTAAATTAAATGCATTTTTTTGTTCACGTTTCTATAGTAAGATTCCACATGATGTTCAAAATTTGCTATGAAGTTTGCATATTGCGTGAAAAAACACTTTATACAAAAAGTTTATACAGCTTCAGCTTACTTAGATGACAAAAACCCATGGGAGTGATCCGTTTGGTTTTTTGAAGATATTTGTCAATGAATATTGTAAATGATAAATGGGAACCAATGCCAATTTGCAAAGAGCAGTTGTTTCTCACCCATCCTTCTTATGAAAATTTGCCTTAAAAATTGGTGGTAGCGAAATCTAAATCTAAATCTAATTTGACTACGCAATCTTAAACACAAAAATTATGTTCGCAAAAACTATGTATTCATTTTGATTTTGAATCGCAATGCACTTGAGCTACGGAACAGCACTTGGCTGCGGATCTAGATTCTTCACAAGAAAGCTATCGAAAATACAGTAACTTAGTTCGTAATAATATTGTAAAAATTGTTAAGTGAGACTTACACTACATACATGCTCTGCTCAACGTATGGTTTTAAGCCTTATAGTTGTTGAAATACTTTACTATACATGTCACAAAAGTTGGAGCTGGCCAATAGATTATTTTTCCTGTACTTATTTGAATTTGAAAGAAAAGTTATGTTCTCAAATGAAAATAAATTGTATACGCTCATGTCTGTCTTATGTAAACACAACAGAATATACGGTTTTGGATCTTTTATCTTAGTTTTTCTTCACGTCGAGACGTTTTGTCCCAATAATAGTAAGTAAAATCTTAAAAAATTTAATTGCCTCCGTGACCGAATGGTTAGCGTTTTTGTCTGCCGCGCTGAGGTTCCGGGTTCGTTTCCAGTAGGACTAGCACGACACGACTAGCGCTAGCGCTTTTCACATATATTTATGTAGTTCTCGCGCAAGTCGCGCCTTGTCGTGCTAGCCCTACAGGGCGGTAAAAATATTTATAAGGCCTACATGTATTTCTCTCGCGAGTTTGAATGTAATTTGTGGTTATGTATTAGCGTGTCCATGGCACCCGCGTTACAAGGTTTCCCTAATGACGGGGTATAATATAATAATATTTGTGCGTGTTAATATTTATTTATTTATTGAATATTATGATGTATTACTAGTATGAGTTTCATATATTTTTTGTGAAAACACTTCACCAGTTTATTATTATTATTGATACAAAGATCGAACACTAAGAAAAATTCCTTCGATCTAAATCGATTGGCTCATTCAATTGGATCACTTAACTCAGTTGATTAAGAGCGGAGGCTCCGGCATGTCAACAGACACTGATTCGAGACCAGTCAGATTGAAGGCTATACGGTGTATCTGCAATCTTATAAAATTATAGTTTGGTAATTGATAAATAGATTTATTTGCTTAATTACTGATAATGATACATTTTGATAGATTGATGATCGAAAAGGGTACACAGCGCGATGGCTGATCGTGAACTGATTTAAATTACAACAATATAGCGTAAAGTGGTAATGGAGGGCATTGTCAGTCGTAGATCGTACAAAGGAACTTTTCTTTATGTTCGAACTTTGTATAAATTGTGGAGTAATATCATAATAAATAAGGAAATATCATTGTAATGACATTTCATTATCAGTAGCAGCAGAGTTCTTTGTGAAAGAGGTCATCCAGGGTAGTACTTTCACGTTACCTATTTACAAATAACCGCCAATCGATAATGTGAGCATTACTGCGTTCCGGTTGTAATATGAATTTTCAGATTATAGTAATACAACACTGGACTTCGAATTACGGTCCTGTGGATCATTTGATTAATTACATTACAAGGTATTCAACACGTAACAAATTTGCGAAGAATTAATTGAATAAGATTGATCACAGAGATAATAAGTTCCGTCGTTCATTTTCGCGGGTTATTCCCGTTACAATTCAGGCCTGAAAGAGGTAATCATTATAAATATAAACATTAATAAAATAAAATTGGACCCAAAAGTACAATGCAATAAGGTAGAACTTACAGTATACCGGTAAAGATTTCCGTACAAAAATACATTTCGATTTATGTTGTTTTAAGTACGTTTAAAAGCACAGGTCATTTAAAGGTAATTTGAATTTAAGGACCTTTTCCTCCTAATTTTCTTTTTAAATATAGAAGGTTTTTGTTTTTTCTCAAAAAAACTAATTGCTTATAGTTTATGTTACAAATAATAATTCTCCACAAAATATCTTTTCTGTATTATTAGTTGTTATTGATTAATAATACAAGGATGGAACATAAAGAAAATGTTTATCGATCTGATTGGAAATGAACCTGCGTCTGTATGCCAAACTAGTGCCACCGCTCTACCCACTGACCTACAGATCGAGTCAGCAGACCTTAAAAATTTTTTATTTTATTTATTTTTTTATATTCAGGTTACAAAAACCCTTAAATACATACCTTGCAGACTAACATACATAGTAATACATATAATAAAAAAATAATGACTAATTATTATTTTCACACATTGTCTGGGACGTGTGACGCAACGTGGGTATCTGGTAGCCAGCCTCGGAAACGTCGGTATATAACACCTTTCGGCCAAAACTCATACGTAGTATCATATTTTATTATGCGAATTATAATCCGCAATAAAATGAGAGCAAACCGGTCTCTTACGATCGCGCAAACTCATTGACAGACAATAAATTATAATTGTTCCGTCATCTATTATTGGCGAGCCTAATGCTTCCAAACTTTTCAGCCATTCTTTACAGCAACCCTGAAATACGACATTTTTTCGCATCTTTTTGTTCGTCTGAAATCTTTTCAAGGTTTCTAGTTGTTACGAATCCTTATATTTTCGATTTAACAAATGTTATATATTTTTTTTATTATTATATATTTTTTACGTTTTACATTTCAAGTTTTTCTGTCTCTCTCTTTTCTGTCATTCATGGAACTTACTTTTCAATATTGAACATCGGCCAACAAATTTCGAAATTCATTCATTTATAATCTTTTAAGGACATTGCTATTCGGTTCCCAATTAAGTTAATATTTCATATTGAATACGAACGTAAAATCGATTAATTAAAGCCATCAATAAGAATATTGACCGATGTTTTGCAAATTTCTGTTGTTTTTCGTTTATAAATCTATTAATAAGAATTGTCTTATTAATGTCGTATTTTGTATTGTCTTGTTACTGTCAGACAGAGCTCTAATTAGCTTGAGTCTTCCACCCTTTGGAAATGCAATAATCGTAAATAGGTTTCTAACAAGGTTTCATACCGTTGTCACTGTCGCCCATCGAGTCAAGTAGAGACTAAGGGACTCTACACTTCGTTACGTTCCTGATATATCTATTTCGTTTCCTCCAGCCACATCAGTATATTCATACTCACTCTTTTACTCTTGGTACTTGACCGTTTACAAATTGACCTTTTTATGTACGTGCTTTAATCTGATTGAGATATGTATAACGAGGTCTTCTTTGCCCCACATTTTCATCCATATTCCCTATTGTGAGTTTGTGGCCATGGCCAAACTATTAGAATTCTCTTATCACATCGTTGCTTATTCTATCTAGAGCATATACTTTACACCTTATACATATACTATGTACGAAATAATATTTTAACGACCTCGGTGACCTAACGGTTTACATTGTGGACACTGGATGTGAACGTCCCGGGTTCGTTCCGAGGATCAATTTGAGAAATAAACTTTTCTAAATTGATCTGGTCTGGGTGTTCTAAGAAGTGCCTCAAAGTGAATTTCGTTGCTCTGGTACTAATAGTACAGGGAATTTCTTAGTTAGTTTGAGACCAGGCAAATGTGGTTATAGTAGCAGTAGAGCTCCTTGTGAAAGAGTTCGTCCATGGAAATACTGCCACGTTACCTATTTCTGCCGCCAAGCAGTAATATGACTTACTGCGTGGTTTTGAAGCGTAAGGATGCTGGTGAAATTACAGGCACATGGAACTTGTCAAATTATGTCACAGGATGACGATCGCAGTGGTAGTGACCCTCATATCTTTGCAATTGGAAGCTCTGAGTGGTTACCACCAGGCGAACGACTTGTCCGTCCCGTCACTTGGTATTATAAAAAAAAACGTAGCGGCGCGGTTTGTGTGTGTGCTCGCCGCGTGCCGTGTACGGACGCGACGCACTCATTCACATAATTCCGTACTGCACTCTCGTTGCAAAGCGCTGAACGCCTTTCATTATTATACGAATGTGTGTGTCCGTGTACAGGGCCCGCGGCCAGCGAACACACAATGTAAGCCGCACTGCGTATAAATGGAGTTATCATACTTGTCTTATTACGCTGTGCTATGCTATAGTGCTAAACTCTTTAAATTAGGAGGTAAGGCTGCAAGTCGCTCTTCCCCCGGTATTCCTGTTACCCCACCTGACACTATAATAATTATAGCTAGGGTAAAACCGGGGTAGATGGCCATAGGTTTTTCTAAACGCTGTCAAAATAAAATTTTAGATATTACATTGCAAATCTTTATTTCTTACTAAACATTGAACAATTAACTGTTAATTATTTAACAGAATAATCTCAGTACAGAGTACTAAAAAAACCGACCTCAAAAGTACGTGGAATTACGTCTATTGCTAAGTTTCATTGAAATATCCCCTAGTTCGCCACTATACAGGACTTGATGCCGGAGATAATAAAAATAGGTTCTCACTACGACACTACTCAAAGTATATCGAGAGAAAAACGCCTTGAATTGGAGAAATAGCAAAATCAACTAAATAATTGCTAAAAGTAATTCCTAAATTAAAGTTAGGCGCTATTTATAAAAATGAATCTTCATGCGTGAACAGCCACCCTTTGAGGTGGATGATTTTCCAACAAAAAAAGAATCATGAAAATCGGTTCACAAATACCGGAGTTATCGCGGAACATACATACAAAAAAAAAAACAAAACAAAAAGAAAATAATTTCCAGTCGAATTGAGAACCTCCTCCTTTTTTCAAGTCGGTTAAAAAAGAACAAATTGTCTTGAGACCAACCTTAAAATTTGCTTTAAAAAAAATTACGATTGGCCATCTCTTCCGAGGTGTCCGGGTGTGATGACCATAGGACTATGGGTAAGATGGCTAGTAATTATTTCTAGACTTAGATAAGTCTTTTATTTGGTGTTTTGTTTTTTTAAGGCTTCTTTTTTCTTCATGTCATCAAATTCTCAGTTTTCTTGAATCCAAAAGTGGCACACGACGCTTTGGAGCCAGTCTTCGATGAGGCGGGTTTAATAGCAGCAGCAGATTTAATAGCTATGAGTTCTTAGCTTTTCGCGATTTACACTTATGAAATGAAACTTTTTTTCCGGATTTATATCGCGTATATTTTTGTTTTTCAAATAAACCAAAGTGTCGGGCCCTTTACAAGTATTCGGACATTTCCTAAGCATTAATTGCTGCTTTTAATGATTCTACAGTGCAATCCCCTCTCATTGCGACTACCTTCCTTTTTGTATTTAGTATGCATCTAAAAGAAGTTCGAAATTTTATTAATATTTTAGACCTTTGTGTGATCAGTATAAGTTGGTCACATGGCCATCTTACACCGATTTTGATTGGCTATCTGTCCCAATATTCCGGGAGAGGTGGCCACACATAAAATTTTACAAGAAAAAAGATGATACGTAAAATTTTGAGCTTATAACAAAGCATTGGATGT
Organism: Hyposmocoma kahamanoa; assembly: GCF_003589595.1. Lineage (NCBI taxonomy): Eukaryota > Metazoa > Arthropoda > Insecta > Lepidoptera > Cosmopterigidae > Hyposmocoma > Hyposmocoma kahamanoa. The sequence goes on along the minus strand of NW_020653854.1, from coordinate 8,074,038 downwards.
GGACTAAGTGATAAATACAAAAATAATCCATATTTTGAAAAAATAACTTCATTGTAGTGTAAAACATGAACCCTCCAAAGAATTTTAGTATTAGTCAAAACAATTAACATATTTTTTACTAACTTTTTCTTTTTTTTACCCATATTATATTATATATATATTTTTACACATATTCGCCGTACACTTGCACTTAGACACGATATGATGCGAACTGAGCAATAACTATCACCATCTTGTTAGCGGATCATTGAAATATTGCGATTGGCCATCTGCCCCCAATGGCCATCTAACCCGGTTTTACCCTAACTTAAAATCAACACGTCTCGATGAACAGCCAAACTTGCTTTTATTTAAGGCGTGCACTGCTCTTTTTCCGTTTTTTGGGTTTCCTTTTCTTTAACGCTACTTCACTTGCCATCTTTTGTTAAGAGACAACAATAATACATGAATTCTTTCACTTAAACTTTGCACACGTGGCAGTGAGTGAACCATCACAGCGTAACTTAGTAAATTGTTTGTTTAATTAAAAGTACTTGGGTTGATAAAGGGCGTTACTTAAAGGTAAACTTAATAATGGCTTTAACAGAACCACTTTCGTATTCTCGAAATTTCTATTATCTATGTACAATGAACAATTTCATAAACCTTGTAGATTGATTGGTTTAAGCGCTTTATTATTGCTATATTGCTAACAATGCCACGAACAAATTGCTTGTACATAATTTCTAATTATTAAGAAATTTTTTATGAAAAATAAGTGTGCATTTGACCTCCATCTCACCTGATAGAAAGCGACAATGAGGTCGAGGATGTAGCATGCACACCTAAACATAGCATATTCACTCTCGTCTTGAATCCAAGGTGGCCAGTTGTAGTTGAGTATTTAGTGGAGCCACCCCATAAGTGGCAGCAGCACTCAGCTCAGCAGCTGAAGGTTGCTTCACACCGGGAGAGTATCGCCTCAACTTGGAAAGGATGCCAAGCTTCTTGGCTGCATTTTTGGCCATGGATTCAATGTAACTGCCGAAATTCAGATTGGACGACAGGTCCATTCCAAGTAGGTGAAGACGGTCGGCTATCGGTATGGACATACCACGAAAAGTCGGAGTCAGGTGAAAGGGACTCCGCAATAAATAAAAAAATAAATAAATTTTGCAATAAAGCCAGTCGCCCTGTGGCTAGACCTAAGCAAAATGAACCGTATTAGTGCGGGAAAATTTTGAATTCGAGCAGTGGTAGTATCGATTTCGAAGCCTCACATTATAACGCATATTTTTTTAGAAATTAAAATATAAAAAGATCAAAAAAACCAGCGTCTGTCGCTGTCGGATTGAAGGACTTTTTCTTTGACTTGTATCACCTAAACTAATATGGAAATGAAATAAGTATAATAAAAAAAATGGAAATAAATATTACAATAACCAGGAACAAAACAGCAATTTATTATTGTTATTATATCCATTTTAGATTCTCGCTTCTCCCATGGCCTAAAAGTACAATTTTGAATTTTTCAATGGGATAGGTGGTGCTCCCTGGCAATGTCCCAGTCGGCCAAGGTCAGGGGTTCAGGTTCAAGAACCGGCAAACAATAAGTGCCGTATCGAGCAGGTCGGCCTTCTGCATTTGTGCTAGAAGCGACACGCCATAAAGAATATATCTAACAATAAATTTGGGACTGCCAATTAATCAAACCTTGCTATTCCTACATGATGATGATTTTATTACTTTGAAACACCCTGTATAACTTCAGTTAATAGCACAAAGTTAATTAAAGAGCACGCAATTATGGCAAGCGTTGATTTGCACAAAGGCTGTCCAAATTGAAGCCTCGTGGCCAGGAGACTTTCAAATTACCATCAAAATGTTGTACGCTAAAAATTACTTCAAACGTGTAGCGTTTTCGTCCTTTTATACATATTTTGTGTTGAATCTGACCAAAGGATCTATGGACGAAAATATTACACTTTGAAGGCGTTGGTTTCTTGGTAAGGTAAGCAGAAAAAAAATCATTACTATTTCATAATCAAAAAAGTTTTGTAACTTTTGAATGAGAAAGTCTCCTCGTAAGACATTTTCGTTATTGTGGTCGCACTGGCAACGGTTACATAGGACAAATGGGAGGGAAAAGAAAATGGGTTTACAAATATTTCGGTCAGCAGCGATTTCAGTAGTTTGTAGGTCAAATGTAGTTGAAATGCAAATTATTTTTAAGAGCCATACTTTGCTAAAATATATTTTATTTTTCTGAACCTCTTAAGTAAGTGATAATGAGTGTGATTAACAATATGTACGAACACACACTGTACCGCTAATACGATAGGGCACCACTTGCGCTGTAAGCGACATGGAAGTGCTAGATAATATGCTATTCTCTATTTATCTAAAATTGTATTATTGCATAGGCGTTTTGTTTGCTTAGTCTAAATTTTTTTTTGATGTTACACTATTCCGAGATTCTACATTTTTACTAGAACAATCTTTTTAGAGTTAAAGATTTTTTACAGTTGTTAAGTTTTTTGAAGATTTAACAGTTATTCGTTTTTTGCTTTATTACTTTTTACGTGCACTGTTAACTTATCTACATCGTACATTCTGTTCTTCGTTTGTATTTGTTTGTGATGTTTAAAAAAACGTTAAAATGACGTTTCGCAGTTTATGAATCCAATAACAAGAAAAGCGAGAAAACGACTTAAGGAGTTTTGTAAATTAAAACTTCAGCAATTTAACTTTTTGTGGCTCCTCTTCTAAGTTTAGTTCCTGTCTAAATTCTTGATAAGTTACGAAAGAAAATTTGTTATGACACCGTCACGGGAAAATGTGCCGTTGAACGTACTTTATGGCAATTACGTGAAATATTTTATACCACGAAAAAACTGCGGCAGAGCATTTTAAGGGCTCATTTTTAATTCTTTAGCTGGCTTATGTAATTTATTATTTAAGGTGAGGATCTCCTACCTTTTCATAATAACGCCTTTTTTCATCGTAAAATATTTTCCTGGACAAAGGTTTCATTTCAAATACTTAATGTTGCTATAAAATACAATTACAGGCAATGACGTAACGCGAATTTTACAATAAATATTATGTTAAAGATAATTTAACAGTGTACATTAAAATCAATAAAGCAAAAGAGAAATAACACTTGAAACTTAAAAAAAATATGTTAAAAGTAAAAAGTACCTCAAATTTAAAAAAAAAAACAGTGTTGATACTCTTAGTAGTGTACTGTACTCTGTCACAACAACTTTAAAAACAATTTTACGAAGCCAAAACTTTTTAATTTGGTCTAAATTGAATCAGTTCTTCGTTACTTTACATTGTCTAAAAAACGCCAGCGACCTAAACCCCATTGCTCGTAAGTATACCTACTATAATTATAAAAAAATGTTTAATAAGAAATGTAAAATCTGTCAAAATGAACAACCTTTATTCATTAGTACGTGGAGTGCACTATATATTTCCGGAATGAATAAGAAAAAATACTATAAATGGTCAGAAATAATTAAAAAAAAAAATTAATTAATTAATTTAATGTTACGTTAATGCACTTTTTCATACTAATGAACCAATTCTGAAAACATTGATGCCACTCCTCCGTGACAATTTCTGAAACATATTTCTCATACTCTTCGACAGCCTCTTCAGGTGATGAAAATCGTTGACCGCGTAACTGGTTCTTAATTTTTGGAAATAAATAAAAGTCACAAGGTGCCAGGTCGGGACTGTACGCGGAATGGCTCATAAGGTCAACGTTGTTCACCTTCAAAAATTCATTTGTCTGTCTGGCCGTGTGAGAACTGGCATTACCATGGTGCAAGATGATACGGCGTTTACGGTTATTTTTACGGAGTTTGTCAATAACTTCCGGCAAACAAATGGTCGTATACCAATCACTATGCACGGTACAACAATTCTCCAAAGCAACGGTAGCTACGTGTCCAATTTTATTAAAAAAAGAAGCAATCATCCGCTTAGAGGCACTTTGCACGCGCGCCACTTTGGTTGGTTTCGGCTCATCTCGAAAGACCCATACGCTCGATATGATACGACACGCTCGAAAAAAAGCTGCTTAAAAAGCTGATATAAAAAAATATTCTCTTGTGTGTTACATCATTAGAGGATGGAAAAAATGGATAGTCTAACATTTAATGTGTCAATTATAATGTCATAAAACATGTCATAAAGGCGCTCTTTTTACTTCTAAATCAAAATTCTATTGTCTATGGTACTCACCACTGAGCTGAAAAATTTCATTATCGTTCTGTACATAATACTATCATGAGTTCCAAAAAAGTCTTCCAACCGGATAATAAATCTTTATATAAAAAAATGTTGGTTAAAATCTTAAAGGATGAATTCCATAGGTTTCCAAATGTTACATCACAAGTGCAAATGTCGTTTTTTTTTTTTCTCATAATAAACGAAATACTTTTTTGCATAAGAAATACTCCAACAACAATTGACTTCATCTGAACAAGTACGCTTAAATAAATAACAATTTCGACGTGACGCGGTAACAAGCAAACTCGTTTTTCTTATTTTTCTGAGTCTGCCTATTAGAATAAATATTGTGTAACCTTTGCAACATTCTAGAACATAGTAGCTTTGAAAATGCATCACACATTCGTTCCATAGTATTAGTAATGAACCAACTTTAGCACGTGAATTTTATTTTGATAGGTATAATAATAATAACGCACACACTCAACACAGTCCCGCACTAGCGAAACCATGTGTCACAGGTGCCATGGAGACACATATAGACAACCACAAATTACAACCAAACTCACGAGAAAAACAAATGTAGGCCATGCAAATATTTCCCCCGGCCCGGGAATCGATCCTGGGACCTCTGCGTGGCAGTCGGCCACGGAGGCGGTTAAATATATAGGTATATGTGTATATTATATAGATATTTACCCAATTTTAACTAAATATTTATTCTATGGTATAGTTACGTTGAAAAGTGATCTCACGATCTCATAAATAAAGTTTTTTTTAGTTTTATTGCAAGGACAGGCAGCCCATATCTTCTACTTAAGATTTGTTTATAGTGCCTCTCCTTATCAACCTCTTGGTTATACGGGAAGGGTACCATTACCTGTGCAAGCAAGCCTACACAGGCACATTATCAGTCAGGTTCTGAACCCAGATCAACCCGTTAACACAGACTTCATTCGGATGTGTGTGCACCCCCGGGTGCACGCACATATTGTCCAGATAGATACCGGATCTGTCGGCATGTTCACCTCCCAACGCCGAAGCATTACTCCAATTCCAAAATTCCAGTTGTCCCGCGAAAGCGGGACATACATAGCTTCTAACTTAAAAGACAACTCACGTGTCCCCCGCATCTTTACACATTAGACCCTCTTCCAGACCGCCACTACCGCGGCCATACCCAGAGTCCAGGAACACCAAAGACTCCCGTAAAGGTGCGTTACTGGCGGAGGGCTCTGCCCACATGCTTGCTTTACCCTGGTCTTACTAGGGAGCCCGCAGTCAGTAGATAGGAATCTACTGACCCAATGAATAGGGATTTCCGGGGGGGGACTTATTGAAAGGACAGTTCAAAAGGTAAAGAAGAGTTTAACAATGAATATCCCGAAGTAGGAGTGTTGAATGCACTACTCTGTCTAACCTGATGGATCTTCTCGCTTCGATTGGTAAACCAAATGCACGAAGGATAAATGGTTGGATATAAACTCCGTGCGGTATTTGCCTCTAAATAAAGAAAAAACTTTTGGTGTTTTTTTTCAAATTTTAAATTGTCTGTCGTCATATTGTAAATAATATATGAGAGCACATTTTAAAAATTGGCGGAAAAGTTTATAATTCATGAAATATGCCCAGAACTGGTGAATCGTAATAGTGTCGTATTATTATTATAAAGCCGTCAAAACCTACTCGTATTGCAGTTGGTCTGGATGTGTTTGTTATCTACCATAACTGTCGGATATAGCTTAGCCCCTACAGCTTTTCATTTATTTCGGTTTTCATAAAATTCTTTCAATGGACACGACTTTGATAACGAAAGAAAAAAGACTATCCAAAGACACTTAAGAGCAGTATTTATACGTAACGACAGGAATTGAAAAAGAGAATTCTAAAATTACTCGAAATATGGCAAACGATTAGATTATTACATCATTATACATTATAGCTTAAAGGTTGATGTTTATTTTTTTAAATGTTATGAATCTACACTTTAACGCGGACCTTTTGGCTAACTTAATACTTAATCGATTATCAGTAATTACTGTTTTTTCATATCACTGTATAAGACTTATTCTCCTCCCCTCATCATGACGTAACACCGACTATGTTTGATGTCACGTAAAGAATTAAAAAACCATGATCACGATGTGCTAAAATTTTACAATAGTAATAAGTTTATTACGTAGTTTCTTTTTTTATGATGTCAAGTAGCGGGACAAACAAGTCGTGTGCCGTAAGTTAAACGCCTGTCCACAGCAGTTGCAGGCTACTTAGAACTTCAAATCGCAAAGATCTGAGGAACAAGACCATAGCGCCTGTCACCTTGAGGCATGAGTTGTCAAGTCCCATGTACGAATAATTTCACCTTTCTCCCTCCTTGTCACCAATAACGCTAAATTACGCTTGGCTGTAGAAATAGGTAATCTGGTAATACTTCCCTGGACGAACTCTTTCACAAGAACAATATTACACATGGCTTGATACAAACTACTTTCGGCAACCTCATATAATGATTTAAATATATGTAATTTAAGTTGTAAGATTTTCGCTATTGTTATAAAACGTACTTACCTGGACGAACTCTTTTACAAAAGCGCTACTGCTACTAAATAAAATTTGAAAAAGCGGTAGTTTCGTTTAGAGACGGCATTGTTTTCTACGTGCGACATGGTAATCGAAATAAACTAGTTTTTCAAATTGAAACGAGATGGAGCTGCTCTAGTTAAATAAAAATAAAAAATTGTAATGCAATAATTTAAGAAGGCTTACAGCCCAAACCTTACTAAGAAGTACTGATCCTAGACATCGGTACCTATTGAATAGTACAATAAATAACATAACCATTGTTTACTACTTACTACCCTTCAAAACCGAAACGCAGTAATGCAGCTACTGCTTGACGGCAGAAATAGGTAAGGTGGCAGTACGTCCTTGGACGAACTCTTTCACAAGGAGCTCTACTGCTACGTATTAGATGTTTAGAAACATAGAGCTGTCATAATTTACGTTTACGGTGTGCATAGTAGTATGGGTTCGAGAAAAAGTGAATTACAATAGTAACGCCACAGGAAATTGAGATGAGGGTAACCATCGAAAACGAAAGAGGGTAGACAGATATGTCTGCCTTTAAAGATGTCAACTGTCGCTTGCCAGTCAACCCATGACCTCGGAGCGACCTCTATAAAATATCGGATAAGATAAAAAGTCATACCGTAGTAAGAAACCTGTAATTATTAACGATCGTTTAGTGAATAACTACGAATGTCTGTAAATATATTTGTACTTATTGTCCCATGAACCATTTATTCGGAAATATTACGATCAATCTTCTTAATGTGCTAACGTTACGTTGTACTTACTACTTTATTATGTTATAGACAAATTTCATCATAATACGATTGTTATATTGTAAGAAAGCCGTAAAAAGGATTTCCTATTACGAATATGGTGGCAAAAGAGAAAGTCAAAGGAATTTTCTAGTCGAGCTCATAGATGTCTTTTTTATTTATCTCCCTTTGTAATAAAAGGATAAATTATTGTAGCACGTCTTTTGTGAGAGAATATTTTGCTTACAGAGACATTTTAATCTGTACCGTCATTTGTTTTACACGTAGAATTACTGTTATGAGATATAAATGGTGTGCTGGTGTGAATTCCGTTACTCTGGATTCATGGCAGAGAGAATTTCCTATCGTGAGACCAGATAATTGGTGTACTTTTCTTGTAAAAAAACACACAAGAGAATATCACACAAAGAACTTAAAATTATTATAATATATTATCTGTTTTATCCCATTCAGGTAGGTGTCGTATTTAGCATGTATCCCGAACTTAACTACAGTTACAACAAATAATAAAAAGTAAATGCCAATACAATCAGTTAATTTATATTAAAACTATATAGAGGTATGTGGCAAAAGCACTTAGTCAAACTTTAGAAATAGCACCACACAGATCTGTTAAAAATATAAAGATACTTTAGTATCTACTTTACTAATTGTGTATACAATGTAATGAGATGTAATAATAATAAGACGTAATAATAATAATGTACCAGATAACCACACCAGTTACTTGGTCTCAAACTAGAGAATTTCCTGTACTGAACCAAATTAAAAATGTCATTTCCGAAATTGGTCCCACTTAGAATCGAACCTGGGACCTCATCACAGCCCACATGTAAACCGCTAGACCACCGAAGTCGTCAAAATGAAATTGAAACGGAGTATTTTAACCGATTCGCATTGTTACAGACTACGACGAATTAAAATCAAAGTAGCCAAAAAAACCATTTGATTTCGACCTGCACTTAGCAGCCCTTGGAAATTTAGCACTTGACAAAAGAACTTTCCAAAACCAAATGGTCCACACCGTTCGCAATTCAATTTTAAAGGAGACCGGAGCTTAAACGGGAAACAGAATTGGCCGATATCCTTTTCATTAGGTCGAACAACGGACAAATGGGCGTTTCCATTAGATTCAGTACTACAGCCCGTTGAAATGCGATTTGCACGAGGCTTTAGCGGAGATCGTACGACGATAAAGTCGAATAAAACGATTTATTTCAGCTTTTATATCGGTGTTCGATGAACCGTGAAATTACAGATATTTCACAAGTAGTTGTTAAATGGAAAGATTTTGAAAGGCTTTACGTACCTACTTTCCAAAGGCACATTACGCATAATATTTTGCAAGAAATAATATTTCATATATGACTTGATTTACAGTCTTCAAATCTGAATCCAGCTTCAAAATGTCAAGTTTACTGCTGAAATCGTCAATTTGATTACATACTTAGAAGCTTTTGAGATGTGGTGCTGGAGGAGGATGAAGGGCAGTTGGATAGAAAAGAAAACCAATGAGAAAGTATTGAGAATAGTAAACGAGAAAAGAACGATTCTGAATACTATAGAGTATAGACGCGCGAAAACGATTGGGCATTTGATACGACAAGACAACTTCTTAAAGACCATTTTGAAGGGAAAGATCGAGAGGAAGAGGGGAAGAGATCGACCTAGGTGCAGTTACATAGACCAAATAAAGGAAAAGGCCGGTGTCGTGTCGTTTAAGGAAGTCAAGGAGCTGGCTTGAGGAAGGAGAGATGACTGGAAGAGGCTCCACCGACAAGAGTATAACTCATAATTTTGATGATGATTACAAGTATGTAATCATCATCAAAATATATTATAATATATAGTAGTAACTATCGTCAGCCCATTACATACACGTATCGCACTTTTGGGCACAGGTCTCCACAAACAAGAGGGTTTAGACCATACATTAACACACTGGTCCATTGCGGGTTGGGCCTTTCACACATTAATCAAAGGTTGTGAACGTTCTTTTATGATACCAAGTACCAAGTGACGGGACGAACAAGTCATTCGCCTGGTGGTAAAATTAAATCGCAAAGATCTGAGGAGCGCTGTCACTGCGCACATCACTCTGGGTCATAAACCGACAAGTCCCATGCGCCTGTAACTTCATTTACGCTTCAAAACCTGAACACATTATTGCTCATGTTACCGCTTGACGACAAAAATAGGTAAGGTGGCAGCACTTCCTTGGACGAACTCTTATACAAGGAGATGTACGACTACTTTTAACCCATATAAAATATATGTAGTTCTATCTTCTCATCGTGACGTTTTTCTTCACCGTTAACTAGAGGTATCATAGCTACGTGTCAAAACAGGGATTCGAATCATTGACCTACCTACTGAGAAGCCACCGTTCTCCGATTAGACCTTCACTTCGAACACAACTAATCATTTTGCATTATTCAGGCATATTCCCTAGAGAAGAATGAAGAAATGTTGCTCTCTGTATATAAATATTTATTGACATTTATGTCAAATATTTTGTTTTTACTTCGATATTCGAAGTAAAACCAATCTGAAAGAGAGAAAAACTGAGTGTTTTGTTGTAAACAACAATAATATTGTACTATAAATAATTTTATAAGTATTTTTACCACGTAAATCAGAATAAGGGAAACAGTATAGAAAGTCTTTACTTTTATTCAGCAATAAAGCAGCCTGTTGCTTTATTTCTAGACAGAAGTGAGACATCACCAATTTCATACACGTTATACAATATTTATTTTTTGTATTAAAGTCAAATTCTATACATCTTTATTTCCTGGTTAAATACTACCCCTTCATAGGATTTTAGTGACAAGGAAAGAATTTTTGATAAACTAGAGGTTACTCTTTGTAAAACGGCATTTGTTTAACATTTATTAACGTTGATTGTAATTAATATTATGATGTTTTGCTATCATGATATTAATTTTTTCAGTGAAATTACACCACTAGTTTCTTATTTATTTTGTATTTTTATATTCATTAATATAAAGACCGAACACAAAGAAAAATTCCTTCGGCCTGACCAAGGCTCGAACCTACGTCTATGTTGTCCTGGTGTAGCAGAGGGGCCTTACCATGAACTCTTATTACGTTTTAGTTTAGGACCTAAAACGAATCGTTGTGAAACAGCACTACACGAAGTGTAGTGTATCACCATCCCGCTTTGTAGTCGTTACGAACCTATACTGAACTGTAATAAGAGTTCATGGTAAGGACCCAGATCATATTTATTTTAAAATATACAGTCTGAAGTAGCTTCAAAAAAATCCGACGTATTACACCCGTTGGCCGAAATTATGTCATCCATGTTCAAGTTGTACGATAATAGTTATACAGGTGTTCCACGGCTTTGCGACGCGGAGAGAAAGTACTTTATGTCTCGTAAATGGAAAGTTTTGAATATTAATAGGTATTTTATTATACAAGCGAATACATCGGCCATTAAATGATTTGTGACCTTGTAAAGACGATTATCAGGAACAGCCAATCTATTGTTATTCCTTGTAATAACATCCACTACTACACCCTGAAACACGGGGTATCCTAAATTAGGCTTCAGCCACCACAATTTATTATCTCATAGGACCAATTATTGTTTGTCGGCTATACCTAATTTTGGTGGAGAAAATAAAGATATTTATTATTTATAAAAATGTGCTAAATTTTAATCTACTTAATATAAATTACTTTTTCATAAATTAATTTTCATAAATTGTTACTCTCGTCAGAAACGACGACGGTACAAGAATGTTAATTTCTTTCAAGACAGCCAGTAAGCGTAGATAACAACAAGCATTAATATATTTACACGTGGCGAAATTAGATTCAAATTATACTCAATAAATATTTGCTTATATGGACTATAATAAAACTAAATATTATTTTTCGTACAAAGAACGAAGAAAAAAGAAAAAAGCAAAATTTCGATCTGACTGTGCTGGACAAATCCTTTTACTACGATGGCAAGCATTATAGTATATGCCATCGATTCGATAAGAAAAAGAAAAAGTGTCTGTTGCCATGCCGGAACCACCGTTCTTCACCAACTGAGCTGAGCGATCCAAGTATATGAGCCTACTAACTGAGATCAAGGAATTTTTCTTTGTGTTCGAACTTTATATCAAGAATAATAACAAACTAGTGGAGTATTTTCACAAAAAATGTATAAAACTCATACCAGTAATACATCGTAATATTCAATAAATTAAAATTTTGTTATTATTAGATTTTATTTTTATCGAATTTCAATTTCGGTACGTGCATGCATGCATGACCATGCAAGTGACGTACCACAATATCAAAGCTAGCACGTTTTTTTTCTCTTTGACACCAGTTTTCAGTTTACTCCATCACTTTAGTAACTTTAAGGTTTGAAAACTCATGTGGTCAGTAGATCATGTGTAAGGTAAGTATGTAACAGTGCCTCAGAAGGTTTGTGATATTTAAAAAATCATAAGTATTATTTAATGTAAATTATTGAAAAAAATGTTCATAAATTCCTTTAAATTTCCAAAGAATGTTGACGGCAGCGAAAGAGCAATAGGTTATGACAGGTGACGTCGAGCTTCATTGTATAGCCGTTTTGCAGGGGTCACAAAAGGAATAAATGTTTCACTCGTATGTTGGATAAATAAAGGAGTTGCCACGTGCCAGGTATGTTTGCAGCTGGCTCTATGGGGCGGAACTACGACATGTGCCATTGTGTGCTGTCCAACCACATTACAGTTGCCGTCACAAAAATTAGCTGTCTCTTGCTTTATACCTAGCTAATATACCTAAAGCGTATATTATATTTTATATTGTTACAAATAGTATTTTTTGCACGAAACAAAACTACTGACGAATAATGCCTACACACTTCTGATGCATCGCAAATCGTTATTGCGGTATATGTGGTTAACCTGTTATGATGGGTCTTGCATAATAATGGTAGAAATGCTCAGTCCACATGAATTTATTGTAGAAGGAATAAATAACAAAGTAGGGAAAAGGAGAAGAAAGGCTGTAACAAAAACAATAGTATAAAAACGCATGTTCAATGCTATAAAACACTCTCCAACTTAAATTACATACGGATATTCTTATGGATGAATATAAAGTAGACACTAACCCCAAAAAGCCTATTCGTATTATATTGCTGCTTTATAAGCAGTTAGGTTCATATGATTGGAGAACACGTCTTTTCTCTCCGAGAATTTTGATGAGAGTGACGACGCAATGAAGTAAAGTAAGAAAGACGAAGAAAAAGAATTAGAGAACGATACAAAAATTTCAAACTATGAAATTTTTACTTTTGAAATTTTGAAAAGTGTAATAATAAGGCCGGATAGCGATGAAAGAGGTCGCGTCGTCACAAACCTATTACAGTTTATACTATTTCTACTCAATATTTGTATTAGGGGTTAAAGTATGAAATTGCCGTTTTATTGCAATAGGTTCTTTGAATTTTCATAGAATCTTCATGGTTTGAGGTTTTCGAATGAAACTTTTTTCAAATGGTTTCTGTGATTTTTTTTTTTAAATTTGAAACATTTGAATATCGACTTTCAATTGTTTTTGTTATTCAATTTAGACAAGAAAGATGGATACTGCGAAAATTCGAGTGATTTTTGAATACGAGTTCCGACGCGGAACTAACGCGGCAGAAACAGCCCGCAATATCAATGCTGCGTTTGGAGAGGGGTCTACTAATGAACGCACCGTGCGATTTTGCTTTAAACGCTTTCGTGATGGAAATTTCGACTTAAAGAACGAGCTACGAGGAAGACCGCCCACACAGGTGAATAACGATGAATTAAGAGAGATAGTGGAAGCCGATCCTAGTCAAACTACCCAGGAATTAGCGGCATGGTTTAACGTTACCTTACCCACAATATTGACTCACTTGCGTCAAATCAATAAAATAAAAAAATACGAAAAATGGGTGCCTCATGATTTGACTGATCTGCAGAAAGAAACGCGTGTTGAAACTTGTGTTGTCTTGTTGAACCGGTACAGAAATGAAGGAATATTGGATCGAATTGTAACATGTGATGAAAAGTGGATTCTTTATGATAACCGGAAAAGAAAAATGCAATGGCTGACCCCAGGTCAAATGCCACAACAGTGTCCTAAAGCAAAACTTACCAATAAAAAGGTAATGGTAACTGTTTGGTGGTCTCAGCATGGTGTTATTCACTATAGTTTTCTCCGATCTGGTCAAGCAATAACGGCAGATGTCTATTGTGCCGAGCTCCGAACCATGTTGACAAAACTAGCAGTAAAACAGCCCCGACTCATGAATCGATCTTCACCATTATTCCTCCACGACAACGCGAGACCTCACACAGCACGAGAAACCATTTTGACCCTTCAGGAACTGCAGTTAGAAACCATTCGTCATCCTCCGTATTCACCAGACCTTGCTCCAACGGACTACCATTTTTTTCGTGATTTGGACAATTGTCTACGTGACAAGAAGTTTTCTTCCCAGGAGGCAGTACAAAATGCTTTCACACAGTTTGTGCAGTCTAGATCGTCGGAGTTCTATCGCAAAGGCATTAATAACCTTCCCATTAGATGGCAGCAATGTATAGATAATAATGGCAACTATTTTGATTAAATAAATTTGTTAAAAATTTAAAAAATAAACAATTTAGGTTTTCAGTACAAATCGGCAATTTCATACTTTAACCCCTATTATTAACGGCCGTACGTGTCTGGCCGGTCAGAGCAATATGAATAGAATTACTTAAATAATTCATGGACTCTGATTATCCGGGCGGCATTGACAGGGCCGGTACGGTGTGGGAGACGCCGTGTCGGCATATATATATGAGAATCTTGTAGGAATTGTGCATTCATATTTTTGACTTGTCAGATTACGGAACTAAGTCAGATAGACATAGATCACGATTGTTAGGATAAGGTGTTCGTTCAAGAATAGAAGTGTATACAGTCCATTTAAGAATAAGAAGCTTCAATAAATGGAAGATTACGAGTTTCATTGAAGTGAAGTCTGGTCTGTTTTGAAACGATTCAGACGGGATCCAACAATTTGGTTCTATTGAAGTTATGTTACTTCCCTAGATTTTCCTGAAATTTGCTATTCTCTCAGTGTGTGTAGAGCTTGTTTGCGCGCAGCGTTTACAAATACTGGGCGGATCACGACGAACCCTAACGAATAATGGATGCCAACAACTTTCTCCATTGTTTAATGAACATGACATGACCGCCTGGCTACTAACCTAATTTATATTCCAACCCCAAAAAACAACCATTATGCCTTAGAGAGTTCATCCTCAAAATTTTTCAGCAACAAATATAGATGAGAACAATGATTCACTCTTAAATTTTCAACAAAAAGTTAATACTAATTTTACATTGTCAGATGAAATGCCTTCGTATACGTCATTAAGCTCGAAAAGAAAGAGATTTGTTGTTGGAGTCCAACGAGATAAAGCATTGCACAGTCCTCTGAAACACTTTTACTGAATAGAGGCTATGATTGTTCCGTAAATCACCCTTCAGATAAATGCAGCTCACAACGACGTTCGTACCTATTGATTCGAGTGTAAAACAAGCAGACTTGTTATAGCTAACCAACGTTGTGATACTACGAGTTTATGTGCCGTAAATCAGTATCTATGAACGAATGAAATAAAGCTCAGAAAATTTTACACACAGATTTATAGCCAAGCTATAATTGTATTGCGGTGAGTATGCCCATGAGCTCTACCAGCTCATTCCGCCCGCCTCCTTTTACTATCGGACATTCAGACGTGTGGGGGAATATTATCCTTGATATTAAATTCAGGCGTACTAAGCGGCTTCCGTTTTTTTTTTTCAAGGAATGAAAATCCCTGCCTGCGTCTGTTTTCGAACACATACAAACCGAATTATTTAAGATGTGGTTGAGTACATATCTTCTTGTCTAGCTTGTTTCATCATAGGCCTTTGCTCCAGGTCTTAGTAGTGGTCCAGAGCAAATCTATTTTAATTAAAAAAAAACAAAGTTAACATGCTGGGCATAATTCTTGACTTAAGAGTTTTCTTGAAGGCTTGCGAAAGTATTATAGTTAAAAAAGGAAGAAAGTAAATTGTCATTACAAATTGGCTACGTCTATACCAAATCAATACATAGAAGAATATTTGGAAATTAGATTCACTAATTGGTTTAAAAAAATAAACTTATTTCAAATCCAGTAAGTCTACATAAAATATTAAACGTTAAAACCAAAAACAAAGATATGTAACAAACGCAAAGAAAGATTAGTAAGGTTCGCAGACTCGATTTGTAACTCTGTGTTTTTATTATACCAAATGAACGAGACGAACAGGTCGTGCCCGTGGTAGTAAGCGACATGCCTGTCCATAGTAATTGCAGTGCCATTCAGAGCTTTAAATCGCAACGTTCTGAAGGGCACCGCTACTGCGCTCGTCACCCTGAGACATAAGTTGACAAGTTCCGTGTGCCTGTAATTTTATCAGGACCCTTACCCTTCCAACCGAAAAACGACAGTAGTCGCGTTACAGCTTGATAGCAGAAATAGTTAAGGTGTCAGTACTTCCCTGGACGAACTCTTTCACAAGGAGCTCTACTGTTTCTATTCTGCTATTATTGGTAGAACGGTCACCTTGGTATGGCACAGGCGCAAGTTTGAGTCCTGTCAAATCGAAATATTTCTTTGTATTCAATCTTTGCATTAATAATATAACAAACTAGTGGAGTAATTTCACAAAAAAATAAGCGATATCATGGTAGTAAAATATCTAATATTCATTACAATCCATATTACAGATTAGATTAGAGATTAGATAAAAGTGAGGATATCTAGAAAGCAACATTTAACGAGTCTTTATCTTTATTACACGATACAAATAGCGTTAAAACTAATCTCAACAAATTCGAAATCCACAAAGAAACAATTTACCTATATTATTGAAAAGTAGTATGTAAATTGCAATTCGCATAAATGCATTCTCTGCGGTACAAGAAAAAGGCCGAATGTAAAGGAATTATTCATAGAGCTTTTCCAACAAACAGGCATTTCAAAGTAGCGCACGAGTTACTACGTCATTCCGGAAACTCCTTGGAATAGGATCTACGAGTGTTCGCTTCAATATTTTGCAAGTTCATTCCGAAAATGGAGCAATTCTTTAATTTTCGGATCGTATAGAGTGGTTTTCTAGAAATGGAGCTAAAATATTTTGTATTTCTCCTCCAATAGCTTTAGACTGTATAAATTATATTTCTTGAGTTTCTAATTTAATCTAAGGTGCTGCAACAAATATATACCACCGAGTCTTATTCTCTAATGCACTGTTGAAGTGTATATGTTACTTAGAATAGATCCTTTCTACTACAGCCTACTGGGCACGGGTCTCCCTTAGGCCATAGTCCGCCACGCTGACCAAACAAACGCATGTTAGGAATCTAACACGTTTTCCAAGGGTTGTAACCCTTCTTCGACGTGCAGGTTTTATCACGATGTTTTCCTTCTCCGAAAAGCTCATGGTAAAGTCCAAGAAACTTCGAGGTGCGAGACCGGATTCAAAACCACGACCTCTGCTTGAGAGGCCCTAGGTGAAACTGTTGGGATACCATGGCTATTTATGATCCCTTTGCTTTAATAATGACATATCGTAAAGAACTATACAGAGTGTTCTTTTTAAAATGGCATTGTTAGGGGGAAATCCGAAACCATAGAAGATACAAGGAAACAGTCTTAAGTTATTATGTTCTTATACCTATATTTTGTATGAAAGAACTTTTTATTAAATTATACCAACTTCTGGCTGTCTCGGTTTTTTTTTTAAATAAAATCAAACTTATAAGAAACTAAGTCTGTCAGCATTAAAACAAATTAGTCAATTTTGTTCATTTTGTATGAAATTATTTTATGAAATTTGACCAACTTAGGCTGTCCCGATTTTTTTCATCCCGTACAATGAAATGATTCCTTCATAAAACAGAGTCAATTAGCATTAAAAAAATTTTGATCAATTTTATTCATTTTTATGGACAACTGACGCTTGATCAAAAAATTTTTTTCACAAAAAAAGACAATGGTTCCTAAGACAGTTTCCTTGTATCTTCTATGGTTTCGGATTTCCCCAGACTGTCCCATTTGAAAAAAACACTGTATAGTTGTAGTAACAAATCAAAGTGCTGTACCTACTATTGAAAAATACCAAACAAAAACGTGCCGTTACGTTTTCTGAAAAATCAATTATTACAAAACAAAGTCTTTCCAACAGCTTGGTGGTCACGTTTTTACTTGCACCTGTCACGTGCAAGCATTTCTCATAACTACGGCTATTTGGAACTTAATTACTTCCAGAAAACTTGCTTCTTCCGAATAAAAGTTTTTTTCTTTGATAACATTTTAATTGCCTAGTAAGTAATCCAATCCAAAACGAAAGCTGAAACTAATCAAAATAAGATAATAATCAGAATTATACCGTTAAATCCAGTTGGAGACTATCTTGAACTGGTTTGACAAATCGGTTAGCAAGTATCAGTTCCAGAACAAACAATTAAATGTCTCTGAGAGTATCGGGATCCTTGGTGTCGACATGTCTTGTGACGTTCAGTTCCGTAGTCACTTAGATGATAAAGTCAAGATGGCGTCCAAAAAGTTCGGCGTGCTCTACAGGGCTAAGCTGCAGCAGCAGCAGTTGGACCAATGACGGTGGTGAGACTGTTACTTTATGAGTCACAAATCCGTCCCCACATGGAATAGTGCTGCTATCTTTGGGCGGGAGCTCCCGGATCCCAAACTGGGATCCGGGAGCTCCCGGTTCAAAGTCGTGCCATGAGAATTCTTGACGGTCCTTTGCTTACAGACGATATTGAACCACAGTCTGCGAGGAGAGACTTTGCCTCCCTATATCTTTTCTATCGCCTGTGCAATAGCAGTAGCAGGTGTGCTGTGTGACCTCTCCAAAGCGTTTGACGTAATCAGCCACGAATTGCTCTTGGAAAAACTATACCACTATGGTATACGACAAAGGACACATGATCTTCTAAAATCATTCTTATCTGGAAGAGTTCAAACAGTTGAGGTAGCGACAGCGGGGAACAAACTGCGCAGCACCACTTGTACCGTGAACCTGGGAATTCCCCAAGGATCTTCACTGGGAAATACACTCTTCCTGACATTTATTAACGACCTTCCGTCGCACATCACAGATGGCTTAGTGGTATTGTTCGCTGACGACACTACCGTAATTGTGTTTGCGCCAACGTATGACGAACTCAATACAAAAATAAACAAGGTTTATACCGGTTTAATGAATTGGTTCACTTCTAATGGTCTCATACTAAACGCTGCAAAATCCAGCCTAATCCTATTCTCCGGTAAATCGGTTCCGAGACCTGCGTGTTTAAACAGCCCAATGCCCATAAATGACCACAGTAGGTTCTTGGGATTTGTTCTAGATGACAATTTAACATGGAAACAACATATAAATGCTATGTGTGGTAGACTTAGTGGTGCCGCATATGCGCTAAAGAAGTTGAGACCTGTCGTTACCGATAGTATACTGCGTCAGACCTATTTTGCGTATTTCCATTCAATAATGTCATATGGCATCATTCTCTGGGGTGATTCCACTGACTCAGGTAGGGTGTTCGTTCTTCAAAAGCGAGCAATTAGAATCCTTGCTGGTGTATCACGCAGAATCTCTTGTAGAGACTTATTTGTAAAATGCAGGATAATGACGATGAGTTCGTTGTATTTGTATGAAACAATTACCTTTGTACGCAAGAACTTGCACACCTTTAAAAGGTGTGGAAGTGGCTATAATACCCGCTCCACAGGACGACTGCAGATAGTGCCACGACGCTTGGCACTCGCTGAAAAAAATCCGCGCGTAATAGGCCCGACATATTATGAGCATCTACCTGCTGATCTAAAAAATGAGTCTAATGATGAAACATTTGATCGTCGACTGAAAAACCTTTTGTTGGATAATGCGTATTATTCTGTTGGAGAATATAGGAATGTGATATTGTAATTATTATTTTTTATTTCTCATTGTATTTGTTGTTATTATAAAATATATAGTTTAACTTGTGACTGTACAAATTGTACTCATATTAATTTATTTTGATTTTATATAAAATTAATTAGAAATTTTTGACGATTCTTGTAAAACAATAAGTTATATTATAACTGTATTTATAAATGTAATGTAAGTTTACAAGAAAATAAATAAATCAAATCAAATCAAATCAATTGCCAACGTTCTGAAGAACTATTTGACATGATGCCAACAGCAACATTCCATCATCGCACCGCTCGCCACCGGAAGGGAGTCCATCCTCACACTTTGGAACCGACTCGATCTCGTACTGTACGGTTTCAGAGGCGCTTCCTCTTACATACAATTAGGCTGTGGAATGAACTCCCTGTCCTAAGGGGTTTGCAACGCGCTCGTGACGCCCCTGGTGTTGCAGGCATTCATAGGCGCGGTGACCGCTTTCCATCAGACGGGCTGCATGCTTGTTTGCTGCCTACTTAATGTAAGCATTAATAACTATTATATGTATTGTATATATAAATAACAATAATAATATATATATATAATAATATATATTAGATATATAATTAATAACAATAAGGCAGTTAATAAGAATTGTAGTAAGTTAAAGTTATGGTAGTTTTAATACTAGTTTTGGTATTTTAGTCAAAGTAAGAGCAAAATGTAACTGTCTATATATAGAAGAACGGTGTCTTCTAACACAAGCCCTGTCAAGCCTAAAGGAAACATCAGCTCTTGAGTTAAGCTAGTGCAACTGCGGTCATTACCCTGAGACATAAGTTGACAAGTCCCTTGAGCCTGTAATTTCACCAGCGCCCGTAGCATGGCTACGCATGATAGTATTTTTATAATTATTATATTATATAATTATTAGTATTTTATAATTTTATAAGAATTTTATTACTACCTATCTAGGTAGTAATAAAATTCGTTGATTATGAAAAGGCCTTCGACAGTGTCGAACATAGGGCCGTGTTCCACGCTCCCTATCGCTGTAGCATCGACTCTCGCTACACAGATGTACTTCGGGAACTGTACTTATCTGCAACTCGACAGGTTCGAATGCATGAACTAACCAACCCTGTACCAATCAAAAGGGGAGTGTGGCAGGGAGATATCATTTCGCCAAAACTGGTTACTGCTATCCTAGAAGACGTAGTAAAAACACTTGATTGGACGAAATGTGGCGCTAACATCAATGGATTCTTCCTGTCTCACTTACGGTTAGCAGACGACCTAGTACTCTTCGCTGACGATCTAACGATCTTCAGCGTATACTGCATCAACTGTATGATGCTTCTATGTGGGTGGGCCTCAAGATGAATATGTCCAAGGCTAAGGTTATGGCGAACGTTTCCAACGTCACAAATCCAAGTGTCACAGTTGGAAGTGAGATGTTGGAGATTGTCGATCAATACGTTTATCTCGGGCATATTTTATCTTTTGGCAAGGAGCATCAAATGAAGGAGATCACCAGAAGAATTCAGCTTGGGTGGGCCGCTTTTGGCAAGTTGGACGACATTCTAAAGTCAGCTAAAATTCCACAATGTCTGAAGACCCGTCGTCAATGTGTTCTGCCTATTATGACTTACGGTGCCGAAACATGGACGCTCACGCAGGAGATTGTGTTTAGGATGAAAGTTGCACAGAAAGCCATGGAGCGTGTCATGCTCGGTATCAAGCTTACAGGCCGTGTTACCAATGTCCAGATTCGAAGTCGAACTAAGCTAAAGTGGAGCTGGACAGGGCACCTGATACGTAGACAAGATAACAGATGAAGTAAGGCGATAACTGAGTGGCGTCCATGGACTGGATACAGGAACATCGGGCGTCCAGCGGCGAGATGGGCGGATGACATCGCAGGAATTGGGGGGCGAACCTGGATGAGATTAGCACGGGATCGTGGGGAGTGGCACAGAAACTTGGAGGCCTATATCCAGCAGTGGGTGAAGTCAGGCTGTATATGATGATGATGTGAATAAAATTGAAATAAGCGTACGCTATTGACTATCTAAATTAGAAATGATTGAAAAGCCAATTTTTCAAAAATTGAAAAGCGCGCGCTTATTTCAATTTTATCGCGGGTCGCGACTATCATACGTAGCCATGCTACGGGGGTAGAACGCAGTAATGCTCACATTACTGCTTGGTGGCAGAAATAGGTAAGGTGGCAGTACTTCCTTGGACGAACTCTTTCACTAGGAGCTCTACTGCTACTACAAGCATCAAATATTCAAGTATAAAAATATCAGTCAGTAAAAGTTAGATATTTGCCTGTTTTCAAGATTTTGTATGATCGAATAGAGTACATACTATTGTATAACGAATTAGCAAGTACTTTAGAGAATATGCCTTATTTGTAATACAGTATAATTATAGTTGTACAAGTAATTTTTATTTATGTTTGTTAACATCTTACTTTATTCCTATTAGTAATGTTTTTTATCCATCTATATTTGGTATTAAAAAAACATATTGTACTACATATTATATATATTAAAAGTGAGAATAACTGTATATATTATGTATACAAATAATTAACTGAGTTTGACAGTGTTGCATGTGGTGGTAAAAATTTGAATTGTATAATCAAAATTGTATGTATTAAGCGTATGATTTTTTGGGTGTCCTAAATAAATAAAAATTATGTCGTTAGGTACATGTATCGCACATATTTTGTAAGGACGTTATTTCATATTAAATATCCAAATCATTTGATCTAGCAGAGCAGTTTTTCCCGCTTCTTCTCTTGTGATACGCCTTAATGCTCTGAGTACAATAAACAAAATTATTTTGTGATACAATGAAGTATTTAGGTAAATGCATAAACTAGAGTTCATTGTACAATCGACTACGTTATACACAGGTTATTACAAACATAGAAAATATTTTTTCCTCGCAAATTAGTGAATCAGTAAACACAAATTCACACAAAAATACGACAATTCACTAATCACTTGGCAGCCGAAATTATGTATATTGCTTTACTGTTTGTTGCGAAGTTCTCTTGTTTCCAAACAAAATACATTTAAGTTATGACAACAAATACAGTTTAGTGTCTGTTCCCTGGACCGGGGAGGCTTTTTATTAGACCTAGCTTACCCATATCACTGACCGGTGGTGATTTTTGGGAACAAGATACTTATAAGAAAAGTTCTCGAGTGTTCTCGAACAAACACTTTTGCAACTAGGTCTAAAGGAATGTAATAGTTTTTGAAATATTTTTTTTCTTAGAAAAGTAATCGGCTATAATAATAACTCGTAAACGGAAGTATGTTTCTTAAATTTATTGTTTTCGTATCCAGAATACCATCACAGAATACAAGTGATACCATCGATATTTGATTTCAATACAACGCCTGAAATGGCTGAGTGAAGAAACACATTTCTCACAGATGGCGCTACAGCAAAAAATGTCGTTATAAATCAATAACAAATATTTACAACAAGCACATAAAAAATTCGTAAGGTCCGCTGGTTCGTTTCATGGAATTTGACGTCTGCTACGGTTTGCTGTAAGACGTTGGTACGAATCCAGCCGGATTGAAAGATTTTTGTCATAAATATTCGATCTTTGCATTAATAATTATATCAATACAAAGCCATTATCAAAGTCAAGTTTTACCTGTTACCTCAGGCAACGTAATAGAAATGCACTCAACGGTTCCGGTGCATCGACGTATAAGCCCAAAGCTGACTAAGATTCATGAGCCCTGACCCCAAATCGATTTTATAAAGTGGATGTACACGAGGATTGATGAGAGTTCCGGTACAATGTGGTTACGGTGAATTTGGCGGAAATGTTTTATAGCTTGTTTTATTTTTCGCTGCCAACTGTAATAGAATTCGTTCTTAAAAAGTTGATGTGTTCAGCTGCTATGTTGTTTCAAGATGTTCTTATTCTTAACTGTGTTTTGACCGACTTCAAAAAAAAGGAGGAGGTTCTCAATTCGATTGTATGTTTTTTTGTATGTGTGTTACGCAATAACTCCGGTATTTGTGAACCGATTTTGATGATTCTTTTTTGTTGAAAAGTGGGTACCTCAGGAGTTGTCCCATTTAAATTTGAAGAAAATATTCCACCGCTAAGGGTTTCAAACTGGGGGATGAGTGACTTTTGAGATCGGTTTTTTTAGTACTCTGTACTGAGATTATGTTATATAGGAGTGACACTTTTGCTTAAGGGTGAGCTTATTGCTTTACGTTGTATAAGAAATCGGATGCAAGAAATGTATTTCTTGTTTAGATAATTTTCCGTCTAAGAGCGATTACACATGCGCGACTTAAGCAGCGATACAATCGCAATGCGTGTTTGCATCAATGCGAAGCGCCTAGAAATCGCAAGTGTAGCGATGTAAGGTCGCCGTGTGTAATCGATATAAATCACCTTTATTTTGTAAAAGGCCGAACTGTTACCATACTGGATTGTCACCCAGAGGTCCCGGGTTAGATCCGCAGGCCGGTAGAAATATTTATATGGCCTACATTTATTTCTCGCGTAAGTTTGGTTGTAATTTATGTTGTCTATGTGTGTCCTCGGCACCCGCAATACAGGGCTTCCTTAGTGAGGGGCTATATTTTTTCTTATTACAGTAAAGCACCCAGCGTTGTTGTAGTAAAAAAAATCGATCAGGAATGTACCTATTAAGCTCAATTTATATTGCCGCGGAAAGGAATAGAAATGAATTTTTGTAACCATAATTATCATAATGAACTTTATGTCAATATTGTAACGTATAGACAACAGCACATCAAGCTATACACTTTTGTTCGAATATCGCCTCAAGTGCAACGGAACAAGATCTGTCAGTGTGTAGCTTGATATGCTGTCGTCGTACAAACTGGGTATGAACCAAAAAAGTGTCGCGCGTTTTTCAAAGAATTCTCGTGCAGTCTCGGGAATCCCTAATGCTACCGTGTCCAGTTTGTACGTTACACAATTAACTTACAGTTCATTATGCTACGAGTATGTACAATTTCTTTACAAAAATGCGCTTCCATTCCATTATGCGTCAATGTAAATTGGGCCTTATTTAAATGAAATAAAAACTATAACGAACACTGCGCTAAAGCCGTATAGTGATTTTTTCTAAAATATCGTCATTTCGTAATGTATACTGTCGCGATCAGTAAAAAACGGCCACTCTGTCACTATTTTTATTTTGTTCTAGATAAATAAGATATGAAGTTACCGCAAGAGAAAAGTAGATTTTTTTTTATTTCATTTCTTTAAACATTATTTTTTCACTTTTGGTTTTTGTCACAAGCGCCCTTTCACTAACGGCAGCAGAATTGTAGTTATCAATAGAAAGAAATAAAAATTGGATCAGGGTGTGATATGCAATTATGTTTAAACCTTGTGCTGTTGATCTTGTGTTGCTCATGTTCTTCATTAGAGAGAAACAAAACGCAATCAGAACCTCACGTTCACCATGAAAGAAAATAACAGCGTCCCGCAATTACTTTTCAAGTAAAGTAAAAGCGCGCACAAAAACCAGAATTGAAGAAAAACTAAGTCATTTATATCGAGAAAATCGTTTAAACCCACCAGTGGTACCGGTAACTCGTAATTGAATTCAACAAAGAAGATAGAAAAAAGTAAACTTGGAACGTGGCACGACAACGGAATTTTGCTATCAGCACTTGTTTTGTAAGTCAATGAGAGTGAACCACCCTGTACATGTATAT
This sequence comes from Hyposmocoma kahamanoa, assembly GCF_003589595.1. Lineage (NCBI taxonomy): Eukaryota > Metazoa > Arthropoda > Insecta > Lepidoptera > Cosmopterigidae > Hyposmocoma > Hyposmocoma kahamanoa. The sequence goes on along the minus strand of NW_020653854.1, from coordinate 8,048,737 downwards.
TGTCAACGTTTACGAATAAATTGTTTTCTACGATAGAAAAGTTTGGAGAAATAAAGACAAAGCTGTGTTCAAACTTATACTAGTTTGTAAGAAAGGGTCTGGAATAGATAAAGAACAATATGTTTTCTACAAAGATGTGACCGAAGTTGGTAGTAGAGACTTCTGAAATAGTAGTTATTACTACTATTTCTGAAGTCTCTATGGAAGTCTCTATCTATTCTATGGAATATATTATGCAGTAGAATGATAATTTGTTTATGGTATTAGGTGATGAAACCGACAAGTCGTGCACTTGGTGTTAAGCAACACGCCTATCCAAAGAAGTTGCAGTGCCGTACACAGCTTAAAATCGCAATAGGTACTTATAAGAGACACTGCCACTGCGCCCATCACCTTGAGACATAAGTTGGCAAGACTTACCCTTTTTTTTAAATTAAATGGACTTTCTCTTGACTACTACCTAGCACTGGAGCAAAGATAGGATCCACGATGGAACGAGCTTGCCCAGAAGATGCCTATTCAATCACACCTTAAAGATGGTTGTATGAGTTCAAAAACACAGTCTCAGGCAGGGAATTCCAGGATGGTATCCCGCCCTACGTCTGGATGTCCGATGGTAAAAAGGGGCGGGATGATTTGATGGAGCTCATGGGCACACTCACCGAAATATATTCTGTAAAAAAACCGACAGACACTTCAAAATTAGAACGCAGTTATGCTCATATTACTATTTTGCGGCAGAAAATAGGTAAAGTGAAAGTACTTCCCTGAAGATCTCTTTCACGAGAAGATTCTCAGGCCGGAAGAAATATTTGTAAGGTCTCCATCTATTTCTCTCGTGAGTTTGAATGTAATTTATGGTTATCTATGTATGTGTCAATGGTATCCGCGATACAGGGTTTCCCTAGTGCGGGGCTATAAGTATGTGCATTATTACTATTATTATATTAAGAGCCCTAATAGCCTAGTGGTGGAACGGTTGCTTCTCATTCTCGGGCACTCCGGGGCACTGCCCGGAACACACAAACCAGAAAAGTTAAATTCTCAAATTGATCGAACTTTTTTGTATGTATGTTACGCGATAACTCCGGTATCAGTGCACCGATTTTCATGATTCTTTTTTTGCTGCAAAGAGGGTACATTTAATTTTGAAGAAAATCATCTACCTCTAAGAGTGGCTGTTCACGCATGAAGATTCATTTTTATAAATAGCACCTAAATTTTATTATAAGGAGCAATTATTTTTATGATTGATTTTGCTATTCTCTAATTTAAGGCGTTTTTCTCTCTCAATATGCTTTGAGTAGTAAGAACCGATTTTTATCATCTCCAGTATCAAGTTCCTTATAGTGGCGAACTAGGGGATGTATCATGGTTTGCGCTCTTTCCGGTAACCGATTTCAAAAAAGCTTGGCAAATAGATGTAATTCCACTTACTTTCACACGCAAAATAGGCGCCTTGACGTCGAGTTGCGGACACCAGCCCGTTACACCAAGTACCAAGTAATTCCACTTACTTTTGAGGTCGGTTTTTTTAGTACTCTGTACTGAGATTATGTAAACATTTATTTAGTAGAGTTAACTCTCGTTAACATACATATACATACGCTCTTTTCCTACGGGAAGGTAGAGAGCACAGGCGCAAACCACAATTGTGATGATATTATTAATGCAATACCCCTATTACTATTGAAGTAAACTTGTATTTATATAACAATACATGATAAGGCCTGTTCTACGATGCTATTGCCACAAAATCTACATATCGTACCTTGGGTATAATAAAGCTACAAGTGATCATCGTCCAAAGTCCTTTTATCACATGAAAGTAGACAAATAATACAAAGTACATCAAACAAACTATGTATGTGAAATTTTATAACCTTTAAATCCTATTTAAGTAAAAAACAAGCTTACGCTGCTTGGCAAGCAGGCGGTAAGACCAGTTCAGGAGGTTCGATTTTTTATCTTTATGATTGTACCTTTGTATCACTAACAATAAGAAAGTTACCTTTGTATGGCTATGCTAAGGCGTTGAGCAAGGTTGCCGGCCCTTGGGTTTCCCAAACAGTCTATTAATTTTTTGGATAAAATTTAGTACAGATGAATGGCACTGGGACCCCACGGGCCAAGGGTTTCGACTCCAAACGCTGTAAATAGGGTCAGGTTGGTTTAAATAAATAAGTATATTTGCGTAAGTATTCAATCACGCGTTTGCATCGATGCAATCGCCTACAAGTGTATAAGTTTTTTAATATATTGTATAAGTTTTTCCCGGTACGTAGGTATCCACCGTGGTATACGCCAGAGATTATAAGCAAAATTAAAATTAAATTTTTTCATCTTAAAAAGTTTAAGAGCTTAGGACTAGATTTCAACCACGAAGTGTACAAATACTATAGAAGCCATGTTAAATGCTTAATAGCCGAGGCGTATCGCACGTATATCACATATATTGAAAATGGTATTCGGCACGATCCTGCAAAATTTTGGACTCATGTAAATTATAGACGTAAGGACTATCAGTCCTGCTGTGATTTTATTGATGACGATGGTGGGATGGTAACGGGCCAGGAAGCGGTGACAGCGTTTGCTCGTTACTTTAGCTCCGTTTTTCATTCTAACACGCCGCTCCTGGATCCAACTGAAGCAGAGAGTCGTGCAGGTGGTATGGGCGATGCCGCTGCGGTACGCATCACGCGTATCTCTGTGGATGATTTGAGCCGCGCTATACGTCGCCTAAAACCTAGTTCACCTGCTGGGCCTGATGGGATGCCTACATTCTTGGTAAAGGACTGTGGGTCGGTTCTAAAACTGCCGCTTCTCCATATATTAAACCTGTCGGTTCAAAAAGGACTCTTTCCCAGTGCATGGAAAGTGTCAAGGGTAACACCTGTCCCGAAAAGTGGCACTTCCAAAAAAATCACAATGCATAGACCAATCGCGGTCTTAAGTGTATTTGGTAAAGTTTTTGAACATATTTTAAACTTTTACGTAAAATATCAAATTTGTAATCGCTTAGATACTGCTCAGCATGGCTTTCGGTGTGGTCGTTCCACCACGACAAACCTTATTTCCTTTGTTGACTATGTGGCATCCGAAATGGACAAAGGTCGTCAGGTCGATGCCACATATTTCGATTTCAAAAAGGCGTTTGACCTGGTGGATAACGACATTTTGCTAGAGAAGCTGTCCTTGATAGGATTCACACCTGGTTTATTAAAGCTGTTTGCTAGCTATCTTGGTGACCGTAAACAATATGTGAAATTGGGGAGTTATTATCAATCTGACCCCTATTTCACAAGATCCGGCGTAAGCCAGGGCAGCATTTTGGGACCGACCCTCTTTCTTGTCATGATAAATGACCTTCCTAAGGTTCTCAACACAGCTAGGTGTTTGTTGTTCGCAGACGATTTGAAGCTCTACCATCCAGTTAATTCAGTTATCGATTGTGAAGCTCTACAGCGAGATATTAATGCGATATATGTATGGTGTGAAGACAACAGGTTACAATTTAACGTAACTAAGTGCAAAGTGCTCTCCTTTGCGAGATCTACTATCCCAACATTGTACCAGTATTCTATAGGTAATATTGTACTTGAGCGGGTACAGTCTATTCGCGATTTGGGAGTAATAATTGACTCCAAACTAGATTTTCATGACCATATCGCGACCATGTGCAAAGCAGCCAATAAAACTTTAGGTTTTATTATGCGTACGTCAGCACAGTTCCGTGATGCTGGGGTGGCCGTTATGCTGTACAACGCTTTTGTAAGAAGTAGATTGGAATATTGTGCGACCATTTGGAATCCGTGTGAGGATATATATACTCTTCTAATTGAAAAAACTCAGCGGAAGTTTGCTCGCTACTTGTACAAAAGAAAATACGGTTATTATCCTCTGCTTTTTCCTTCCTTGTTTGTGTCTGGAATGGTCGGTCTCGACACCCTGGAGCTCAGACGTAAAATTCAAGCTGTTGTTCAATACGCACTTCTCCTGAGGGGTAAAGTAGACAACCCTGGAACACTGAACAACGTCGGCCTATTTGTGCCAGACAAGTATTTGCGCACGGGCCGGCGACGTCATCATCTGTTTGCACTGCCCGTACACCGCACTTGCCGCGCCGATAATGCACCCACGCGACGAGCTCTCTCATTGATCAATTGTTTGCTCTCCGAGGTCCAAGATGCTGACATTTTTTGTGACAGCATTAGTCAACTTACAAATAAATTAAGCAAAATATGTAATTAGTATAGTTCATTGCAAATGTTACCTATAAAATATTAACTTTGTATAAGAATTTAGCATGTAAGCGTTTTGGTTTTTTTACTGTAAGTTTACATTGTAAGTTATAATTAAATAAATAAATAAAATAAATAAATAAAGTTGCATTCGCGAATGCGCGTTTGCATCGCTGCTAAAACTCGCCACCACCACTAACCACTCTTAGAGAGAGACTCAAAAAAACAGTCGATTTGAGATTTTAAAATTTCTTATAATGTAATACAATATATGTGATGTCTTTTTGTCTTATTCCAAAATAAAGCCAATAAAATTAAAATGTAATTATTTTTTTAAATTTATCAATTATTTTTAGATCGTAATTCACGATCCACGAAATCCCAAATTTTATTATATTCTATTCAAGTTATAGATCCGAACCCTAAAGCTGTAGAGGTCAAGATATTTCTGATTCAATAGAACTAGGACTCGTTTAATATGAAAAATTATTTTATACGACCAATTTCAACAATCATAACACCACTTCTTGACATTTTCGTGGTTTTCTATGCGATCTCTGTAGATAAAAGGATCTTGGGAAAGTTTATTTGGAATGTAATTTTCATGAAAGAGCACGTTTTCTATTGAAGCAAATTTCCTATATTATTTCGTCATACCAAGAGAGCAGAAGAAAAATAAATTACTTTGCTTCATTACCTGACTTAATGCCAGACCATTATTTCACTTTTGTCCGTTTTCCAAAATAGCTAGTTAGGAGTTTGTGTGTAACACACTACCTTTACTTCTTTTTGTTTCTATTTGTCATAAAGCAGCATATTTTTCTGTTTCTACAATATGTAATTAGTAGTTTGCAGCAATATTAACGCCCACTAAGACGTGTGTCTATATTCGTAAAAGAACAGCACATTTTTCTGCATTTTCAACTCCGCTTTAGTCTTCATTTGTTCGACTGACAGCGCGATACTGCGATGACATTACAATTTAAATTTCGAATAGGTTGACTTGGGACATTTTCTTCGTGGTTTTTGTATTAGACCCGTCGTCCATTTATTTGTAACCTAATCGCACAATCTGCCCGAGGTAAATGTATTAGGAAACAACTTCAAGAAGGTGGTCATTTGCTACGACTTGTTGGCATAAACCTTCGATTTCCAAATACCCCAAAGAAAAAAATTATGATCTCAGCGGCCAATTCAGATTACTAAAACGGAAAATTACACGACCAGAAAATGACTTATGGAGTAATTGCATTATTTCTCGTGCTACACACCGTCTTGTTAAAACTTTATGTAATTCACATTTTTCTTTGAGGTTTTTTGAAATTGAAGGTTTATGTTAACACGACCCCGAAGGCCACACGCCTTGAAGGAGAAAGTTGAGCACTGTATCAACGAGATTCAACCACAGTTATACAAAAAGAGTGCGACTGGGTCAACAAAGCCGTGGAGTTCATGCACTCGACATACTTTGCCACACATAACCTTCATGGATCAATAAAAAAATTACAATTTTTAATTATAAACCTGTGTTTTCTAACAAAATTACTTCTTGGTTGAATTTTGGGACACTTGTTGTAGACATTGCAATACAAGAAATTAAACATATTCGTAAGAAACTAAGATTTATGATCACAACAGTCTAAAGCAACGGAGCGAATTCACAAAGCAAGTTCCATTGAGCTAAAAATCTTTTTATTTGTGTAGCGAAGCAGAAAGAAATAAATCCCTTCAAGGTAACTTACGTGGAAATGCGTCTGCTTGCGTCACCGCCTCATCAGTCATTCAGTTGACAAGACAAATGGATTCAACCCTAGCTTGATACACATGAATAGCTTCAAGACATGTCATGATACTATCACTCTAGATGGCAACTTTGATTAACACTGTCTTTTATTTATTATTTTATTAGCTTGATACATATGGACAGTCTGAAGCCATGTCTGCTGATCTTATCACTTTAAGAAGATTCTGCATAGGGTTTACTATTCTGAAGTGGCTATAGCGTGGGTGTATTGAATTCCTGTTATTATTGTTTTCTGGTCAGATACGCTAAGATGAACAAGTTTTATGCTCTACTTCTTTTATCGCCCTGGTCATTCGGCGACTTGGCAAGCTTACTATCTTTCAAATAGAAAATATTTGATCCCGGTGCCACAGAAAAGTGGGTCACATTGAAACCTCTACGTAATAAAGATGTTATGCCAATACACAATATCCAATAGGCGACGTAACGCTGTCTTATTGTCCTTCTTTATCCAGTTCCCGTTATTTAGTGAAGTGCCTTTCTGAATAGATTCTTTCTAGGGGAAGTTTCGCTCGGCGTCCTCTCAATGGCGGAAATAATCTCAATAGTGATCAGAAATTATGTGTCCGGATATGGAAACATATATTCCTATTTTTTTTTTTTGTAATAAAACATAACTTTGATTAAGGCAAAGACAAAATATGTCAAATGATAAAATGCGGTCGTAAACGACTACATAATGTAACATGAGCAGTAGAACGAGCTTTTAAGGTTCTTAGAAGTGTATAAGCGAAATCTCCTGCGCATGTTTCGATGATAGCTGCAAACCGTTGCTCATTAACCCTTAACTACTTTCGTGGAGTAATTTTGTACCCCACCCGTCATTTGTTTGCTAATAACTTCGTTCCAAGTGCAACGTAAGTGTCCCGCTTCAACGTAATCTCACTGCCGACTGTGCTTTGATAGCGTATCAATACGTCTCTAGTGGCTGCCAGTATTTTCGTAGGTATGTATCATTGGGATCAATATTTACCCCACGAAGTCATTTTGTAATGGTCAGCTCCAGTCGGTTTGAGTGAGCATGAGACTGGTTTGGTGGGTGAGTTCTGGTTGACCCGGTGCTGAGTGTAAAATTTATAAGCGAGGAGAAGGAAGGGCGCCTTACACACAACGAAAACAAGTTTCAAGTAGAAAGAACCAAATGCTTTATTTTAATTTTACTATTGTTACATGTTACCTACGTTACGTTTAAATGTAAGGGCACAGTATGGAGAACTAGTATTTTACTTCCCCGAGTTTACATTAGGAGTGTATAGATATACTTACTGCTCTTATCAGTTACATATAAAAGGTTAACTTTAAGTATACTTAGAGCTAATACACTGCACTAAGAGTTTTTGAAAGTACATGAGTGACACATGGACACTTCACTTATACGTCACTGACCTGGAGTTTACCGGATGTACTTTTAAATTACATACCAAACCCGCTGCGAAGACAGCGTAGTTTCCACAGGAGTAACGCTAACTGCGTATGTAGATGCCGATCAACCGTGGAGCTCATGACACGTGGTCGGACACAGCCGAACAAAAGTTACAGCAGATTTGTCTCAGCCATTCAGTTGATGGCGAGATTTGAAATTACAAGTACCAAAGATAAAAATAAAAAACCTGCAACAATACAGATTGTTACAGTACATTGAAACAAATGACGAAACATCTAACGAAGCAAACAATCCAGAGGTCAACTCACCATGCGGTCCGGTGACACGGGTTTTACATCTGGTACAGAGTTCGGAGACCCATAATTACGGCATCTGGCTATCCCTGGTTTACCTTATAAAAGAAGGCATTGGGGGACCATGCCCCCAATGGGATAAATCACCGTAGAAGATGTAAGAATCACTAACACCTTGCGAGCCGACGTGTCGAACAGAAAAGCTAAGCTTCCGCCGAATTCCTCCTAAGAGATGTTACCCGCGAACAACGCCACAGACAATCTATCGATTCATCTAGATGAAGCTCCCAAGTCTTATCACCTAAACCCGCTAGAATACATGGCGATTCCAGGTTTACGTATATTACTCTACAGAAAGTACTTGGCAAACTAAATGGCGTCGTTTGACATGGAAATATTAAAGAAAAGCTATAATTTACTTGAAGCTTGACTACAGAAGTAAAATCGAGTTTATTGGTACGCAGCACTAGTATTCTGCGTTACCATACAAGGAAAATTAGCCAGGGTTGGTGTTTTCAAAAATGTTATTCACGATATTGACTTTATAGAAAAATCGTTCACCAACAGGTAATATTATTTATGTGAATGGTTTAAATAATAGATTACACCAACACTTAAGAGTTTCAACTAATTTACTAGATTTTTTTAAACTATAACGTCAAAGTGACATTTTGTACAAGAATGTTGAAAAATACTAAGGAGAGAAGATAAATTTTGTTTTTGTTTTGTATTGTGTTACAATTTACTTAACTTTTTTATCAGTCAATATACGTTGTTTTTATTTGTTTTAGACAAAATGACCCTCCAATCGACAAAAAAGAGAGATATTGCTAGGTAGTGATGATTCAGATTTGCCGGATATACCGGATTTTTTTGAAGATGCCAACGAGTTTAGTGACAGCATTACAGAAATGTCAGATCGTGATACCGCCAGCGAAATAGAAGTTTATGGACATGAAGAAGAAGCAGAAGAAGAAGATCAAGACGGAGTAAGACAATCTGATTACTTTTATGGAAAAAATCGCTACAAATGCCATTTTTGAGATATATACGAATATATAAATCCTAAGACCTTAGCTGATTCTTTTGGGACAAAATTATGTGCTATATACTTGTCATTATTTTTATAGAAAGTACCAGTTTTGTTGTTTCTTTATAAGCTACTGAAATGATCTTAAAATATTTGTTTCGTTGTTGTTGTCGATTATCTTTGTTTGTGAGACAAATTCCAAAAACTAGTTTTATAAGATGTCGAAACTGTACTGTTTCGATAAGTGCCTTAATTGTTGGTAAGATATTTGGTTCATTTCAAAGAGTAATTTTCTATAAGTAGAAGTCTTTTTCTTATTTATTATTCAATTAACAAAAAGAAATGGAACATAAACCTACCTTTTTACACGTATTTATTTTTGAGGTCGAAAACTACCCCACAAAGTTATTAACGTTAGTCTAAATAGCAAATGTAGTTAAGGGTTAAATCGAGCTTATTGCCTTTAGCATGCAATACGTATATTTGTCAACATCATTTTTCAACTTCAATATTTTTGTGCGGGATGCACCTATGATTGGTTTCAAATTAAACAACGATTGTATACTGTGAAGATCAGGAGGCTGGCTTTTGTCTGGTAAGGTTGGCTGCTGGCTCTTCTTCGGGTTTTTCTATGTATCTCGAGCTTACGCTGTTTTTGGACTGTGTATCTATTAGCGCCAGTGTGCCTTTTGTGCGTTGAGCGAACCTTCCTTTTTTTTTTCATCTTTCACACGTTAATGTATTTCAAATACTTTTCTATTATACATTTCTTACTGCTAATTTGTACATAACGTCTTAAAAACTATATAAGTGGTACGTAACAACCTCAGTCAAGCGCCCGCAGGCGATTTGTGCCGGGCGACCTACTTATACTACCCTGCCCCCCGCTTCAGGTGTATAAGTAGTCACCCAAGCTGCGTATGCTCATCTGCGCGCAAGTCGGGTCAAGCAGGCATATTCTCTATTTTACTCACTATTCCAACTAAATACCTGTTAAATCCTTATTAGAATAAAACGAGGACATATACAAACTTTATTTCTTTCATTTAAGACTGTTAGAACAAATTAGAGTACAACAAATAAACCTTAAACTATTTACACAAATATAACGCCATACTTAATACTTAAAACCGGACTTAAACGGTTTAACGGACTTAAAACCACTCGTTGAGTGCAGCCGTACCAAACAATTATATAGCACGAGATAAAGTTATTGAAAGTTAAATTGGAGCTAAAATTATTAATCTTTTACAGCACCCTCGTTCCCCTAAAATAATTATAAACATAATTTCATGAACACGGACACGGTGATTTACAAGAATTAATCAAACGAATTTTTGGGGTAGGCGGAGACTATATATCGATACTTAGCACTTTCCTTACAAACCTCTCTTGCCTCACTTATATTCATCAGTCATTTCATAGAAGCCCCTTTACTCTTCGCGCTACGCACTCCAGCCTTTTTAAGAACATTCTATCTGAGAAATCTGAGATCTGAGAAAGCTCTTCGCAACCGTCCTCTTCCAATGATGCCTTCCACATTAGTTCTTTTAAAATGAATAGCGCGAAGCAATCATAGAAAAGTGGATTGAAAACCAACGAAATAGACGGACTTGAACGTGGCAAGGATTAGTCGCTGAGTGCATTAGACAGATTGAAATAAATCCATATTACATCCATTGGATGTTAAAGCAGAATAAATCAAACAAACTTGTTTAGTAGTATTATAATATTACCGTTGACGTCATTTAATTAGAATATTAGAATAGAAACAGCACGATGGGCTGTTCATCGTTACTCAATTACATTCGTGAGTGGGGAGTTTTCACGTCCCACTCGTTAGTTCTCTTGTATGTCGTAAACATCCATATTAAGGAATAAATCCAAAAATGGGGCACCAGCGTTCGTATTTATTACATAAACAACTTACTAAAACAGGTCAATCAATAAAACAATTCGTACTATTTTTCTTTGTTGCTGAGGGGAAGTCTATGTTCAGTAATCTTTAATAGTCTGATGTACTGTTACAGTTTACGTTAAGCTGCAATTCAATATGATGTGAGTTAGAGTAAATGATTTTACCATTTCTATCTATAGCCATCCCATACACAGGACGTACTGAAACCAAGAGTATAACTTTATCATTACTTATAACAAAGAACCCTCTATTAGAACAAAAAATAGATTCCTTGCGTCTGTTGTAAAAGCAACTGCATTCCAATCGCCAACTTTAGAAATTTGGCTCCCTCCCTTTCTAACTTTGTATAAGCCACTTAAGTTCGAAAAATGAATGTTGTGGTTATTATCTACGCCCAACACCAATATTGTAATACCTTCCAATTGAGGAATTTCTTCAACGTTCCGTTCTTATTAGTAAATACATAAGATCTCTCTGTAATGTGCTCAGTAAAATACAAATAATCATTATAAAATAGTTGCCAAACGTTGCCAAATGTACAGTGCCAGTGGACTGGCACTGTACATTTCTGCAGATTCAGTTTCATAGTTGTATTTGTAGACACCTTTTCTTGCGCCTAAATACACGTGGATATCGCGATCGACTGCGTTAGCAAACCCTCCAGGTCAATTTCGAATGATCACAGAATCATTTGTATTAAGATTTATATAGCCTGACTCCGAGTTGAAATCAATTTCGGTGTCAGTACTGAAAAAAGCGTATTTCGCTAGTGGTCCATGGCAAGTTGATATGGAACATTTAAATCATTCGCAAGTACAATCATCTCATGTGGTGTGTCGCGAACGTTGATAATCCTTATATTAACTATTTGCGATTGTATGAAAGTGTAAAGGCACAATAGCACCAACGGGTTAATCTGGAATAAAACATATTATCTACAAATGTTAAAGTACCTATTGGTTAGTTTCATGAAATTAAACGTTTCAACTGCTTTAAGTTAAACTTTTTGATCTGAATGTTCCGGGTAGTGTCCCGGAGTGAATTTCTTCCTCTGGCAACTCACAGTATAGGGAATTCCTTAGTATGAGACTAGGTTATAAATGTAGTGTCTGGTAACATTTCGTTTTTTTTTTTTCAATAAATAACATCACGTGAGTTGCTCTGATCCCAAAATAAGTAACCGAATAATTTGTGTTATGGAAACAGGAAAAACGACGGTACCACAAGTACAAGACTACATAGAATATTTAGCATTCAACATGGCCGGGGATGGAACCCGGGAGATATCTACAGCTTAAAAACCGGTGTACAAGCCACTCGGCCATAGAGGTCGGCATAATAAAAAATATTATCATTATTATGTCACAGGTTCCAATTGATATTTCTCAGACAGAAAGACTAATTAGCATTACAAATGAGTACTTTATGCTTACCGTAAGCAAAGTGGTAATTTTGTTACATGTACAACTGAAATGATAGCTGTCGTTTCGTTATTTCTACAGTTGTCTATAAATATGTTTTTTTCACGAAATTTTTAAATAAATGACGTTAAATAGATAGTTTAGATGCAGTTTATAGCGCCACTATAAGATTAACTCCATTATAACAGTACCTAGACATAAAAAACTTACCATTCTTAACGACAAAATACGTTATCAAGCATTAACTAGACACAGTTAAAACATATATAAGCATAAAACTACAATTACTTTATAAATAATAAAATCGTTTACGATACCTGCACGCACTAAATCAAATATTATATTAAGTAAGAAAAAACCGGATGAACTTATCCAATATAAATATTTTCCGAAAGCAGAATATTTTCACAATAGGATATTCTAAACATAAATAAAGGATTTCCTTTGAATCACTAGTGTAAATGACAAACAATTTTTTTTTATTTTTTCCGATTATTCTCCCACCTATTTATTTGTTTATAAAGATGATGAAAGTATAGACAATGTTTCTATGGTTTTATGCCATCATCCATCAACACATTTTAGTAGCAGTAGAGCGCCTTGTGAAGGCGTCCCTCCAGAGAAGTACTGCCACCTTACCTATTTCTGCCGCCATGCAATAAGTAGTACCAATTTTGAAAGGTAGGGGTGCTGGTGAAATTAGAAGCACGTGGGACTTGTCAATTTACATCTTAGGGTGACGAACGCAGTGGCAGTGCCCCTCCGGTCTTTGCGGTTTAAAGCTCTGAGTGGCCCTGCAACTTCTGAACAGGCGTGTCGTTTACAACCACGCGAATAAAGGCATTATTGCAGTTGATTAGTATCTGTATATTACACAGTCATAGAATGAATAGGAAATAAACCGCAGATTGCACAAAAGCGAGCCCACAACTATACTCTGTCAGTTGGAATAATACTGACGTAGAAATAGTGGAAATTATCTAGATAACAGGCTATGCGATGCATTCGGGCTGCACAATATATCATAATATATAGCATTTTATGTAGCTATGCCACGTCAAACACATACACACCACTTTGGACATTGCCATTGTAGAGAGAAAATGAACGTTTAAAGAGAAAACAGTTACAACAAAATGTTAGAAATTTGGTATTGAAGCTGATAAGGTTTTTAACATACCACCACAACTCTGCCGCCTTATCATTACTTTTGCATTTCGGTAAATAAATAAAATAAAAAATTAATAAATATTAGACAACATCACGTAAGTTGCTCTGATCCCGTAAGTAAGTTGCATAGTGTTATGGAAAGCGGATAAAACGACGGTACCACAAACACCTGGGTGTGCCGGGTCTAGACCCGAGATGAGCAGCCGGGAGTCGAAAATCGCATCTTTGATGTAATAAGACCACATCAGCAAAATGTCAAGTTTTCAGAATAGAGAAGGAATTAGTAGTTTTTTGCCTAAGACTCGATACTGTTTCTGCTCTAATTCAAATTTTTCCCGTACTAATACGGTTCATCTTGCTTAGGTCGAGCTTCAGGGACACTGGCTTTATTTCAAAATTATTTTTTTTTACAAATGAAATTAGAGCCATTTGAAAAATGTAATGTTCTATTTAGTTCAGTTGATGTAAAAAAATCATTGGCATATGTAAAGTACCTACTAATTACAGCGGTTTTCTTGTGGTAAATTTGTGTTTTTTTTCTAACGTGAAAATTTTTGGAAATCATATTTTCACACCGTATAGTAATCAGTGTACATCTACAATTTTATTTATATATTTTTCCGAAGTGTTTGATTCAGCACTTTCACTGTTATTTGGAATCAACCAAAGCCATTTGAGATTCTATAGACTCCTGTTAAGTACATAGATGAGTTATAAAATTCCTCATATAAAACATAATTTGTTTCATGTAATTCGTATTATTTTTGTAACTTTCATGTGATAAAAGCATATTTGACGTATAATCATTTGTGGTTTTATTATATCAAGAGTATGAATATAAGGAACACAAATTAAATTAGATACATAGGGCGCACTATAAATTTCCGGACCTGGCTACTTACATAAACAATATTTAAAAAGTCATTACAACATTTGAAAATGGAACTCTTTTGCTGTAGAATACAGTTTCTTTCATCTGAATGTCACTTGTTTTTACATTGTGGCGTCACTCTAGAACTTCATTGTCTACATCACCATGGATTTAACTCGTGAAAATTTTCGAAGTATGATTTTCTACGACTTTAAGTGTAATGTAACAGCTCAGCGTAGCTTCGCTAGGCTTCAAACTGCTTTTGACGATGGAGCATCATGCAAGACGACTATCTATAGCTGGTTTGCAGAAATCAAACACGGTCGTGTGAATCTCAGTGACGAATTTCGTGATGGCCTGTCCACTGCTGTGAACATCAAAAATATAGATACTGTGCGCCGTATGATCAACAACACAACACGCATGTGACATACCACCAGATTCGGGCATCTTTAGGCATAGGCATGAGTCAAATACAATCAATATTACACAAACATTTGGGTGTGAAAATGATGTGCTCTCGGTGGATCCCACACAATTTGACTGAGGCTCAAAAACGGATCACGTCACTTGGTGCAATGCCATGCTTACCGGATTCAACGAAGGGGCATCAAATTTGGTGTGGGACATAATAACAGGTGACGAAACGTGGATTTATAGTTACGATTCCAAAACAAAGCAGCAATCGAGCGTATGGGTCTTTCGAGATGAGCCGAAACCAATCAAAGTGGCGCGCGTGCAAAGTGCCTCTAAGCGGATGATTGCTTCTTTTTTTAATAAAACTGGACACGTGGCTAATGTTGCTTTGGAGAATCGTTGTACCGTGAATAGTGATTGGTACACGACCGTTTGTTTGCCGGAAGTCATTGACAAACTTTTAACATTGCACCACGATAATGCCAGTTCTCACACGACCAGACAGACAAATGAATTTTTGAAAGTGAACAACGTTGACCTTATGAGCCATCCCGCGTACAGTTCCAACCTAGCAGCTTGTGACTTTTATTTATTTCCAAAAATTAAGAACCAGTTACGCGGTCAACGATTTTCATCACCTGAAGAAGCTGTCGAAGAGTATAAAAAAAATATTAACACGGAGGCGTGGCATAAATGTTTTCAAAATATACATTCACTTAAATGTTAAAATTCAATTCATTTAAAAACCAAATTAATTACATAATTATGTCAATCCGCAGCGTAGGCTTCATCAGGCTTCATCATCACAAATATAAATCAGCAACAGGCTTTGTCACAAAGAAATTAATAATTCAATTGTTAATTGTAATTTTCAAAACTGGTTCATTCGTATGAAAAAGTGCATTAACGTTAACGAAGAATATTTTGAGAAACAGTAAATTCATTTCTGACCAATTATAGTATTTTTTCTTATTCCTTCCAGAAGCTTTTAGTGTGCCCCACGTTTTAGATACCGTCACATACGTTGCTCAGATCCCAAAGTAAGTAACTAAAGCACTTGTGTCATGGAAATAGGATACAACGACAGTACTACAAACATCAGAACCGATATACAGGACAATGTCATAAACATAACCTATATCAATTTTATAACCCCAGCTTCCAAAGGCTGTACTCAACTCGCTTGTTTGATGATATGACAATGAATCACAAGTATTAATAGGTCTCTTTAAAGCATGTCGTCAAAAATACTGGATCACAAAATACAAAGGATGTCGCCATGTTTCTTTACTTTTTCTTCATTCACCCGGCCAGGGATCGAACCCCCCTTAGAGATGACGACATGACAGCCGGTGTGCAAGCCACTCGACCATGGAGGTCGTCGAGCAGAATGGAATACTTGTGATGATTTTAATTATTTTCCCTTTTTACCTTTGTAATAAAAGTCGTATTCCGTAATAATTCGCAATTTTGTGACATTCTGTTCTAAATTCCTTTTGTAGATTTGTTTTATTCTACGTCGGTATGGTTAGTTAAAGCGAATAAATTACGACGCTGCCAACGGAAGCTTAAAATAAATAAAAGCTGACATGAACGTTTGTTTAACAAAGCGAAAAAACGGACCAGAACCGTTTAGTCAAAATGCTTAACGAACTACGACGCTCGTAATCGGATTTAAGTTTGGCCAACTCGATCTCGTCTACCCTAGGACAAAAGTTCCATGTAAATCCGCCTAATTTTTGTTAACTAACTAATAATTTCATATTTTCTCTGATTTTGAGTTATTCCACTTATTTCACCGGAGATTGATCAACTGGCGGACTAAAGTCATAGTACAATAAGACAGTTATGTTAATCCATACAAATGTAGCCGCGCGGTTTGTGTGCGCACCCACCGTGTACCGTGTACGGACGCACACGCCCACAGTAACATTAAAGTTCCTTGTGAAAGAGTTCGTCCAGGTAAGTACTGCCTTACCTATTTCTGCCACCAAGCAGTAATGTTAGCATTACTGTGTACCGATTTTTGAAGGGTATGTGTGCTGGTGAAATTACAGGCACATGGGTCTTATCAACTTCTGTCTCAGGATGACGGGCTCAGTGGCAGTGACCTGCAGATCTTTCCGATTTATATCTCTAAGTGGCATTGCAACTGTTATGAACCGACGTGTAGCTTACCACCAGGCGCATGAGTTATTCGTCCCGTCATTTGATATTATAAAAAAGACACATTTGCTTTTTCCGCGATGCAACCGCATTGCATGGCGCTGGTAGTCCCACGTTTTAAATTATCATAGTTCTTTTGCCTCGCATTCTGATTTTGTTTCATTCCATCGTCACTCCCTGCTCAATCGCGACAGCGGACGGAGCTGTTTAAATTTAATCACATCTAATTTTGATTCTTTTACCAAGTTCTAATCATTATAATATAATCTAAACCATGTATCAATCTTAATAAGTGTACAACAGTCTACAGCCTTATCATGTACCTATAAATACGCATCTGTAATTCAGTATAACTCGGCCCTTTTAGGGGTAAGTGTCTACTTAAATAACGCTTTATACCCATCAAGTTAAGGAGTGTTTTATGTTAATGTACCTATTTTTCTATATGTACCTTTTTATTGTTACAGCCTTACTCCTTACTCCTTACTTCTTTGTTAACATTTCTTCTTAACTCGACTTTTAATAAATTTGAGGACTGGAAGTTTTCTGTTTTACTGCCGTGAACCTGGTCACGGCTTGTTAGGGTTACAACTCTTTCACTGGTGCCCGAACCAATTCAAAGGAAACTAAGGCGAATATAAATAAATGAAGAATCAAAGACTGAAACTTATGTCCCAGGGACAGCAGCAGTGACACTCAGATTTGCGAAAGCGCTGAGTGGTACTGGAACTGCTATGGACAGACGTCGCTTACCACCAGATGCACGACTTGTTTTTTTTTTTATTTTATCAAGTGACGGCACGAAAAAATCGTGTGCCTGACGGAAAAAAACTGAAAAAGAACATCAATTTCGTAAAAATTTACAAAATTTCATCTGGACAAAAACCAATTAGAGCTACTTATGAAAGCAAAGTAAAATTGCTCGATAAATAATTACCCTGCCAAATATGAAATGTACAGAAGGAATAAAATATGAATATTTAATGAGCTCGTACATTATTTTACGTTGGTATCATTGAAATTCAAACGTTCTTGAAGCAATCTGGGGCGTAACAGGACTCAGTTCCCTTGAGACGGAAATAAATTCACGTCGAATGGAATTGACGCTTCGAGGCCCTTTCCGTACGTATCCTTTCAGTGGTGGCGTTCATATATATGTATTAAACCTGCTTATTAAGGAAAATGAGGAAGGAATATGCTCATACATTTATACAAAAAAGTTCAGTATATAAATAATTTAATAGGCATTAAGAGCGATAATGTATTTTTTTTTTATATATATAATAGACACACGCTTGGCCACAATCTCACCTGATGTTAAGCGACGATGTGACCGACGATGGGACGCGTTTGCCTAAAATATTTGGTAAAGCGTGCATGTGTGAAGTATTAAAATAAACCATACCTTTGTTATCATAAAGCTAGAAGTGATTTTATCACACGAAAGTCATAAAAATAATATGACGCATATGAAACAAATTATGTGTATGTGGAATTTTATATCTCTCCTATGTAATAAGCATAAAAAATGTATCGACAAATTTCGTTCGTAGAACCTTTAAACCTTTTTCCTGAAAACTTGTCATTTTGCAGATATGACCTTATTACACCAAGGATACGTTCCCCTTTTTTTTCTTTTTTTCTTTTTTTTTTCGTATCCTACCAAGTTCCCCATGATAAACAGAATACCTATATATATTTCTGTTAGAGCCTCTACAAAGACTCTTAGGTTTAATTCACTTCTATGCGTACTCATACTCGTTCTCTTGTCCAAACACGCAGTAGTGTAGTAGGCAGGTGTGTAGTATTATCCAAGCAGGTTGATATTGACCTTTCTAACACTATTGTTGTATCGGTGAAGCGTCTTATTAGTTGTTTGTTTTTTGGCGAGTAGCTAATTACTAAGCGTTGCGAAAATGTCATTACCTACATAGTATAGTTACTAGTTATATAGTTATAATTTAATGCTCATTAATCAACTTAATGTGTGTCTATCGGTGAGGACCACAGACCACGGAGGACCCATAAATGGCTCTCCGTGATTATTTCAGTTTTTACTCTGTAAGATAGCCGTTGGTCTTCCAAAAACTTAAAATAAAATGAAATAAGCTCTTATTATGTTAATATTTATAAAACACGTACTTAAAATGTGAACCATACCGTTTTCATCACTTCGAATGCTAAAAATGGACCTTAAAAATTAGCAATTGAAATTTCGTTTTCTCGCTTACAGTTATACTGTTAGCATATCGTGATATTATTTTATTTTATTCTGTTAGAAAACTTACTTTGCGTCATTAAGAATTAGTTCTTAGAAAGATCTTATAATACAATTTATAACAGTCACTGGAATCTCATTTCTATGTCTACTTAGAAGATTCCCTTAAATCAGAAGTGGAATAAGTGCCCTCGTGGTACGTATTTGTAATTTGTTTTACCTATACACTGAAAAGTTAAGGGTAATACTTAATACGAGTATATAGATGAAATTATTTTACAAGTTTAATAGCTATTGTCAATAAGACTAGTTTGCTCGACCGGTCACCAATTGAAGTTTGGAAGTTAGCGCTAAAGTTGTGTAAGTAATGACGAAGTGAATCAATGAATGATATTGGTGTTATGTGCACAGACGGCAGCACATCAAGCTACATATTGACGGATTTTGTTGCGATGTACTGTAGGTAGGCGATATTCGAACAGAAGTGTATACCTTGAGGTGCTGTTGACTGTACATTTGTCTTTCATCGCACATTATGTATTGCGTAGTTTAATCAGGCGCACTAAGTAGAGGGACTTATTGTTTATAGTTGTGGTGTGTACGAACATTGGATTTAAAAACTGTATTTTTAAAAAGTAGCAGTCTTACCACAAAAACGTTTAAGCAGTTGTTCACCAGATGTTTAGAAAAAGTTGTACCATAAATTCGCGCCTAACCATTGTTTTGGGATGGACAGCGGTTGGACATTGTTTAAATTTAAACCACTGCCAGATGTTAGTTTAACGCGTGTTTTAGCCATTGCTACAGATCACCAATACTCAAGGGTCATTGCAAGCTACCGTTTACTGTTGTGTTTTATTTCTCTTTTCGTTTATTTGTGGTGATTATTATGGATGTCTTCAATTTTATTGATTCTATTGACATGGGCGACGTGGATTATATGGATATGTTTCGAAACAGAATACATCGTGAGCGAATTAATCCATTTGAGTATTACGATGAAAAGAAATTTCGGAAAAGGTATAGTTCAATCTCGGACCATAACATAGTGATTGTAAAGAAAGAAAGAAAGTGAACATGAAAGAAAGTTTCGATTTTGTAGAATATAGACGTCCACGAATGCAGAGTTGACAGGTGCCTTCTACATTAATAGGAAATATTGCAAGAAGAAATTTCATACAATAACATTTTTGATATAACAAATTTATTAATAAAATTTGGACAAAATTATGCCATTTTTTCATCATTCAACAATAATATTTCAAATTCCTTTTTCTCCAACTTTTTTTTCTTCATTTCTTTTTCGATCATCAATACTTCAGTTAGTAGCTTGTGTCTTACATCCTAGTGACACAATTCTTATGTTTGGTATTTTATTTTCAATTTGTGGAGTACAAATTCTCCCATAATTTCGGTGTTTTCGGTTCTTTAACTTCATTGTTTGTTTGTAAAATAGTACTTTTTGGGTTAATCTGAAATAAATAGGCAGGGCTTTTTTAAGTTTAGTAAATTATGTGCAAACATAAAATAAGATATTTACGAATTACTCTCTCAACTTTGCGTTTTTTACTTCCTCCTTTCTATGGCATGCTTTGTTTTTGTGCTATATTGTTAATAAGACGTTTGGGTAGTAGTTTACGTGCCATTCCGGAATATTTACGAATTATTATTTTAAATAACGAAATAAAAATCTGTAGCTAAAAAATAGTACAACTGCATTAGCTCCTCATCATTTATTTAGTAACAAATACTTATTCAACAAATGCTGGTTTATCTATTTGTTCAACTGAGTCCTAATTGAACAAAAGAGAACCGAGAGCTAATTACAACTTACTAGAATCCGTAGCAATATTTAACTATTTATGATGTCGTCTTAGAGTGCATTGATATGCAATTTCTATGTATTTTATCAGGGCGAAAATTTCCAAAAGGGAACTTACTTTCATAATTTCGTGGTATTTAATTCCCATGTGTAGGATGACACACTCGCGTTTTTATCCAGTTTTGATACTATTTACCGATTTAAATACGAAACGCACGAGAAAAGGCGAAAGTTTTTTAAAAGAAACCAACGATCACTAACATTACACGCACTATCAGTCCTCTCTTAGGTTCAGGTAAAAACTACGTTCCGTTACGCTTTACCCATTAACAAAACAGGCTATAAGGTAAAAAAAAAAAACCTTTTAACAAATTCTTGCATTGTATTGTACAACTTGCAAATTATTTTATATTATTTTATGACAAAACATTGCTAGTTATTTTAAAATTATTAATAAACCACTGTTGGATCTGCGTAAAATAGAAAAGATGGGGACAAACGGCGAATGACTGAATGAATGAATTCTAGTGCTGCCATAGATGAATATTATTTCTGTGTTTATACTTTGTCTACAAAGACTGGCGTTAAACATGGTTTTGTGGTACGACACGTTAAACACTGTTTTAAACAATGTTTAAAGACTTAGTCACTGACTAAGTAAACGCATGTTAAAACGGTGATTATTAAATCTTTTGTAGTAAGACTGTAGGTACTTAAACGTTGTTTAAAAAACCTAAGGTACGATTTTTGACAAAGAATTTCAACAGATTATATATTTTGGTGTGGTCCTCGGTACATACAAGAATAGGATACGATATTTTTTAAAAAGTATCGTACGGTATGATAATAACGAACAGGTATTTTCTTTACATGTTTGCATCTACTAATTGACTGTTATTTCTTAGATGGATAAACTACTGAATACTTAAATATAAAGTGAGAGTGTGAGAGCAGATCGGTGTCAAGCGGTGCAGCCATCAGATGATAAAAGTATTGGTATCCATGTTCTTATGGGCAGGCCGTGTCCCGAGGGTGGCAAACGGTAGCCTATATGACTTGAAAGGGTTTCTATGGGCAGGCCGTGTCCCGCGGATGGCAAACGGAAGCTGTTATATGACTGAAAGGAGAGCAGCCCGTGTCCCGTGAGTGGCAAACGGTAGCCATTATATCACGCGTTCAAAGTGATACTGTCACTAAACGAAAGTCTCGCTTTTTCAAATTTAAATTTATTTACATAAACTTCATACCAAAAACAAGTTTTTCCAAAAGTTGACTTTTTCGCTTAGTGACGATATTGATTTCAACATGCAAATGAGTCATAGGAGAGCAGGTCGTGTACCGCGGGGTACAAACGGTAGGTAAGAGCCGTGTTCTTTGTATGGGAAGCTGAATTCAATAATTCATCCATTCGGTCGACCGTGTCTCTCGGATGGCAAACTGAGACTAGAATTAGTGTGCTTCTGTGAGCAGACAGTGTTCTGCGGGTGAGTTGGTAGTATATATGCCTACTTGATTTCAACTCGTCTGTGATAGACGGCATAGTGCATCCAGGATTACTTGTAAATAAAATAAAAATATAAAAATAACAAAACTATAGAAAACAATAAATTTAAGATTCTGGCATTTTTTGCTCGGCATCTGAATTGAAATAAATTGAAATGAAAAATGATATCTTACAATATGGTGTACAAATAAATAATAATGGTTTATGGTATCTATCACAAAAATGTACTAGTTAGTAATGTACAGTGTACTTTCAAGTAAACTTCTAGAAATTATGGTTTTCATTGGTTAAGATTATTTAATTTAAAATATATTATTATTTCATGGAATTTAAATTACCTATACCAAGTCTAAGATGTCAATATTATATTATTGAAATGAAATGAAATACTTGAAATGAAATATTTTGAAATGAAATGAAATATTTTGAAATGAAATG
>NW_020653854.1:7946869-8026030 GCF_003589595.1 Hyposmocoma kahamanoa | reverse complement strand
CTCAAATGGTGGTCAATAAATCAGTGTGGTCTACAACTACGTCATCGCTTGCAGCGGGCATTACGCACACGCTCTGATACAGATTACGTTCTGTTTTCATTACGCGAGTACCCATTGTTGATCGGTTCTGACCCTCTTTTACTTTGTGATTTACTAAGCTGTAGTGAATCACCTACTTACTCAGAGAATTAGGAGATAATTAGTTCTTCCAATTTTTCGTGGGCTGTTGTGCGAAAACAACAGACGAGTGTGATTTTGCCTATCACCTTATGTGTTAAAGTCAACTTTAACACATAAGAATGACAAAAATCCAAAGTTACTGGGATCAATCCCAGTAACCATGGGTTTTTGTCATTCGATTATGCAGCGGCTATTAATTACTTAATTGAATAATGGATAGCACCGAGAAAGGCATCTCATACAAACATGGACCCCACTAGGGTGTTGCAATATAAAAGTATACATTGACTTATTTAATCTTAAAAAATAAAAATACAACGAAATATTATGTTATAGCTTAATTTTCAAAATTACATGTTATAACAGTAGTTACTGTCGTGTCGTATATATTTTTTTTAAAATTAATATTAATAACTTAAAAGATCAAAATTATTGAGATTTATTTGTAAAGAAGTCCTTAACAGAATATAAACTTTTATCTCTTAGCCATGACATCACTTTAGTTGCAACAATACGAAGATAAATAATAACGCGTACTCTCTAGCAAAGTCGCTAAAACTGTCACTAATGTACAGGTCCTTTCATTTCCACTGTGGCCCAATTACTGGCGAAAGGTATGTTAAAAGTGGTAAAGTGACCGCAGTCATCGGACGTTAATTTATTCACAAAGACATTAGGTACGACGTTGCTATAGATGTTATCTAAACAAGACTTACAACATTGAAAAAATGATATGAGCCCACTACTTAGACCACAATCTTGTAATTAATTAATATTGATGCCTGAAGAAATATATTTATTTGGTTATTTATTTTGCCTAAAACCTCGTCTAATAAGTTTATCTGAAAATCCGTAAGATGAACGTGAGTAATCTCAAGCTTAATTTAATAGAAATAATTTGTTAATTTAACAAAAAAAAAAGCATCACAGTACACACGCATTCTGCAAAATATTCTGCAGAATATCTTTATACGCCGGTCAAGAAATAGGCTCATGTCTGTACATACTTTAAATTTTATATAATTACTAATGATTGGTTTAGAATAGAATACGTTTAATTGCCAGAATACATAAATTAGGTATACAAGTCTTAAGTAAAGTTGGGTACATTGCATTATAATCAACCTACAAGCAGATGTGCCAATATTAATTAATGGATTTAATGTTTGGTCTCTGTAGTTTCAAATTATTGTACACCATTTGCAAATGACACTATTTATTACTATAGAAGCAATGCGTCAAAAGTCATTTTGTCAATTGTAATTTAAATCATGTCCTTGCAACAATTTAATTTCATTTGGTAATTTATCGAAAATAGTTGTTGAATCAGTTATTCTCATAAATCATGTTATGGCAACGGGTTTGGTATAAAAGATTCATAATTTTTGCTTTACTTTGCCTTTGAATGACTTTACCACGTGTCTTAAAATATTGAGGATGAGAGTTGACAAATACACAGATATCCCTGATGTACACGCGTGGCCAAGGCAATATGTTATATATGTTTAGTATTTTCGAACAACGATTTGCAGCTGTTAGAACCACGCACCGCAAATTCTCCGAATAATCTGATGCGGCAGGTTTAATGTACAATTAAATTGAATTGAATTTTAAATGTCTTTATTTATATATAGAAATATAAGGCAATTACAACAATGAACTTATTCTAAATTTGTAATAATACGTGAAGTTAATCGTTACTTAGGCTGACTCACCTTTTCGAACATTTAAACGTGACACATAATTGATACTTTATTGTACGGATATTTAACTATTTATTTGTTTAGTAGCGTGAGTTTTATTTCTGTGTACTGCTTTTGTGTGAGCAATACCTATAATAAGAATGAGGGGATATGTATGTACAATACAATTGATTTTGTTCACATACTTCCTAGGCAGGCTTTCTTTTGTTGTTGATGTGTCGCTACAGTTCCTCTCTATTGCCTTATTAATTGAAATATTTGTAAATTAAGTTTTGAGTAGACTGATTAATGTCAGGAGATTGAATCCTGTCAATAGAAGCAGCTGTCTGATAGCCAATAATTTGGTAATGTGACAGCAATTCTGTTAAATGCCACTTAGAATAACTTACAAAATAATGCCTATCTTAAGTCAAATAAAGATGTTAGTAATGTAAAATAAAATTATAAGTATCAACAGAATGAAATTTACTACAAGTCTATAACGAAATGGCAAACTTGGCTTTCATTGCTTGCGAGTCTTTTACTGAAGAGAATTCCATAATCGGATAACAGTCACGGTAAAAGAGTTCGAACACACGACTTGTTTGTCCCGTCATTTTCCTTATATCATAAATTATATATATTTGTTAATTGTGGTCTTGGTAATCAAGTTGCAAACCTATATGTATATCCACCCATCACTATACAGAATGATATTATTCTGAATGTTATTTAAAGTAGTTATAAGGAGGTATTTTTAAATTTCAAACACGGTTCCTACATCAGCAATAAAGAGGAACCGTGTTTGAAATTTAATGGTAATGATTGAACTTTGCTTATTCAGGTACAATTACATTGATCTTGGGATTGCTTCTTAAAAAGTCAAATCCATGAATACTTTACATAAAACTTACATAATTTAATAACTTATCCATAGCCAGAATGTTTTTTTAATCTTCTGTTGAGTTGTATTTTCTTACATTTGGGCTATGAGCTAAATTTGTTAATTCTAATTCAAGGCACAATATGTCACTTTCATAACTTTGCCTATTTGTTAAGGTTTTGATTATGTACAATTACTAAATTCATGCAACAAATGTTGATATTCTTTTTTTGTTAAAGTAATATTTTTACAATTTGAATTTTTTTTTTGTTTTGTTTATATCTTTAACTTGTTCATGCTGGAAAGGTGTTAATTTTAAAATACACACATTACACAGATTTTTTTTCTACAAGTTATCTTTCAGGACAAACAGCTGGTGATTGTCTCATGTGTAAGAGGTGTTATAGCAGGCACCATTGTGGGAGCACTGTCGTGCCGACTAGTTAATCAAGAAGCGACTGCTACTGCGTTACGAGCAATTCTAGAAGAAGCATGAGGACATGCTCTCCACTTGTCGAATGACCGAGCTTATTCCAGAATGACGACATTCCTTGAGCAGAATGGCCGTCTGTTAGCGTATCGTGACATTATTTTATTTTATTCTGTTAGAAAACTTACTTTGCGTCAATAAGAATTATTTCCATCGAATTAAGAAATAAACCGATATCATCATCAACGATATCAACGGAAAGCATCTTTGACTAGAACAGACGTGTTTTTGTTTTGTTTGGATTTATAGTGAAAGGTCTTTTAATAAAATTTATAACAGTCAATGGCGTCTCATTTCTATGTCTACTTGAAAGATTCCCTTGATACGTTACAATTATATTTATTATACCCGTTGTACTAAAATCCATTGATAAGGCAAATAATCCTTCAATCTCAATTATTGGCGAGTGGATTGTATAAATGTATGCACTATGATGGAAACACTTTATATGCAGATTAAAACACGTTTAATTTGAAAAATTGAATATGAAACCGAACAAGGCAGCGCAGCGGTCGCAACTGCCAAAATTTTGCTAAACAAAAACAGTCGAAAAGTATGTTATAAATCGAATGTAAATAAAAAAAAAGAAGTACAAAAACAAAGGAGGCTGCGTCACAGCTGGTCGCCATCTTCAATATTAAAACCAGCAGCTTTATGTGTTTCGAATAGATAGAAATAGATAATGCAATTGTGATAATATTTTATTAAACACAAAGTTCCAACCAGTAAAGTTGGCATGTATTATAAGTAACGAAGTGTCTGATATCCGTAGCCTCTGTCCAATAATAATGAAATTTACTGGCCAATATACCTGCCAGCGCGCCCGGTGGGACACTTATGACGCTCATGGCGAATATCCACACGTATGATGGAAGATAATATTTCCAGAAAATATAGAACAAGCCACCTGCTCAGAAAAGTGAGTGATAAATATTAGCCCTGGGTTCCTTTGAGAAATTGTTTATTGTCACGCTTTTCTCTGTACGTTAGTACACATATACAGTGGCGTTGAATAATATGACACGACTCTCGTCAGCTTGCCTAAGAAATTGATTATTTTATTTATTTCTGAGTAATAGTTTGCTTGGGAAGATAATTTACGTAGTAATGGGAAATGGTTAGAGGTTTGCACCGCTAGCTGTAACTCCCTTACCACATCCAATATTAAACGATATTTAATGTGACGAAACTCAGCGGTGCACTACCGCACCTGTTGTGACCAGTCCTGTTGGGTTGCAAGCGTGCAGATTTACAAGAATGAACTTACTATAGGTTCTTGTGACCTGTTCGTAACGATGGACGCGGGTCCAAGATGCTTATTACGGGCGAGGGTTGTAAAGGGAATGACCTTTTTTTCCCACAGGTTTTTTGCAGTTGACTGATGTTGTGATAATAGCGCCACCAGACAAAAGAGTATGTTAAAGTGTCTTAAGACGTATAATCATTGAAGCAGAGGGCCTGAGGATTCCATGGTAGGCATGGAGCTCGGTTCAGAACGCTACTGGACACTTCCACCAGAAGGGCGCGCTTAATCTGGTTGGCCCTAGTAGGGTTGAAGGTACCCCTGTGGGCACGGACCTCAGCTAGGGCGCTACTGGATATTTCTGCCAGAAGGCCGCACTGTAGGGGTGAATCTACGCGAATACATGCTTAGCTACGGGGCTCTTCAGAGAAACCCGTTTTGTTCAATGGCACAGTCAAGGCCATCAGACGCCAACTGTAAAATATCTTTCATAAGATCAGATGTTGTTTGCCTGTGGCATTCAAGTTGGTTGCTCTAAACTGTCTTCATAACCAGGTATTGTTGTAAACCACTGCTTACCATTATTATTTTGTAGGAAATGAAACTATTTTTCCGGATTTAAATCGCGTATATTTGTTTTTTCAAACAAACCGACGTTTCGGGCCCTTTACAGGTCCCATGGTCACGGTTGACTTAAATGCGATTTAAATCCGGAAAAATAGTTTCATTTCCTATGTGTAACAATCGCGAAAACCTAAGAACTCGATATTATTATTTTGATTGTAATTTAATAGTACTATTATGCTGTAGCGCCTTTATATACATGACCATTATCTCATTCCGTATTTTTTTTCTAGCTACAAAATAAATAACAGTTGAATTATATCACTTATTTTTAAGCGCCTTCAAAAAAAAAAGGAAGAGGTTATACGTTCGGCTGTATGTATGTTTTTCGATTTCTCCGTCAATTGTGAATCGATTTTGAAAATTCTTTTTTGTGGTGGTCCTATTGTCACCAAGTCTGAATCTGATGACGGGTTCCAAAAAACCCGCGGAAAATACTCAAATTTTATAGGTATGTCATTGTACTTACCGATTTCTCCATCAATTGTAGACCGATCTCAAATTTTTTTTTCAAAGTAGTCCCTGATGCCAACGATGCTGTTCCAGGTTCAATTAAAATTAAAAAAATATATTCCGCAAGTAAAAGCCGACTTTTCACTTGACAGAATACATACATGAAGTCAACAAATCATCGTCGCCATAACAACCAGACAAAAGTATAAAATGTACAAAGGAGTCCGTAATTGTCCCATTGTCACCTAGACGTCAGATGAGGTAATCCCATGGAAATCGAAAAAGGAGGATGAGCAAACTTTTGAGGTCAGTTTACTTTTTCAATGAAAAAGTTACTTATCGAAAATTAATGAAAAAGTTACTTAGTTATAATCACTCCAACTTGCATTAATAATTCAAGTCCATTCTTTCTAAATACAACAAAGGTTACATGGGTGCCTGTAAATGTGTAAGTTCAAAGGTGTGTATCATCATATCTGCTCAAATGACGTATATGCTTCTCTAAAATGGGAATGTAGGATAATCTTATCCCTAGATTGTCGCCGGTTTATCTGGTTAAGACCTTACAGTTCTTTTTTATGATAGCAAGTGACGGGACGAACAAATTGTATGCCTGTTGGTAAGCGACACACCTATCCATAACAGTTTCAGTCCACACAGCGCTTTAAATCACAAAGATCTGAGGGTCAATATCCACTGCGCCCGTCCAAGTCCCATGTGCCTGTAATTTCACCACCACCCTTAGTCTTCGAAGCTAGAACGCACAATACTACTTGGCGGCAGAAATAGGTAAGGTGGCAACACTTCCCTGGACGAACTCTTTCACAAGGAGCTCTACAGCAACTAAAAGTTCGCCCTTTTGTCTAGTTTTATTAATTAAGAATATCAGCGGCTAATTGAAAAAAAACTTCTTCAGAAAAAATGCTTATTAGGGAATTCACAGATCATCGAAGTGTTTCAAGAACGTTCTTTTATATGAACGAGGATTTCCCACACCGTTAAAGCAAATAATGAAACTAAACCGCATATGATTCGAAAATAGTTTGTTGATTCGGTTAGGGATGAAAACTTGTTCTCTGACATAGAACGCAAGCGTACTACCGACTACGTTGATTCTATGCATGTATTTTGGTACGAAAGCTTTGAAAAATATATATTTATACTCTTTTTTTTTTGAGGGTCACTATCTCATCCGTGTGTCTAATATAGTATATATATGGAAGCATCCCTAGGGATGTGTTGAGGGTATCGTCCTCCATCATAAAATCATCCAATCAAAAATTATATAAGAAACATTCGTGGATAGCAATTGTCTTCTTCCTTTTTCATTATCCATTCGGTTAGTCGGCGATGAAGTAATAACGTCATTAGGCTGCAATAAATTCGTTCATTTTCACGGTAATTAGTTCATAAGTACAAAAGACCAATTAGATTGATACGGATTTAAAATGTCATGCAGCGAATTCACAGGTAGCGGCAACGCAGTTATTAACTGTCTTCAAAAAAATTAGGAGTTCTCAATTTGAATATTTTTTGTGTAATTGTTACGTGATTAATCCGATATTTGTGAACCGATTTCGATGGTTCTTTTTTGTTGGAAAGTGAGTACTTCAGTAGTGGATCCTTTCAAATTTGAAGAAAATGTTCCACCTCTAAGGGTGGCAAATTAGGGGATCCGGTTTATTGAAATTCATCCACTATCCGATAACCAATTTCAATAAAACATAGGAAAAAGATTATATATAATATATTCCACAAAAAGGAATTATTAGATGTAATTCCACAAACTTTTGAGTTTTCGGTTTATTAAAAAAATATATACCTATAATTATTCACTTTCCAAATCTGTAACACAAGAAGCCTTAGTCCCTGTCGATGCGCGCTCAATTACTATTTGACTACCTTTTGTGTGTATTGAAAAATACCATAGCAACATCTAAAGCATTTGTTTCTCTGTCGGCGGTAGTCATTACAAAAATAAATATATTTATCAATGTTTTTCTTCCAAAATAACACCAATTACTATTCATATCCTATCACGAATTGGGTTAAAAATGAGTTGATGAGTGCCATATCAGAACAATTACTTTATTAGATGTCTTGATTACTTTGTAACAGCTTAATAGCGCAAGTTTTAACGATACGTCATTATCTTTTTCTTGTTCTTTGAACTGAAAATACAAATTGAGGGTGATCAGGATAATTTCTACTAGAAAGTTCTTCCTTGCACAGTCAACAGCATAGTTAGTTTTAAGCTTTGAACTTTGGAACGTTGTTCTAAATGGTGTTGAATTTAAATCTAAGATGTAGCTGTTCACCTGCCTACTATAAGTTACATGAAATATACCTTTTTTATTTGTAATATATTGACAATCTCCGTGGTCGAAATTATCCGACGGAGAACTGAGGTCGTCGACATAGCGGGTAGAATAAGCAAGCCGAAGTGGCAGTGGACTGGCCATATCTGTTGAAGCACCGATAACCGATGGGGGAAGCGAGTTCTGGAGTGGAGACCACGGCTCGGAAAACGTAGTGAAAGAATACTATAGCCAGATGGAATAACGATTTGCGAAGGGCTATATCATCTCAGGTCTGGGTACTTGTGGTACCGCCGTAACGTTATTTCCGATTTCCATAACACAAGTGCTTTAGTTTCGTAGTTATGTGATATTATCTAAAAAAAAATTTGTAAAAATTACGAAATGATCATTCTTTGATAAAAACATTTTCATCATACTACAGCACATCGTAGAGGTTCTTACAGCTAAGCCTGAAACCCATACAAAACACTCAGTTTCTATGTCGAAGAGTCATGTTTAATTTTATAGGGCATTCCTCCAAAGACGCAATTTTGTGTGTCCATCCACGTTTTCACATATTATTATTATAGTCGTAAGGTGAAATTTGTTTGCGTCGTTCTAGTCGATTTATAAATAAATTTTAGTTTTTGAAGCTTGATTTAACAGTTACTTTTTTTATAATATTTATACACAAATTACGCCTTTTGTTAAATTATCCTGATTTCGGTGGTAGCTGAATTCGGTGGATCAAATATGTTGTTAACTATCAAGAATCTAGTTGCCCAATTAACGGAATCTTCTGTAAGTTTGAGTTCTTTATCCTTCCCGTTCAATATTTTTCCTGAAATTAAGAAAAAAAATCAACCACCTGAGTCAGAGAACTTGGGCTAAGTTCTCTGACTCAGGTGGTTGATTCTAGTAGAAATGCTAAACTGCCCTAAAGAAAACTTCCACATTTAAGGGTAGCAAATTGGTGAATTCGGTTTCAATAAACCGATTCAATAATTCAATAATTTCTCCCACTAAACTAACTATATACCTACTTCGTACATGTGTAATTCCAATGAAAATAAAATATTATATCATCATAACTTAGCTTAGGGCATGTGGATGATAAGACGAACTCCACAACAGTGTACAACAGCTAAAAATTCTGTATTAACGTTTAGTGTAGCCATAATAAGCCAAAAAGTTACCAAATATGAATATTTACTCTGCAGATTAAATTGCTCTGCAATAATGATAAAATCTATATAACGTTTGTCTTTTATAATGGTGAAATGCAATTTCTTTTATAATTTTATAAATGAAAATTTAAAAAATATAAATAATTTGAATATCATTCTTTCAACTTAAAGGTAATCAGAGGTATGCTAAGCTATCCGATGCTACTAGGGGTATTAGGCTTAGGTGTTCCTGGTAACTACGTGGGGCGACGTCGCCATCCACCGCTACTGGCGTGCCGCGTGGATGGACCAATCTCATACCGGAATGTCCGCTAACGCGCACATTGCACAACTGATCTGTTCCATTGTTCTCTGAGTGAATTAAGAAAGATAGTGCTTTATATCTTATGTTACATGTAGTAATTTTGTTGGTCTATTGCATTGAGTGAATAACCTGTAATAACAGATTCAGTTTGGAACTTTGGAAATAAATAAAACTGGTTACAAAACTAGTTACTTTTTATCTCTTAGCCACTGTATATCGCAACGCACACTAACTATCAGCTTTGGCGAAAGCTAATTATTTGCGTCACAATATAGGATATGAAATTCTGAACAATGTAAACAACTTTTTCACCTCTCTAGCTCGGAAAGACTTTCTTTCTCAATAAAAATCTGCGCGCAAAAGCGCATTTTGCACGCTAGCGTGTAATAGATTTTTGAAATTCGAACCTGACGATGGATTGTGGTGCACATGTGGTGCACCTAACTTTTTCCTGCGATGAAAAAAAAATCATAATGACACGTTCTACTTCGTGATTTGTCGTACATTATTTATGTAATTTAGATCCGTTGGTATGTTTTATTCTATATTATTTAAATTGACCACGATTACTCATTTTGTTTATTAAATTATTTTAATTCATCGAAGAACTAAAATAATTTCAATAATCACACAAAATTATAAATACAAGCAAGAATAAAAATTGACGAGATGCAAATTCAGAACGCATCCGAAGATAAACTTTTTCTTCTGACTAAAAAAAAATACGTGACGCATCATAAGTACATTAAGTATTTATATAATATTAATCCGTTGGTATAATTTATTCTTATTATTATTGACAATAAATTGGCAACGATAACACTAATTTTGTTTTATTGAATTATTTTAATTTGTCGAAGAACTAAATTAATTTCGTTCACCACATAAAATTATAATACAAAGAAGAAAAAAAACGTATGAGCTGTAAATTCAGAACGCACCCAAAATTAAACTTATTTTTTTCAGATTTTCATTTTAATCACTTCAATTTCAATACTTTGGATTAAATTGTACTGCAATAAATTGAAAAGAAACAAAACATGAGCGAGTCTGAGTTTAGCGGTATGAAAAACTGATTTGTTGTAGTTTAACTGTTTTTCTTTCATCTACCATTTTCCTCGCTGTAGTGAGGTGAAAAGTTGTGTGTTTCGATCTCTCTCTATATCAAAATAAACTACAGAAGCCTTAAACAGAGATAGTAGAAGCTGAATGGTGCCGTGAGTTTATGATATGACGAAAGTTCAGAGGAAATTATTTTTTATACTGGTATGGTCAAAAAGCATGAAGTTAAGCCATGACAAAAAACTGAGATGATTAATACATACCACGGACTATTGCAGTGGAAACCTTTTTTGTCACTTTTACCATTTTCTCACGTAGCATTTTGGAGATCTACTTTTTTTTTGTAATAAAGAGTTAATCTCTTATTACAAACCTGTTAAATCAGCACATTTGATATTACATGAACTAACTTAATGTGGATATGGTCCACCGTAGATACTGAATTTCTTTTTTTATGAAACTAAGAAAATGACAGTTGTAGATGTCAGTCCGGTTCTTAGAGGATGGAAAATAGTTTAAGGTCCGGTTACATACTACTTAGTCATTAGAGTTTCTTTTAAATATGATTGTATTTCCAGACTTAGATAGACCGCTATTATAATTTGAAAAACCTAATGAATTTATTTTATTCAAACTTGTAATGAAGATATTTGAAAACGCTAACGAATATTTTTTGACTAAGATTTTGCCATTGTTCTTTAAAGCTCTGAGTGGTAACTCAACTCAACTGCGCGTAAACTGGGTGGATGATGATGAATAAAGTTGGCAAGGTCCACCACAAATAGCGATGTCAAATGTTGTTTAATAATAATGTTCAAATCGAGTTCTTAGGTTTTCGCGATTGTTACACATAGGAAATAGTTTCATTTTTTCCGGATTTAAATCGCGTATATTTGTTTTTTCAAACAAACCGACGTTTCGGGCCCTTTACAGGTCCCGTGGTCACGGTTGACTGAGGTGGTACAGTCTTCAACCAGTTATGTCTAATATTGATGCAAACCACCCTGTTTTTTTTTCACTATAGTTACAATAATTATTAATTAAATACCTTATTTTTAATTTCACAAAGAAAACGTTCCAATGTACGCTACATTAAGTTTTACAAATTATTTTATTGAACGAACTTAATAAAAATTCATGTACGCGATTTAAATCCGGAAAAATAGTTTCATTTCCAATAATGTTCAAATTCGGAGTAAAACAAAAGTAACAGTTTGTATAATTTATCCTTTATTTTACTGTAGGTGATATGTAGCAATCAACTCTAAATGAGAAAATTCTAGTCTCTCTTTTCGTGCATACGAAATTACATTAGAATTTGACGAGAAAAAGTGAAATGGAACTTTCCTGGGACCGTGTCGCCAAAAACTTTCCCTTACAAGTTAAAACCTTTTCATTAGACGCCATTCACTGACTCGAATAATTATTTCGTGACACGAATTCTAGAATAATTAACAATATACGACAATGCGCGGCTAAAGGCGGCGGTTTTCAGACAAGCTCTTAGTATGTACAAAATTATGAACTCGTATATCGCTAGAGGACTTAAAGCGTAGTAATAAGTATTTATTTTCCAAATCGTCGCCTTAATCAATCGTCGCCTCAAACGATACGAGTATAAAGCACAAAGTTACTGTTATGCAAAAAATATATTGTATACACAAATTATGCAGGCTACACATTTGCAGCATTTGCGGCATTTCACATCACAAATCCTTCCTACATACACTGGCTTTTACTTATTCTTAAAGTAATACATCCAAAATTAACATCCTTGACAATAAATTTAAAATAAATAGAAAGTTTTATGATCTCCTGAATAATAACTCGTTATAAGATACGAGTTTGAGAAAGTAAGGCATCGAAATGTCATATTCACCCTTAACGATATAAAATGTAATGTTATAGTATGTACATTATGAAATGATTTTAAAAGTTTAATTGTATTTAGTCAATTTTTATGTATAAATTTTATTAATGCAAAGATCGAACACAAAGAAGAATTAATTTGATCTGGCTGTATTCGAACCAGCGCCTTCACCATACTGTGGCTCAGCTACGACAAAGAAGTCGTTAAAAACCAAAAACAAAGATATGCTTGTTATGTAAAAAAATTCGTGAGGTCTGCTGGTTCGTTCCGTAGCTCAATTGCGTGGCGTCTGCTACGATATGATGAAGGCGCTGGTTCGATCCAACCGGACCGAACAAATTTTACTTTGTGTCCGGTCTTTATATTAATAATAATAAACTGCCCCTGTGGTCAAACGGTTACCATGCTGGTCTGCCATGCAATGGTATTTGTAACAATTATTTCTCTCGTGGGTTGTCTATGTCCATGGCGCCTGCGACGCATGGTTTCCCTAATCCGGGGCAATGAGTGTATGCGTTATTATTATTAACTATAACAAATTAGTGGAGCAAATTCGCAAAAAATAATTACGAAAAATAAAGTAGTAAAACATCGTTAAATTCAACAGACTTAATAATTTATATATTAAATCAGAATTGAGACTTTGGATTTGTCTGAAGTGATATTTTCAGAGAAATCAGACAAAATGCATATCATAAAATCGTGTCCATTTTGTAACACTATCAAAGTGGAATTCAAAGGAAATACTACAAAATGTATTACCGTAAAAAACTCTATTACAAAACATATTTAAGAGTGCTTTTATAACTTCAAGAAGCTGCTTCGAATGAGAGCAAAATTTAAAAAGGACTAAAAATAATTTAATGATACGGACAATAACAAAACCGACTCTTCTAACGGTGATACTAAATTAACATAATACTGTAGGACACTTCCGCCCAAACAAGTCTGCATTTTACAATACCAGATCCTCTCCCTGTGAGAATTAACATTTTCATATGCACTCGTAATTATTATATCCTACAAGCACTTCGGTAGGAAAAAAACCAACCTCGAAAGTTTGTGGAATTACATTTATTTGCCAAGTTTTATTGAAATCAGTTAAGTCAAGTGGGTGAAATCCAATATACCGGATTCATCCCCTAATTTACCACCCTTAGAGGTGGAATATTTTCTTCAAATTTGAACGAGACCACCACTGAGGTACTCTGTCTAGCAAAAAAAAATAATCGAAATCCTTTCACAAATGTCGGAGTAATCGCGTGACATACAAAAAAATACAGTGGAATTGAGAACCTCCTTCTTTTTAAAAAATAAATAAAAATTAGACGGTATAGCGTGTTTATACACAGAACGGACATTTTTTAATATCATATCAAGTGATGGGACGAACTAATCAGGTGCCTGGTGGCAAGCGACACGCATGTCCATAACAGTTGTAGTGTCACTCAAAGCTTAAAATCACAAAGATAAATAAATAAATAACGCACACACTCAACATAGCCCCGCACTAGGGAAACCCTGTGTCGCGGGTGCCATGGACACACACATAGACAAACACAAATTACACCCAAACTCACGAGAGAAATAAATGTAAGCCATACAAACACATCTCCCGGCCCGGGAATCGAACCTGGGACCTCTGCGTGGCAGTCCGGCATGGTAACCTTTCGGCCACGGAGGCAGTTAAATCAAAAATAAATAAAATTAAGTTAAATAAAAAGATCTGATGTCACTGCGCCTGTCATCCTGAGACATTAGGATAACAAGTCCCGTTAATCTGTAATGCACCAGCACCCTCCAAAACCGAAACGCCGTAATGTTTACTGCTTGGTGGCAGAAATACGTATAGTGGCAGTAATTCTCTAGACGTACTCTTTCACGAGGAGCTCTGCTGTCTTGAGCTCACATTCTGTAAATATGCGCATTCAAACTCAAGCGGGTATTTTATGCGTACATGGCCTTGGCATTTGTGATTTGTTTACACTGATATTATTCTACCACTTATTAAAATTATTAGTCAAAATAAATTGTTAATAAAAATACTAATTTTGTGCCTTAGTACCTATCAAAAATAAACTTGTAAGTACCAGGGTATCATGTGTCATGCAAGCAACGAGACCAAATTTTTTTCAGCGTTTGCGACAATTTTTATCCATCGTATGTTTCCGCTAATCCTGATGGGGTCATGTCACCGCAACGTTTCTCTTTTACTATTCCATTAACGCGCTCAATTATAGGAGACATTCCAATTAATGTTATTTGTGAATGCCCAAACGAGTGGAGTCGCTTTCATTACGGATTTTAATGATTATTCCGACTTAATTATAACCTACAACACAATACACTTTCCACTTTATTTATGGAGGACAAAATCGCTAGATTCGAACCTTGTCCACTATTGTTTGAGTGTAATAAATAGGTATGTGCCTAATTCCCAAAATTATAAGTACCTTTTTGGGTGCCTCGTACTATTTTGGAATCGGATTCCTTCCGACCAAATAGCGGCGAATGTTAGAAAAATAGAAACATTCGGCTTATTCCCATCTGATCCCCTAAAACCGATCCCCTGGGGCATCCGTTTTATTTTAAATTATTTTCTATTCCCATTGGATCCCCACTGCAGTATATTTTATTCCCACATGGTATACCTTGGTACGACAATAAGAAAATGTATTTGAGGGTTGTACTGTATTTTATTTAGTTTATTAGAAATAAACAATATTAACTGTACCAACTTATAAAACTGTATAATTTTTATTTCAAAACATCGTTTTCTCTTGACTGTACTTACCTTACAAATAGAATGAGGGGATCCGTTGGAAGTTACAAAATATAGAGAGGATCAGTTGCAATTTAAAATTGGTGGTTGATCACTTTTGGGGATCCGATGGGAATAACCCAAATAGTCAAACGTATCATCATAAGCTTCATTTAGACTAACAAATTAGACCAAAACATTCTAGATAAAAAGTGTTTACAAAGCTTTTCTGCTACAACAGTGGGTGACACTCTTTAGCTGAGTAAGCAATGAATGCTATAAACATAGATAAGAAAAGCTATAAGAGAAAAAGGTGTAGTGGCCAGGATCAAGATGGAAGCCCGTGCTTAAGGGTTTCAGTCACGTAGAACAAATTGGGGATGTGATAAAAAAGGGGTTAAAATTGCAGTGCAAGAAAATCGACGAGTACGTACCAATGAGGTGATTTATATCAAACGCAAGGGCAGATGATGAAAGCCCCTTCTGTTACGAACTGAATAACAATACCTTTTGTTTGTAAACTTTCTTTTAGCTTCCTTTGTTATATTGAGTGCTTAACGTCTAGTGTAGATAACCGGATATTTAACTTGATAGACTCGCTTAGCTACTACGTTTTAAGAAACTTGGTAATCTGTTTAATCAATATCGATTAATTTTAACTATACAGGTTGCAAATAAAATAACAGGGTTATTTGTAAAAGGTTATTTGTAGTAACAACCTCGCAAGACAATTTTACATCATAAATTAATATATATAATATAATATAATAATAATGTTTCATAACTTTTTACAAAACATAATAAGTTTACCAAAAGTAAACTTTTTAGTTTTTATTTTACTATCTGACACTTTTTATCATCCAGTTGTCAGACAAAATGTGCAAGCGTACTCCCTGACTACCCCTACCCGCGCTCCTGCGTTTTGCACATAGTTAACACTGTTCAGAACTATTTAAATATTTTTATTTTAGTATGAAAGTAAAATGAATTATTAAAAGTCATGGAACAAAACTTGTTGTTTATAATACTAGTAAAATAGTCCTGTGAGGTTGTTAGTATTTTACAAATAACCCAGTATATAAATAATACAATAGAAAAATCGCGATACCGTTTCAGGATATCAGTGGGTTAATCTTGCTTTTACAGTGAATCCATGTTTATGATTTCAGTGCGAACATCCTCAGGACAACAGCCTCTGGCTGACCAATAACAGACCAATACCAATTTACAGGTCACATAATTCCTGATAGATATCGCTTGTCGTAATCAAATAGTCTCATAGGAGTCTTCAGGACCGGACTGCGAATAAAAGATAGTAATATATCGGCCGATTACTTTTATGTCACATTTTATTTCAATAGCTGCAATTTATATCACTAATCTGTTCATGTATTGTGTGCTAATATAATACCGTTAGACCTTAAAAAATTGTTAAAATGAATTATTGATGAGGACCTTGATTTTCCTACAGTGAAAAACCGTTGAGACACCAAGATCTAGATGAGAGTGCTGGATGAGGAGGTCTCCGGTTCCATTCCAGGTAAGATCAATTTGATTGATTTTTTTTAAATTGGTTCTAGTCTAGGTGTTCTCGGTAATGCCCTGGAGTTAATGCCCAAGGTTCTGCTGCATGCTGGACTGCCACGCAGAGGTCCCGGTTTCGATTCCCGGGCTTTAAATATTTGTATGGCCTACATTTATTTTTAGCGACCGCCCCGCGGGGGTCGGCTGGCTCACACTGTTGGTGTGGCCTCACTTGTAAAGCGATAGCGTTTTGCTTATGCAATGTGCGCCACATGTCCAAACAGATACCAACGAGTGGAACAAACCAAGCAACGCTTCTAGGCGGGGTTTCATAACAAATATTTATGCGAACTTCAACAAAATTCAAATTTGCGAGTTTTTTTTTCATAAAACCCAGTGACTGGACGAACAAGTATTGCGCCTGGTGGTAAGCGAAACACCACTCAGCAGTAAGAAATGACATTTTCCAGAAATAACGTTTGCTCGAATTTGCATAACCTCGAAAGTAATTTTGAGAGGAAAATGTTTTTTCTTTTAGCCTAACTTAACCTAACCGAACCTAATCATGTCTTTGCGATAAACATCCAACATGTCATGAAAAAACAACTGTTTCGTTATAATTCGGTTTTCGGTGTAATGGAAATTCGAACAAACGTTATTTCGGAAAAAAATTCGAGTTTGTGATAGGTTACGAACACCTATCCATGACATTTACAGTGCCACGCCAAGCTTTAAATCGTAAATATCTTAGATAGAGAGAGACATAAGTTGACAAGTCCCATGTGCCTGTAATTTCACTTTCAAAGTTGGAATGCAGCAGTGCTCACATTACTGCTTGGCGATTGAAATAGGTATGGTGGCAGTACTTCCTTGGACCAATTCTTCCACAACGAGTACAACTGCAGCTAAAATAGATAAAAATAATTTTCTTGCGAATAAGCAATATGAACAAGGAATTATCTCATAAACACAAATTTTTTCAGAAAAGCAATTTTAAAGTTTCTTCTAGCATTCTTTTAGCCATTAATATATTCAGGCGTTACTTTGCAGACGTCATGTTAATAAAAATGGAAGTAAATATTATTTGCTACTCCGCGAACCCAGTGAAGGTCAAACCGTGCAAAATAGCTGCGCTTGTGTTGAATATTTTTTCATGCAGTTAAATATAAATACAATTAATAAAATAAATAACACAAGTGCAACTACAGTCACAGACCACCACCGAAAATATACCTCACACGTGTTTCGCCTCTCTAATAAATAATAAATAACGTGCCCAATTTCTCAAATTAGGAAATTCTTGGCATTACGAATGAACTTACCAGTAAAATATTAGTGGTGGAACGGTTGCTTCTCAATAAGAAGAATCGACGGTTCGAAT
Organism: Hyposmocoma kahamanoa; assembly: GCF_003589595.1. Classification (NCBI taxonomy): domain Eukaryota; kingdom Metazoa; phylum Arthropoda; class Insecta; order Lepidoptera; family Cosmopterigidae; genus Hyposmocoma; species Hyposmocoma kahamanoa. The sequence continues at coordinate 8,008,086 of NW_020653854.1, read as the reverse complement.
CCTTATGGCGGCATGTAACAATGACTTTAATCTTTAATAATAATAATAATAATGTTCCTGACAACCACATCAATTGCCTAGTCTCAAACCAGATTCCCTGCACTATGAGTTCCAGAGCAACGAAATTCACTCCCAGACCAAAACCAATTTCACAAATTGGTTCTACCGGACATCGGACCCAGGATATTGTCATTCAATCCCCGCAGTGCAAACCGTTGAGACATCGAGACTATCACGTGATGAGACCAAGCTCTTCCCCGCTTCCGATATGGTAAATAATAAGAATAAAACAGCTTCGACAACGATACCCATTACAATTCTGTTACTATAAATTGCGTAGAAAGCATTGATAACCCCTAAGACATCTAATACGAGACTTGATTAATTTTTACCCAAACAATCCTCGAAATTAATTCAAAGTACTTTGCAACTCAGAATGGAAATGCTTTGATTTATCTCTGACCCTTTTCAATGTTGGGTAAGGCGATCCAAAGTAAAGAGCCAAATTCAACTGGAAAAGGTTTTTCGTTAAATCACTATCTTCTTAGTTAAAAACATCTTCAATGACTAGACAATAAACTTATGTCTGTCAATAAACTCATACCTACCTTGCTATCTACATTACTATCATACTTTGTACATAACACCTTTGCCAACACCACGTTATCCACGACACCAGCAGCAATAGAGCTCCTTGTGAAAAAGGTCGTCCAGGCAGTACTTACTGCCACCTTACCTATTTCTGCCACCTAGCAGTAATGTGAGCATTACTGCGTTTCGGTTTGAAGGGTAAGGGTGGTGAAATTACAGGCCTACGGGACTTGTTAACGTATGTCTCAGGTGACGAACGCAGTGGCAGTGCCCCTCAGATCTTTGCGATTTTGCGAAAAATTGCGAAAGTTCTGAGTATCATTGCATCTGCTACGAACAGGTGTTAATGACTCGGGTTTTGTAATTTTTACCGCCCGTGCTACATACAATGTTTTTCATCACATTTGGAGGAAATAGATACAATGATAATTTATTTCTTGTATGAATAAATATCGCTACACAACACAACATTTACGGATTTAGCAAATGGCGGGTTTTTTGTTTCTTTTTTTTAAACAGAATGCCAGCTATTCTTCTTTATAAATATAATCTATTCCAATCCATTTTGAACAAAAAGTAAACACACCTGTTTGGTTAAAATTCTAAAGCAATCACTAAATAAATCGAATAAGTAACACTTTCACGTATATCTCGAACATTTCGACTTGATATATCATCACTTTTTCCAACTATATTCATTTGAATAGCATCGTAAAATCGTATTTGAAAAATGGTAGTCCAAAAGTGAAGTTATTATTCATCTATACTTCTATGACTTGCCTATGGTTGCATAGTGCTGTTCAAAAAAAAACATTCGGTTCAATTAATCAAAGTTTAGTAATCGATTATTAAATCGAACATTTCAATCGCAATCGAACGAGTATTTAGGTACTCGTTCGATTGCACACAATTACAATTTAAATCCTACACTTACACTTAGGTGTAAGGATTTGAAGGAGGATTTAAATCGAAATTTTAAATATGCTTATATAGGTTATGCAAGGAAAACCACTAGTATGACTCAATTGAATAAATTGATTCATTCAGTTAATTAATCGATTTGTAGTTGGCGTTACAATTGGCCACCACTAAACCGTCTATGGTCGGGTCAGTGATTTGTTTGTTTACTTTTTGTTCAAAATGGATTGAAACAAAATATAATACAACTTGAACTAAAATATTACAAAAAGCATAAACGCATGCAGCCACAAAGTATTAGATATAAAGTAAATCATTTCCAAATTCTACAAATACTGCAGAATTAGATTTAACATTCGATTTTTCGAACGTAAAAACTTTTTGCTTAATCTTAAAATAAATAAAAAAGCCATAGGGCCACATTGTAAAAGCCTGTGTGCATAATATAACTCTGCCTGCATGTCATGACACTGTTTACGAGCAAGTATGATGAAAATACATTTTACTTGCTGTATTAGTGTTATTTGGTATTTAAAAAGTAGAAATTCTTCAAAACAAGAACACAAACTTTGTCGTTTATCGACCATGCAAGTCATTTACGGTCCAATTCACAGACAACCATTTCTTTCCGCTGTCCTAAGCTTTTAATGTATCTACTGTTATGATTTGTTTAAAAACGTGTATATTAATTAACTTTTATAATTTATTAACATATTAAATATTACTAAAATACAATAACTCTTGTGTTTTGTACCGAATTATAGTAAAAAGTTCTTTAGTTGGTAATGACCTTCAACAATGGATTCCACAAAAAAATACTATTGCGTACTATTTAATTGTTAAGTTACGTTATAGAACATTTACCGTCATGTTAATTTGTAATTGTAATTTTAGTTTTTTATAGAACTTGAATTGTTAATTTTAAATTAAGTAAACTGAAACCGAGTAACAGAAAAAAATTTTTCGCGCGCGTGGCCATCTTTATCGGAGAGTTTTTAAAACAGGTTGAGTGGCGCCGATTGGCATTCTGATTCTCGACCAAATGAAAAAAAAAATTGTACTCATAGAGGTGATATAAAATATAATGTAATAAAATATAATCGTTGAGAGAGCCCAGCGAGCGTTTCTAAAGGTTTCTTCCTGCCGCCCTTTCCTGAACCCCACTGACCTCCTGTGTAAGATACTAACTGTCAGGCAATTATTTATTAACTCCAAGGGTTTCAAACAGTCCTTCAAAATATGTCCTATAATGATACAGAAAATGTATTAATTATCCCAAAATAAATGTTGTCTAATTTATCTATATGGGTATATGATTTGCGTTTTCTTGTTTAAGTATTCTTTTGTTTATAATTTTATATCCACCTCTTTTTTAGTTTTTTAATGAGTGAATTGTAAAAGTGCATAACAAATGCTTATTTACTTGAAACCTGGACATTGATTTATCAAACTACCAATGTAATCAGATTATATTAAAAGTGTCGTATGTATTATACTATACTTACCCGCGTCTTGCGAGATTTACAAAAAAATCTTCGATAATATTTTTTGTTTTTAACAATGGTATTCAAACGTAACATAATACTATAAGCAAAAAAGGCGGTAATATAAATTAAAGTGCTTTAGTGCTCTTTATATATTTTCGTTTACTTGATTGCAAAAATAAATTCTACATCCATCTTTAGTTTTTCTCTCGCAATGTTTTAGAAAAACATTGTATTTATACATCAGCGGGCACGAGAATTGCCTGAGTCGTATCAGTAGCGCTCGGTTGCGTAATTCATACAAGTCAGACAATCCCTGATTTCTCGGCCTCCGCAATAATGTACAAAGTACAAACATGAAGTAAAATCATTTATTCTCGGACGATATAGGAAGCAAAAACATGATATTGTGCGAGTTAATCACAGTTACATGGTATCAATTTAAACAACTGTACTGTAATATAAGTATCAGAGCAACACACTTCACTCTGGGACACCGGAACCACTTAAGAAAGGTTAGTTTCCCAAATTGGTTCTACCCGAAATCGAAGCCTGAAGCTCTACCCTGTCTAACCAAGACACTGTAATATCTAAATCAGCATTTTTGTAATTTATATAAAATACAGTGTGTTTTTTTAATCGGGACGGTATGGGGACATCCAAAACTATAGGAGATACAGGAATACTGTCTCAGGAACCATTACAGAAGTGTTTTTTGTGAAAACAATTTTAGCATAGTCGTTAGTACTTCATAAGACAATTTTCCTGTATCTCCTATGGTTTTGGCCTTTCCCATACTGTCCCAGTTAAAAAAACACACTGTATATAAATTTACAAATTACCTGTAGAAATTTTTATATAATATTTATATAAAAATTACTTTGTACATTAGATATTAAAGAATTCTATGTAGCTATTAAAATTTACTTTGCAAAATGAGCTACGTTCATTGAAAACGAATAAATTTGTTTTGCCTAGTAATAACATAATGTTTTTTAAAAACAAAAAAAAATCTAGCGAAAGCATTTGCATTTCGCAGACGACCTGATCCTCATGGCTGGGAACTCCACTGATCTCCAGACTATGCTCCAAGACCTGAACGAGGCTTCACTAGCTATCGGCCTTGAGATTAACAAGTCCAATACTAAGATCATGTTCAACAGTCCTGTCCTAAAACCTAGCTAGATGTAGTTGACAAGTACATTTATCTTGGACACTGTTTTACGTTTGGCCGAGTTTCTCAAGGCAAGGAGATCACTGAGTGATACCCGGTAGAAGATGCTAGATGATCGGGCGCTATCGTCGGAATGGCCGGAAAACTGAATGAGAGTTGCACAGGACCGATTAAGCTGGTGTGCAAAAGAGGAGACCTATACCCAGCAGTGGGTGTTAACGGGATGAGATGATGATGCTGATGATGATGATGAATAATAACAACCGAAACATTATTGGTGCACGTGAAAGGTATAGAAATTCTCAATTGGACTTTCGTACAACCTATATAGTGTCCTTAACATTCATAAGTATATTAAAGCATGTGAGCAAGTAAACCTCTATAAGCAAGATATAAGCAAACCATTCTATTTGCGAGGATGGGTGTTTTATTATATGGGATTCTCTTAAAAGGATCCCGGGGGCATCATTCAGTAGTGTCCGTGCATTTTTAAGTTTTGATAATACGCTCTGTGATTTTGTTACGTAAAAAGGGTTTAAGATGAACGTAACGGAATACGTTCACTTTCCTACAACTCCGCGCTCAAGAGCGTGACTCACCTCACCTTAGGTCGAGCTACAGAGACACTGGCTTTATTTCAGGATTTATTTTTTTACAAACGAAATTAAAGCCATTTGGTAAATGTATTTGATGTGCGTTTGTATCAAACACCGCGTGAACGGTTCTATATCTACTGTATGCGCCACTGTTTATTCGGTTCGGATTTATACTGCAAAAAAACGTGTTGTACAATGCCGTGTAAAGGGGGGGTAAAGCGACGTATACTTTTTCCAAAGTGATTGATTCAACACTTTGACTGTTATGCTGAATCAACCAAAGCCATTTGTATTGACACTTAAGATTTAAATTGAACTGTACGCCCTTTTTATGATAAAAACGGTCCAGAATCCAAAAGTGCCAAGCTTTGACTGTACTCAAATTTGGGCTATATGATTTGTGAACAGGAAGTAAAGATATTACAAACTTTTATAATGTTTTTTATATTGTCGTTTTATATACGTTGCGGCAATATTTCATTTTCTTCTTCTCAGCATATTACTGATTCCATTGTTGAACATATGCCTCTTGGTATGATTTCTATAGTCCTCGGTCTGCCCCCACTTCGTCTTCTAAAACGAGCTATCCAGAACAGAACTCTTCGGCTCCATCGATCGTTGTCTTTCCTACATAAATACGTGTCCAGCCCATTGCCATTTCTGTTTAGCAACCCGTACGCCCACGTCGATGACTTTGGTGCACAAGCGTATTGCCTCACTTCGTAACTTATCGCGTAGAACAATAAATATTTCATATCGACTTGAAATTTGGCGTAATATAAAATGGTTGTCGCTTTTACTACGACAAAAGATTAAGAAAATATACTCGTATTTAATAAGTATTGAAATAAAAAAATACTATCTACTAAAACTACAATTGTATAATGTAGTTATATTGTATTTATACATAGTTATCTTGATTCATTGACAAAAATGTTATTAAAAACTTTATTCCCACCACCCTACCCTCCTCCTATCCATAAGAAAAGGGGCCAAAATTTTTTTTTTATCCAACGTGCGAAGTGATGGAACGAACAAGTCATGTGCCTGGTGGTAAGCAGCACGCCATAACTATTTTTGACTCATTCAGAACGTTAAATCGCAAAGATCTGAGGGGCAGCACTGCGCTCGTCACCCTGAGACATAAGTATACCAGTCCCATGCACCTGTAATTACCTTACCCTTCAAAACCTGAACACAGTTATGCTTACATTGCTGCTTAGCACTTCCCTTTGGGAACTCTTTTCCCATACTAATATTAAATATCATACTCATACTCAAACTGGTTCAACGCGGTTTGAAAACTTGGTACATGTTTGAAAGTACTTTGTAATCTCTCGTTTTTTCATCCCATTTTCCATGTAATGAAAAATCAACCTTCATTACGGCTCCATCCATAACATCACATGTATATCGTCCTATAAAAATTGTGATAATACACGCAACAAACGTTTTGTTTTTTTAACGAACCTACATGTTTACATTCGTCACAAAGCTTGAACACATGTTATGTTTTATATAGTAGCACAAGGCTTTTACGTCATTGAATACCAAAAGGTAGCGAGAGGAACTGCGGAGTGCTCCACGCAGGCACAAATAATAAAGTATGCATTCTAAGCGAATACGGGTGTGTGCTTCAAGAAAATAGCCCCGCGTATTAGGGCAAAAGCTTTTAGAGAGCCGAGACGGGTGCAGCAGATATCTGTGATGTAACACATCTAGTGTAAAAAACGTATTAGTTTTCTAAAAAAATGAGGCATATTTAGGCATTTAAAACGCGTTTAAAACAATCTGAAAGATGACAGAACAGTAAACTCGTATATAAATTTACACAGCTGAATAAAGGGATCAGTAGCATATGTATTTTGTAATTAATGATCTTAAATAAGCTTATTTTAAGCAGATGTTCTTAACAAGAATGAAAGTAAATTAATTTGATACTCCGCGATCACAGTGAAGGTAAATCGTGCAAACTAACTGCGCTTGCGTTGAATATGTGGGCCGCACTATACGTTTCCGGAATGAATAAGAAAAAAATACTATAAATGGTCAGAAATGAATTTAATGTTTCTCAAAATATTTTCCGTTACCGTTAATGCACTTTTTCATACGTATGAATCAATTTCGAAAACATTTTTTGCCACTCCTCCGTGACAATCTCTGAAACATATTTTTCATACTCTTCGACCGCATCGCCAGGTGATGAAAATCGTTGATCGCGTAACTGGTTCCTAATTTTTGGAAATAAATAAAAGTCACAGGTGCCAGGTCGGGACTGTACGCGGGATGGCTAATAAGGTCAACGTTGTTCACCTTCAGAAATTCATTTGTCTCTCTGGCCGTGTGAGAACTGGCATTATCGTGGTGCAAAATGACACGGCGTTTACGGTTATTTTTACAGAGTTTGTCAATAATATCCTGCCTACAAATGGTCGTGTACCAATCACTATTCACAGTACAACGATTCTCCAAAGCAACAGTAGGCACATGTCCAGTTTTATTAAAAAAGAAGCAATCATCCGCGTAGAGGCACTTTGCATGCGCGCCACTTTGGTTGGTTTCGGCTCATCTCCAAAGGCCCATTCGCTCGATTGCTGCTTTGTTTTGGGATTGTAACTATAAATCCATGTTTCGTGACCTGTTACTATGTCCCACACCAAATTTGACGCCCCTTCGTTGAATCTGGTAAGCATGGCATTGCACCAAGTGACGCGATCCGTTTTTTGAGCCTCAGTCAAATTGTATGGGATCCACCGAGAGCACATCATTTTCACACCCAAATGTTTGTGTAGTATTGATTGTATTTGACTCATGCCTGTGCCTAAAGATGCCCAAATCTCATGGTATGTCACATGCGTGTTTGTTTTGATCATACGGCGCACAGTATCTATATTTTTGTTGTTCACAGCAGTGGACAGGCCATCACGAAATTCATCACTGAGATTCACCGTGTTTGATTTCTGCAAACCAGCTATTGATAGTCGTCTTGCATGATGCTCCATCGTCAAAAGCAGTTTGAAGCCGAGCGATGCTAAGCTGAGCTGTAACATTACACTTAAAGTCGTAAAAAATCATACTTCGAAAATTTTCACGAGTTAAATCCATGGTGATGTAGACAATGAAGTTCTAGAGTGACGCCACAATGTAAAAACAAGTGACAATCAGACGAAACAAACTGTATTCTACAGCAAAAGAATTCGATTTTCAAGTTGTAATGACTTTTTAAATATTGTTTATGTAAGTAGCCAGGTCCGGAAAGTTATAGTGCGCCCTATGTATCTAATTTAATTTGTGTTCCTCATATTCATACTCTTGAAATAATAAAACCACAAGTGATTATATGTCAAATATACTTTTATCACATGAAAGTTACAAAAATAATACGAATTACATGAAACAAATTATGTTTTATATGAGGAATTTTATAACTCATCTACTTAACAGGAGTCTATACAATCTCAAATGGCTGTATTCTACAGCCAAAGAGTTCCATTTTCAAATGTTGTAATTACTTTTTAATATTGTTTATGTAAGTGACCAGTTCCGGAAACTTACAGTCCGCCCTATGTATTTTTCCATGCATTTCATTTTACCAAACCAACCTCCTCATGAAACTAATAAAATAAATACCATAAGCGCGACTAGTCTTTTTTTATAATGCCAAGTGATGGGACGAATAAGTCTGCCTGTCTGGTACAGGGTCAAGAGCAGGTCAGGCTTGACGCTTAAAATTTAAATGCAACTCTATGCCAAGAACGGTCCAAAGTACAAAGTGTCAAGCTTGACGTGCTCTTGACTGTACTGGTAGTAAGCGACACGCCTATCCATAAAACTGCAGTGCCAGAGTTTTAAATCGCAATAATACATTGTGTATTAAGGACAGTAAATAAGAAATTGCCAACGAGGGTCTATCAGGCTTTAATAACTCGAGTTTTGTATTTTTTTTACCGTCTGTGGTACATACATTGCTTTTCATCACATTTGCGAGGAAATAAATACAATGTCACATGTTATGTATTTTGCAAATGGTGGGCTTATTTTTATCATTTTATTTTTATCAACAGATGACCAGCTAGCTGTTATTCCATAGATAATACAACTCGAACTGAAATGTTGTAAAAAGCAAATACGCATACAGCCCAGATGGATTGTAAAAACAATTGCAAAAGTTTATACAGAAAATAATTAAAATCAACTACAAGAAATTCTTAATAATAAGTATTTAAATAGTATGTGGCTGAATTGCAATTAAATTTCTGTTTAAATAATATTTTAAGCGAATGTTTTAATTTTGAACTGAAGTAACCTCCTTGCTTGAACTTGAACATGATCTAAGTAAGGAAGTATGTCGTGCTATAAATTGAAAACCTCCTAGCCGACCATGGCTGTAATGGGAAGAAAAAAGGCCCGAGGCTTTTATTTGGGATATTTAGTCAAGTTAGCCACCATGCAATCATACTATTTACGAGCAAGTGTGACGAAGATCTCAAGGGCGCTGCCACTGCGCCCACCACACTGACACATAAGTAGACAAGTCCCATGTGTTTCCTGTAGTTTCACCGATACCACCACGGAAAATACAGGATAATAAAAAATCACTGTTATTTTTTTCCTGTGCATAAGATTCAGTAATACTGCAATAACACTATACACACTCATGATATAAGTGTTTACGTAGTTTATTTTATTTTATTTTATTTTCTGTTTCGGGACGCATACGTCCGTCACTCTCACTCACACGGCTAGGGCCCATTGAAAACCAGCGTCACAACCTAGCCTTGGTTGTGACTTTAGCTGAATGGGATCCTTTTGTACGCGCCACAGCCGCACACATGTCAGTATAGTATTATGTAACTTGTTCTTTAAATTATTTTTTAACCTGTTTTTTGTGTTATTTCTGTTCTAGCTATATTAGTCTTTGTTTTTGTGTTTTTTTATTTATAATGTGGCGTTACAATAAATGGTTTCTATTTTTATTTCTGATACAACACATTAGTGAAATAAAATAATAATAAAAAAATCCTTTTTTTTGCTTTTTAAAATGTTAATATTTCCTAATGATTAGTAACGTGTGGATTCCTTAAAATTAGTAAATAATAATACTGACGCCGCCACGTCTGGTGCCGCCATGTCTGGTCGTCGCGCGACATCAAATCGACGCAAACGCATACGACTTGCAGTCGTCGTTGCGTAACAATATATTCCCATCGAGAATGTATCTTCACGAAGCTCGAAGACTATGCTCTGAAAATCGACTACGAGCTCAGCTTGGTGGATCAGTACATTGGTCTCCCAGGTCAGCTGATCTCATTCCATGTGATTTTTCATCTCAGATCACAGAGCCAGCCGTTCGGCTACCGAGGTCGACAATACGTAACCTCGTGCGCTGACTCCACCCACTGATTGTTGCTAGGCAACGGCGTCTATTATTGTCAGGTGTCAATATTATTCACAATTTACCGGAAAACTTTGAGACGTCATAACTTGTTATAATTATTAATACAAAGATCGAACGCTCAGAAAACATCCTTCGATCCGGCCGTATTCGAACCGACGTCTTCTAGCATACCGTGTCAGACGCTACACCAGCTAAGCCACGAAACAATCCAGCGGACCTGACGAATTTTTCTATGTGTTTGTTGTCGTATCATTATATTTGGCTTTTCAACAACATTTTAGCCATATATTTCATAGATTTCTCATAGATGGCGTTACGCCTTGAATATCAATTTAATATAAATGTAAGCGTCATAACTTATTTATTTTCATTATACAGTTGATCCTTTAAAATGGTCAGTGGTTTTTTATCACCCTGTATACCCGACACGTGTTTATTGATTGATATTAAAAATAAACAATTGAATTGAATGTCATCACCGTTATTGCGGGTATTTTCAAATTTTAACAATGTAAATAGGTGGGGTATAAATACGACCAACATTTCTGAGCGAGTTCATTCTTCGGCCGAGCGTCGAACAATCAACAAGCCGTGAGGTTGCCTCGTAGAGAGGCGTATCACGTGTCGGATATATTTTTGGTGGTGATATCTGTGACTGTAGTTGCCCTTGTGTTATTTATTTCATTCATTTTATGCGGGGAGAAGGAATTAACTTACTTATAAAAATTAACACAAGCACAACTATTTTGCACGAGTTAACTTCCACTGAAGTGGAAAATTAATTTACTTCCATTTTTATTTTTATTGGTTTTCCGTAAAATAACGCCTGATTGCTAATGTTCATAATATGGTGTCTGGATTTAGTCTTCAAAAGATATTGAATAGAACCACTACAGCAATCATCGTCTGTATTGTTGAAAAAACGCGTAAAACACGTCCAAGCTTTTACAACTCCACGAGCGAGTACATTTTTATGAATCAGATTCGCAGATGAAACTCTCCGAGATGAATGCCACATTCTTCGCCCCGACTCGAAATAGAAATAGAGTCGGGCAAACGAAAGTTGAGACTGAGAGTTTTGTAAAACTTTTTAGATGGCAACACTAAAATCTGTTGTCAAAACTGTCAGTCCGCCATTATCGAGTGCAATATTTTTTAGTTTTTTCATTGTCGCTTTATCAATCATGAATAAAACGATTAAAAGTAACGCGCGAAAGTTACTTCATACTATGATTACTAAATATAAAGAAAAACAAGTGGAGCGGTAAGGTGTTTGCAAGCAGAAACAAACGTATTTACATACAGTTTTGGACTTTTTAGGTAAGTATGACGGGTTATTTTGATACTTTGTTGGTTTTGTAATTTGGATAACGGAGCATATAAAGATTTTACAGTTTTTGATAACCTTGTAATATTTTCTTTTAGGGCAAAACATGAAACACGTGACAGGAGTTCCTGAAATAGTACAAACTGTGGAAAAGCTTAAGGAACTGGAACAGCACATGTTATTAAAGACCCAAAATGAATACCTGGAAGAAATTGCATCACTTACTAGTATGCAAAGTGTTCACACCGTTTTAAAACTGTAGTTGGTTGACTTTGAGAATATTTTCCTCACTAAGATATTAAAACATATTTAATGTTCTTATTTTGATTTGCAGAAGTTAGTGTCTCCACACTTAAAAGGATTAAACACGAAGGGACAGTTAATGCAGGTGTATGGAACACTCCAGGGAAAAAGCGTCCACACAAGCCCACAGTTCCAAATCTGGATAGCTTTGATATTGATGCAATTCGCAACAAAATTAATTAATTTTACATTGTGAAAAAAGACGTTCCAATACTGCGAAGCCTGTTAGTAAACTTGCAAGCAAGTATTGGATTTACTGGTTGCCGAGAAACTCTTAGACATATCTTATTATCTAATGGATACGAGTTCAAAAAAAATATAAATGAACGTTCCTGGTTAATTGAGCGTTATGAAATTGCTGCATGGAGACATAGATATCTTCGAGAAATTGCAGCAAAACGTGCTGCGGGAAAACAAATTGTCTATTTAGATGGGACATATGTTCACAAGAACTACAAACCCAAAAAATCTTGGCAGAAGCCTTCAACCAGCGATGCAATTGAAAGTATATCATCTGGAAAAAGGTATATAATTGTGCATGCTAGACACGAGAATGGTTTTGAGCAAAATGCTCTTCTGGTTTTTTGGTACGAAATTAAAATCAGCGGACTATCATCATGATATGAATTCATAGAATTTTAATAAATGGCTTACCCAAAAACTTATACCCAATTTGAATAAGCCTAGTGTAATAGCTATAGATAATGGCAGTTATCACACTGTTCGCAAGAATAAAGCCCCAACAACTGCTAATCTTAAGACTGAATTAAAAGAGTGGCTCAATTCGAACAACATTCACTTTGAAGAGTATCATACGAAATTTAATTAGTAAATAAGCACAGTCCTGACCCAGTATATGAAGCTGATGAACTTCTCAGGACAAATGGTCACGAAGTTCTGCGTCTACCTCCATATCATTGCGAGTTAAACCCTATTGAGCTCATATGGAGTTTAACTAAAAGAAAGGTGGCAAAGAAGAACATCAATCTATCTGCAGCTAACACAGAAAAGCTTATTAGCGAATGCTTTGCAAGCATAACGGCTGAGGGCTGGAAAAAAATGACAGATCATGTTGTTGACATAGAAAATATATACAAAGAAAGGGATCATATAACAGAAAATGAGATGGAAAGAATTATGATAAATGTGGGAGAAAGTGAAACAAGTGATTCTGAAGAATCGTTGCTTTCTGAATATTTGGACAGTGACTTCGATTATGATTCTTAAATAAGTAAATGAATGTTTTTTCACACATTTATTTTATTTCTATGCATAGATATGTCTCAAGGTTATTGTCACACACGTGGGATTATAATTTCAGTAGAGGTATTGTAATGGCACGGACATTAGTGAATTGTCTCCATTTTATACAAAATCAGAACATTGCAATTTCACTAAGCACATTCAGTGACATTGTAACTACCCTAGTTAAATTATCAATTTAACCAGGGTAATTTTGATGTCACTAAATATTACTTTTTCGATACTGTAACTTTTAACGTTTTACAAATAAACAGCGTTATCGTTTAGTGAAATTCTCTAAACCTCATCTGTTCACAATGTCACTAAATACATCTAGGGAAATTATCGTGTAACTAAGATTGTCCCGTTATAGTATGAAAGGGAGACAACTGACAAAAGTCCGTGCAATTAAAAAAATCACTAGTGAAATTAATATCACGGCTTTTATAATGTACCGGAAATTACTAGAGTAGTATCAATTTATATAAATATAACGATACCTCGCGCGTAATTTGTTGTAAGTCAAAATACCATTTTTTGCTTTTTAACTTAAATATTATAACCATTTTTTTATGTATATTACAGGTACCATATTTGAAAGTAAACATAACACTAAATGATTTTCTACTTTTATATAAGGAACTTATAATTTACATAAAAAAGGATATATATAAGTTAAAAAATACAAAATATTTTGACTTGCAACAACTTACGTGAGAGGTATCGATAAATTCCATCTATAAGCACCGTCTATGATTCCGCCTGTGTAGTTTGTACACAGGGATAGTAAAAATCTGTTCAAGTATCAAGTGAGTTTTTTCGCAGTTCAAACTAGGTTGCAACACGCAGATTTTTAGAATTTGCCGCTATTTCTCAGTCTCAACTTTCGTTTGCCAGACTCTACTTATTTGTCTAAGTATTCAAATGTTTGTGTTCAGAATCGTAATAAATGTTGCTGAAAAGCTTTGAAAATGGCCTCTACCTTTTACATATATATTAACGAAAGCACACTTAAAACGTCTTTTCAAACAGCCGTAGTATTAGCTTGTGACAAATTCGAGTACATTTCCAAGATTTATATTAAAACAGTTTGGTTTGAATGTCAAAATTCGGAGTAATATTTGGCACGACGACAACATTAACCGCGAAACATAACTAAGCATTTTGTACCTCATTGGAAGGGTTTGAATTAATATTTTCAAAGATTCACTTCTAGATGTGTTGAAAGACGTCTCACTAACACTTTTGAATGAGTTCAAAAGTGCTACTCAGACGTCTCTCAGGTGTTCTTTGAACTGCGTTGTGTAAAGAAGAGGTGTTCCTCAAAGGACTTTTTTCTTTTATGGAAGAAACACTCCGCGGTGGATTACGGGAAATGAAGACAATTTTCCTACTCCGCACGCCTCTAAAGTTCTTAGTTGCATTCAACACTCACCTTCTGCAAGCGCTCGGAAATAAAGCTTGGTTCGCAATTTTCCAAGAAAAAAGTAATGAAAGTAAATTATCTTCGTATACGCAGGTATATTTAATTACTCACTATGATATTAATTGATAGTCGTAGTTAAGAAACATTCATTTAAATCGCTGCTAATGTGCTCAAAGACGCTTTGTCCTGCACTACGTGTGGTACTTTATCATCCCAAAGAAAAGCGTGTCATAAATTATGTATGTGTACAAAATATTTATGTACTCGACATCATACGCACATCTTTTGTTCTCGTCGTTTCACATCTCCGTAGCTCCGGATTCAATAATTTACGTATTGTTTCTGAAAAATTTTTATTTATCGTCTGTGATAATGCAACAAACTTTGTTACGTTAATATTTTTTGTTCTACAGATACGAAACGTGCTACTTTATAAAGTGAAATGTTTTTATAATACGTATGACATTTTATAACAAACCAATTGTAACAAATTGGAAAGTGTATTAAAAAAGGTATTGAATAAATAAAATTTCTAATGCTTTCTAAATAAGCTTTATCTATGAAAAAATCTAAATTAATTCAAAAGTAAATTTTATGTTAAAAATAAATTATTCCAATGAAAACAGCAATTAATTTCTCGCTTTTCGCTATTTCCGCCATAGCCGTTTAATGTAAAATGAAATGTTTTTCTCTAGTTTCTACTACGTTTAGTTTAAATAAAGCTTAATTCAGCTGAAAAAGTGTAAAAGGAGAGATATGAACTAGCTCACCCGAAGAAATAAACGGTAAGATAGAATAAATCTAGTGCAGAGCAATCAAATGGCCCTCTGGCCGGGAAAGAGCGATGTCTCCCACGTGTGCGCTTCTCGGGAATTTACGACCTTATCTTGCAAATAACAGAGTACGCTCTTCATTAAGTTGAACTACTATAATAATTGGAAAAACACTAGAAAGTTCCGGAAGTAAACATGTCTCGCGACAAAATATTATGGAGTCAAATAAACAAGCCATTCCTGGGCGCCTACCACAACCTTTCCAAAAATAATCTTATTTCAACATTGACTTACAATTATATGGACGTCGGGTCCGCGCTAAAAAGTGTCCGAACTTATAGGGCGTTAAAATCGTATGCAGAGCGTCATTCACGCTTTAGTCTTCGTTTGTTCGACTGACAGCGAAGCAAGCAAAATTGGACAGTACTGCGATGACATTACAATTTAAATTCAATGTTTTATCTTTTTCATATTCTTTTACATGTCACTACGTTTAAACAGATTGACTTGGGACATTTTTTTCGTGGTTTTTGTATTAGGCCCGTCGTCCATTTATTTGTAAGTCAATGTATTTCAATGTAAGCTTAAAGTAAGCTTATTATAATATTACTCATATTCGCACCATGACAAGCCTGTCAACCAAGTAATGTATTATTGCTAAAGTGATTGAAAGAACGAATGATTTCTCAATATTGTCTATTCCTTACTAAAAATAGGAAAGAGATAATGCTATATGAACTATATAATGCTATCTCTTTCTTTTTAGATGTTTCGAAACGTCTTATCGTAGTATAATGTTTAAGCACATAATGTTTTTCACATTCAGATACTTTTGACTGTTAAAAAAAGAAAAGTATGTAATAATAAAATCTATTAAAATTACGTTGTTTTCAATAATTATTCCGCATTTTGACAGTCACGTTGTGAATTCGGAACTATAGTCTAGTGTCAACTGTTAGTTTCGCCAAGGAGCATATAGATGGCGCTGTCATAATTTTACGAAATAAACATCGCGTATTTTTATTTAACGAGAAATTATTTCCTACGTGCTATTAAATAAAAAATAAACTAAATATTGAAGAGATATATGTAAATAAATAAGTTCAACTTAATTTTTAATCATTACAAATCAATGTTAAGATAATAAAACTGAAAATAATGTTGTTTGCATCGCATCTGTGTAACTATTTTAAGATTGCTAAATTTGACATAAGAGCAATATTACTTTAATATTGAAGACGCGTCATAGTACGAATTGAGCGACTGAATAGTCACAACAAAGCTGCCAATAAAACATCATAGTTTTAACATTACAATAAGCTTACTTTAAGCGCGTTATGGTACGAAAAGTCAATGTAAAGTTAAAGTAATATTGTTTTAATAATATTGTTATTGTTTTGTTGTCGCAAATAAAGTACGAATTCCAGTAACAAAATGAGTTCGTTAGGATCAAATTATGTAGTGCCTCAGGCGGGACGATTCCAAGGGGTAAACAAGTAAATTTAGTAAATACGAAATTATGGATACGTAGGTATGTAGGATAATTCAAATAAAGACGTTCTCACATACTATATGAATACATTGACGTGAACAGTCATTCATGTCAATATATTCATATACATGTTTACATAATATAGAACATATATACATGTAAATAGTTCAAAGCTCCTAATCTTCTGGAACGTGTCAAAATCTTTGTTGAAAATGATGCACTGACGTAAGTATGCTATGATAATATAAGTATGAAAAATATGACTATGGATCTATGAGTGGTTACACACGGCGACTGCATAGCTACTGCACCGCGTTTGCGTCGCGTTTGCATCGCTGCTAAAAGTCGTCGTATGTAATTATTGTAAGAGTTCTTGAATTCTTACGCAAAGAGCATTAGAATTAAAATAACTCGAATTGAACAAACAACCGTTAATCCCACCCGTTAAATATATGTATATATATAAAATTGTTTTCCAATAATTAGGTGAAGCAAAACGTGAATATTTATGCGGGTAACATTTCAGTGGAATCTGGCTAAGAAGCGTTGTACCAAAAATAAATGCGATTTGCCGGGCCCAGCGGAAATTACGTTTTTCCAATTGTATATTTCTTTTTATTTATGATTTTTTACTTTGCTCTACTGAAATTTATGGTACGTCGATTTATTTATTTATTAAAAGGCATAGTCTCATCGGAAGTAAAATAAATAGCATTCTTTCGTATGTTTAAACCAGTACACAACTCGAAAATCCAATTTAAAACTAATATTATCCAACAGAATTCTTTGGATTCTATTATCATCGTGGCAGTGGTAGTAGAGCTCCTTGTGAAAGAGTTCATCCAGGGAAGTACTGCCACCTTCCCTGTTTCTACCGCAAAGCGGTAATGTGAGCATTATCGCGTTCCGCTTTTGACGGGTGCTGGTGAAATTACAGGCACAGTGGCAGGCACTGCATCTGTTATCAACAGGCGTATCAATTAACAAGCGCACGACTTGTTCGTTCCGTCACTTGGTACGTGGGGCGCACTATAAGTTTCCGGAATGAATAAGAAAAAAATACTATAAATGGTCAGAAATGAATGTATTGTTTCTCAAAATATTCTCCATTACCGTTAATGCACTTTTTCATACGAATGAACCAATTTTGAAAACATTTATGCCACTCCTCCGTGACAGTCTCTGAAATATATTTTTCATACTCTTCGACAGCCTCTTCAGGTGATGAAAATCGTTGACCGCGTAACTGGTTCTTAATTTTTGGAAATAAATAAAAGTCACAAGGTGCCACATCGGGACTGTACGCGGAATGGCTCATAAGGTCAACGTTGTTCACCTTCAAAAATTCATTTGTCTGTCTGGCCGTGTGAGAACTGGCATTACCATGGTGCAAGATGATACGGCGTTTACGGTTATTTTTACGGAGTTTGTCAGTAACTTCCGGCAAACAAATGGTCGTGTACGCTCGATTGCTGCTTTGTTTTGGAAACGCAACTATAAATCCATGTTTTGTCACCTGTTACTATGTCCCACACCAAATTTGACGCCCCTTCGTTGAATCTGGTAAGCATGGCATTGCACCAAGTAACGCGATCCGTTTTTTGAGCCTCAGTCAAATTGTGTGGGATCCACCGAGAACACAGCTTTTTCACACCCAAATATTTGTATAGTATTGATTGTATTTGACTCATGCCTATGCCTAAAGATGCCCGAATCTGGTGATATGTCACATGCCTATCTGTTATGATCATACGACGCACAGCATCTACATATGTTTTTGTTGTTCACAGCAGTGGACGGGCGACCAGCACGAAATTCGTCACTGAGATTCACACGACCGCGTTTGAATTCTGCAAACCAACTATAAATAGTCGTCTTGCATGGTGCTTTATCGCCAAAATTAAAATTGTTAAATTACACTTAAAGTCGTAGAAAATCATACTACGTTTTTAGATAGGTAAATAATGTGATGCTTAAATCTGAAAACATAAATCAATTTTCAACTGTTCTGAACGAAAATTGTTCTGTAGACATTCCTCGTAAATTTAAATCAATATTCAAGTGTAAATTAAAATAGACTTTTTCCGTTTTTCATATTACTGAAACTAAGCGTTTAGGTATCTCACTAAATGATTAATATTATAAATCCATTATTCTACAAAAAGTATGGAAGTAAATGATAGGTGGGTATTATTAAAAAGCAAACGCGAATGTAGTTGTTGACAAAACAATAAACATATCGCACACTTGATATAATACACCCGCATGTGATTGATTATATACGACATGAAAATCATTACAATAACAAATTATGTACATTCTTTTGTGAAAATTTAAATATATAAAATTTTAGTAACAATAAAGCTCCTTGCGAAAAAGTTCGAAAGTACTGCCACTGTGAGCATTACTGCGTTTCGGTTTTTTTTGTAACGGTGACGGGACAAACAATACATGCACCTGATGGTAAGCTACACGCTTATCCATAACAGTCGCAGTGCCACTCAGAGCTTTAAATCGCAAAGATCTGAAGAGCATTGTCACTGCGCCTATCACCTTGAGACATAAGTTGACAAGTCCCATGTGCCTGTAACTTCACCAAAAACTTTACTCTTCAAAACCGGAACACAGTAATGCTGACAT
The DNA here is from genome assembly GCF_003589595.1 of Hyposmocoma kahamanoa. Taxonomy (NCBI): domain Eukaryota; kingdom Metazoa; phylum Arthropoda; class Insecta; order Lepidoptera; family Cosmopterigidae; genus Hyposmocoma; species Hyposmocoma kahamanoa. Next base: position 7,988,722 of record NW_020653854.1, on the reverse strand, counting down.
TAGTGCTTAGGGTGGCAGTACTTCCCTGGACGAACTCTTTTTTCCGTTTTGGTTTCGGTTTTGAAGGGTAAGGTGCTTTTTGAAATTACGGGCTCATGGTACTTTGCAAATTTTATCTCAGGATGACGGACGCAAACAGTGCCACATAGCTCTTTGATATTTGAAGTTCTAAGTGGTAATATAACTATCATGTGCGTGATGCTTGCCACCAGGCGCACGACTTGTTCGTCCCGTCACGTGGTATAATAAAAAAAAATTACGATTCTCCTATTTAAGCATAAAAAAGTTAACGACTAATTTCGTTCGTAGAAACTTTAAACCTCACTCCTGAATAGTTGTCATTTTGTAGATATGACCTTATTACACCAAGGGTTCGATGTATAGAAATACGTAACAGCTATAGACACGAAATCCAAATAACTTTGTGTTCCCTGACGCGGACAGAAGCGTTTTGTTAGCCTGCCCGCACCCATTTACCAAAGTCCCCAAATCATTCCGGGGCATACCATTACTACTCGGGATAAGCTCGAGTTAAACATATTGTGATTCTACCCGCTTTGCCGAGAAACTCCTGTAAGGGTTGTACATTTCGGCTACGTCATCACCACCTTTATCCAATTATGTTGCAATTAACTTTTCGAGATTGTATTGGATTATAATTATAATCTGTTTGCATTATTTATTTCGCACATGAAACCAAATGTTGTCGGAACTCAAAAATTGTCTGATTGAGAGGAGGGAGAGGGGGAACACGTAGCTCCTCTCAGGTGCTGAGGGGGTTCCGGTGTGCAAAGCTGATCCCGAATCCTTCCCACTACAGCACTCGAGAAGGCCACTGTGGGGTTGTAGCCGGTAGACGTATGGCTACAACGGCTGCTGCCCGCGCGGCGGAAAGGTATCCTAGGAGGATTTCTCCACGAAAAAAAAACCTCACGTAGCCGAGGCATCTATTCATACTTCGGTTCACACTGCAATCTGAGCTAACTAAACTAACCCAACGATCCCGCTAAGCTATGTAAAATGTGTCGCCTTTATCGGCATAAGGCGGCCCCTACACCACCCGCACGTACCCATATTGTAGCACGTCACTACTACAAGAAAATACATAGTAAGTATGTTCTTAGCTTAGCTTTGTATGCAACTACGTGAGCTAAGCTCAGTTAACTTAGCTTCGTTTGCGGTGTGGCTTGCGCTTTATAAAGCGCACGAATTAATAAGGAATATAATAGAGGTATAAATAAATACATACTTCGCTAATTATGGTACAATATTACGCCCCGTAAGGGCATGGCAATTTCAGCGGAGACTGTCTCACGCTGTTACATTGTAAATACTTATGCCAATATTACATTTCATTTAATTATTTACATTTAAAATTACACTTTCATATACAAATACATACTAGTGGGCACAAGCATTATATTTTGTGATTACAACTTCCCCAATACAATAAATTATATCAAAAATTATATCCAAATCTAAATTTAAACCCTAACCCATGCGTAGATTTAAATTGACGTACATTTTTTGTTAATTTATTTTTATCATCAAAGAATTCGGCAATCCTTTAAGTAAAGTTATTCTTGTCATTATATGAATATGTTTCAATAATTGATTTATTAATTCATTATGTATTTTATTTACAATAGGATGTGGACCGGCTGTGCACATCTTGAATTTTGAAAACGGATTTTTAATTTTACTGTGTTCTAATGTTTTGTTTTATTGTTATTTCTAGTGAATCTAAATGCGAGCGTTTCCTTACAAACTTACACGATTCCAATAAGTATAGTAAGAGGTTGTTTATAAACACATGTGTTCCAAACAACCTCTAAATTTATCTATATTAATATTTTGTTATCTATATTAATATTTTCGCCATACCTAATCTCTTTTAGGTAGGTGACACACGTCGATTATATAACCAGAAATTGAGACGAAATGTCATTTAATTTGTTTTAAAACTATTCTGCCAAATGGTGACAACTGCGCTCCGATTGGCCAGCCCGAATTCGAAACAATTGACGGGTGTCGTCAATCGTTTCACTCCAATACGACCATTTTAACTTGAGCTTTGCTATTATGGACGAAAATTTAAAAATTACATATTTCATATTTGATTATCGATGAAATATGATTCCGTTTGTTTTGTAATTATATGTTTTACTGTTTTTCCCACACCACCGAATGGAACAGCCCCCCATTGTTAGGATATTATCTTTATTACAATAAATACAGAATGTCTTTAGAATATACCGAGACGTACACATAGTCAGTTATTGGCGCTGTACTATTTCAGCTTTCTAATTTTTGTGATTTCAACGCAAACGAGAGTTGATATTTAAAAGTGATATCAAGCTCATTTGCCTGATGAGTTGACCTAATGAGATGGCCCTTATTTCGTCTCTATTTCTGATTGTATACTCGATGATGACACATCTTCTCGCTTGCTCTATTAGTAACGCATACGATAAGTACTTATCAACTATTATCGTTGAAAATATGCAGCATAAATAGGTTTCGCGAGTAACGTTTCAGTCATGTTTAGTTTGTTACAAATAAGAAAGATAGAAAGAAAACTAATTTATTTGCACATTTACCTAAAAATAGAATGAATGAATGAATAAATTAAAGAATGAATGAAATATTGTTCTCAGCACATAAAATACAGCGGCAACACAGAACAGTAATTTAAGTATAAAAAACAACTTTATATTATTTGCACTGTCAATTTAATTTTAAATTCGTAAACATCGATAAGACTGAAATTTAACCCGGGCAGGATTTTTTCAACCTTACTTCAAGCAGTCAAGGGGAAATCTCGACTTCTGTTAGACAACGGAACACCTTGTTGCTTTCAAGAGAACACATGACCGCATTAAACTTTGTGAGCCGTGACTTGACACGCGCTCAAAATGGCGGGGCATCACGGAACGTAAATGTTGATATTGACCTCGCATAACCTTTTAACGAAAAGTACAATGAGACTATACATAGTTTATCTATGGTCTTAGTACTTGGTATAATAAAACACATGTCGATGTTTTTTTAGAATAGTAGCCTATCTCAAAAGCATCTAATTCCTCAGAAGAAGAAGAAGCCGCCCAAAGTTGACGAATTGTAGACCATCGCAATGTTGTTATACGATTATTGTAAACAATGAAATGTTTGGAATCCCAATCACAAAAAAAAATTGCATTGCAGATTTATTCAGAAATCTGAATAATAAATCAAAAAAGGATCTATTTCGAATAGAGAAGTGCTTTTATCACATGAAAATTATAAAAATATAATTAATAAATTACGCATACAGAATAGAATAGAATAGAATAGAAATCTTTTATTACTATCTTTTATTATATATATGAAGTTATGTAACTCTCCTATAGAAAAGTTATCGACTAATTTTGTTTTGTATGTAGATTCTTTAAACCTCTCTCCTCAAAAGTTGTTATTTTGCAGTTGTGGCCTTATTACATCAAATGAGCGATTTGTGATAGCTGCATATAATAAGATAATAAAAGTAGTTCATAGCTAGTTAGCTGTAACTCTTGTTATTTATTACTCATTATAAAGTGTTAGTTTGTCAACGAGTCATCTTGTGTAGCATGTTTGTCTCTATTTCAGTCTGCACACTGGCATGCAAATTGTTTATACCGAAAATGTCCAAAAAATATCTTCAAGCACAGCAGCAGTGGCAAAATTGCCTTCATTTTCATAATTTTAACTCGAGGTAAAAAAAACGCGACTAAGGCAACTTAAAATTTTACTCGAACATTTAACTAAAAATTTAAAGCAGAAGGTTATTTAATTTCAGGAGGTGATTTCTCAGTGTTAATTACCGACTAGCCGTGATGAAGACGGTCTACCCGGTAATGGGTCTGAGACGCCAGTTGTAAATCCAATTGAATTTATTTAGCACGCAGACCGAGTGTCGTAAACGCTCGAAATAATTTAAATAAACAAGCTTAGGAGTTTACGAATAAATTTATTATACTTTTGAACCGGTCTTCCGCACAGTACAGCTATTTAAAAACAATATAATATTTAATACAGTAGAAACACCTGGAGGTACCTAAGAAGAAAATGAATTTCATATTTTATGTTCTGGGAGAAACAGGATAATAAATCAGTATACAGAGTACAGAAAATATCGATCTCAAAAGTTCGTGGAATGACATCTTTTTGTCAAGTTTCATTGAATACGGTTACCAGAAAGTGCGCTATTTATAAAAATTAGTCCTTCATGCGTGAATAGCCACCCTTAGAGGTGGAATATTTTCTTTAAAATTAAATGGGATCATCACTGAGGAACCCTCTTTCCAACAAAATAATAATCATCAAAATGGATTTACAAATGCCGGATATACAAAAAAACGTGCAGTCGAATTAAGGACCTCCTCCTTTTTTGAAGCGGTTAAAAATAAGTGCGTGAAATCAATTATAAAACGTTGATAATGGCATGGAATATTTATATGAAGACTGTTAAAATAAAAAATACGTGGTTTTGTTCTCTAATAGAATAAATATAACTCTTCATACCAACAGATAAGAAAAAACATAAAGGAACTAAATCAACGGAATGATACGTCTGAACCACTCGAATGTAGTCACTTTGTTCACGCAATACAAAAAGCGTTCAAATGCTTTATGTGTTTGATATCAAGCTATACGTAGCTTATATATATACATATATATATTATTACATATGTATTATATATATAATGTAATATAATGTATGTAATAATATATTGTGTGTATATATATATACACACAATATATATAATGTACTATAAAGGTTATGAATGTCCCGCATTGTAACTCATATGTTGTACTCGTTGTAATCATCTTGTACTCATATAATGTAAGTGGATCTCGGTTGTCTAAAAAAAACCCTTTGGATTCAGCTCCAGTTCCAGTCAATATTACACGCATGGTATCTTTGGTTATTTATAACCTCTGCCACCATGTATTTGTCAAGTCTTTGTGAACATTTGGTGCACAAGTAATATGGAAAATCGTATTTTCGTTACGTAAAAATACGTTTCATTGCTTTCAAAGATTTTTTTTATGACACTAATTGATGGGACGTACAAGTCGTGCGCCTGATGGTAAACGACACGCCTGTCCATAACAGTTGCAGTGTCACTCATAGATTTAAATCACAAAGATCCGAGATCTCCAAAGATCCATCACCTTAAGACATAAGTTCAAAAGTTCCATGTGCCTGCAATTTCACCAGCAGCCTTACCCTTCAAAACCGGAACGTGTTAACATTATCGCTTGGCAGCAGAAATAAGTAAGATAGTGATCTCTAAATCTAGACGATACTCATATTTATTGTTCTCAGATTACTTTAAATTATTTTAACTTTACCTTAGTCCCTTTTTTTTACCTTAGTTCTTAAAAGGATCTAAAAGTAGCTTTTCATAAAAAAAAATCATAATGATCTATTCTGTCAGCGCGCATTATGCAGATTTATTCACTTAATAAGAAAACCTACGTTGCATAAGGTGTTATTCAACATAGTATATATGCTAAGGGTTAATAACACAGGTTTCCCTGGTTTATGTATCATGAAATTAAAAAGGTATATATTTGTGACATTAAGTTACATACAATAGTCAGTCCAAGACAACGACAAGTCCGGTCGTGTATACTGCTGCCACCTATGGGATGTATAGGTGACTCAGAATTAATAGAGGCGAAATTGTAAAGCCATTTACACCGCCGTAAGGTTGCCTGGTTATTGGTATTCTACAGGATATCACAGAGAATGTGCTAAAGAATTGCACGAATTAATTCCACCTTCCCTTTTCCATCATTTGGGGGACCAAGCGTAGGCTGAGGTTCCACCCCTATGTCGTGGATATTCCAAGAATTCATACGAGGCGTTTCGCTTCCACATTTATAAGGCTGTGGAGTGGAATTTCCTGCCTGCAGACTTGTCCTGGACGTTATAACTTGGACCTTTTCAAGGCAAGAGTGAATAGGCATTATTTAGGTGTGAATGCTCCATCGTCGACTACATCGTCACTTTCCGTCAGGTGAGATGGAAGTCAAATGCGCACTTATTTTATGATAAAAGGAAATAAAAAATTTTTTGAACCATAAACACCTCAAGTCATTGTTGTCTAATAAAAAAAGGTATAAAGTAAATGAAGTTTTATTTTTATTGCATTAAGACAAAGTTATGTACTTTTTATTTACTTTTTGTTGTTAATTATGATTTGTATCATTTAAAACGCTCAGTAGATATTCAAAAAAGTAAATAGTCAATTATTTATCGTCACGTGTTCATTTCAACAATATGTTCTTGTATTTTCTTGACTGTCGGAATTAAAGCAAAACTGTTAATTCTTGTGTTATCGCCATCACCAAATGTATCTTTATATACATACACTCCCTCCTTTTCCCCTTGGGGAAACCAGAATTGACAGTCTTATAAAAACAATTCTTCGTTAAAATAGAAAAAAAGTAAGCAAGAATCTTTCGACATAGTTGCTGTCTATGTCACACTGCTGATTCTTTAAAATAATGCAAGTATTGTACAAAGTAACAATACAGTTGAAAAGTGATGTTTATTTCTTCTTAGTACCCAAGTATTACAGATAAGATAATTATAATTATAAATAGATTATCTGCTAATGTTCACTTACATAAAATTTAATTATAAGCAGCATACGATCTTGTTGGAAAACGTTGTTGACAAAATTATCTTTTTTAAGAATTATCTTAAAGGAGTGATCACACTTAGGTCGTTTCCTTATTTTTCGGTGCGGTAATGGTGCGGCATCTGCTCGCTCGGTATACGCAGTATCGAAAGCTTACCGAGCCCTTATATTTCAATGTGCGCTTCCTGATCAATGACAAATCAGAAAACAGCCTTATTGACACGGAATCGCATTAAGCCGGTCAAAAAAATCTTTGTATCCATGAAATGCGACCTAAAAAGGCGTTACGCGTTTCGCGTCGACGACAGTCCGAGCAGAAGCCAAACGCGCAACTCTTTTCGCTCTTATTGCAAGGACGTAAATCTTTTTCCGACCGGCTCAAGCCAATTTCGCGTCAATAAGTGTGGTAACTCCCTTATTAGTGTAGTCAAAGTACTTGTCAACTATTTGACATAATAAAAAGAAACAGCCCATTTATGGTTAAACAAGTTAATTTTCAACTTTATATATTTTTAATAAACAATAAACCCTAAGAAATTAAAAAATTTAAAATTTAAAATAAACCCTAGTTATCGACAAGAACGTTAGGCTCTGTTTTCAAAGTCTGTTGAATTTGTCCAATAAACAAGTCAAGAGATGAAGTCATTCTGAAATTAGCCCTGAATTTCTGGCAATTATTCAAGAAGACTGGATGAAGGTATGGCAACACTGCATGATCCAATGTCGGGAAGAGATGGTGTAGGGCATGTTCGCCGAAGAAAGTCAACACTTTGAAAAGATTTACATTAATATCTGTTCTATCCATGACGGCTTCCAACTCATGCATACCCCAGTCAGGTTCAGGATCCCTGAAAACCGTATAATGTTCATTTTGTATACCTGCCCTGTGTAAGATTTTCATTAATTTTTTTGTCTTTGCCTTTACCAATATATTCGGAGATACATATATAGAAAACTGTGACCTAAGGAGAACAATATAAAAATGATAGTATATTATTCCTACCTGACTTGATCGCCATCCTTAAATATCTTCGGATGATGATGTGCGGCAGTTGATCCGATCCAAAAGAAAATAAAACTACCGGTGCAGAGGATCCATAACCACATGACAATTGTTTCATACAGAGTAGCACCACTAGCAACATACATCCATATTGGGAGAAGAAAACCGACAGCATCATGCCAACGGTAATGATCTTTGAAGAAATTTTCCATTGTAAAATTTCTTAAAAATCTGCAATGATAAATATGTTTGATCGACACTTCGACATTCCAAATAAAATTTACAACCCATGGCCATAGTATAAAAAGACTAGTATGGTAATTCCATACAAACGCAGTAGCGTTGCTCCCATGAGTGTGCGCCTGTCGCGTGCCGTGTACGCATGTACACATTTGTATAAGCTCGCGATGCGTTCGCATTGCATAGCGCTGGTCATTCCATGCATCTTTCATTGTTATGTGAATGTGTGCGTCCGGACACAGCGCGCGGCGGGCATGCATACATGTAAGCCGCACTGCTACGTTTGTATTCAGTTACCATACTTACCTTATTATACAACCGTAACCATAGGACCTGTGAAAAGCCCAAAACGTAAATTTCTTTGAAACAACAAATATACCCGATTTAGATCCGAAAAAAATAGTTCTATTGTCAATCGCGATTACCTTAGGCATTTAAACCTATCAAAACCTTCATGACACAAGTTAGGTACAAAGAAAAAATGATGCAAAAATATTCAATAAGATATGAAAATGAAGTAAATTGACTTATAGATGCATGTTGAAAGTTGTACCAAAACAAGAACATGTAGTCATAAACACAATACAAATTTACTCACCTTTTGATAAAATTGAGGATAAATCCGAAAGGAAACGCAATCAATTCAAACAAAAAAGCAAATTTATAAGTCATAGGCACATTCTTTCGAGGATTCCACCAAACTATTGGTTCAAAACCACTGACTTCGAGATCCATTAGAGTGTTAGGATATAAATGATGAGATAGAGCGTGTGATACTCTGAAATCCCTGAAATATAGACAACATATTTTATCTTTTTTTATGACACCAAGTGACGGTACATACAAGTCGTGCGCGTAGTAGTAATCGATACGCCTGTCTATAACAGTGGATTGCCACTCACAGCTTTAAATCAGAAAGATCTGAAGGGCACTGCCACTAAGCCCGTCACCCTAAAACTTAAACTGGCAAGTCTCATGTGCCTGTAATTTCACTAGTACCCTTCTCGCCGAAACACAGTAATACACAAACTACCGCTTGGCGGGAGAAATGGGTAAGGTTGTCCCTGGGCAAACTTTTTCGCAAGAAGCTTGACTTACTACATCCAATTATCTTTAACACATTCGTAATGTTAACTAGCTGTTCCAACAAAAAATTATCCATTCATAAAAATTACATGAAAGTCAAAGTTACCTGTAAGACCACATGGTGAAATTGAACAAGTACATTCTCCAGTTGTTCCTCCTATGAATATAGTTATGTGCATTCACAGTTAACCAACTCAAAGATAAGGAAGCCACCAAGTATGCAACATTAACAACCAAGTTGTGCTTAGCCCAACAGGCCAATGCCGACGACAATAGCAATGTCGCAAACATTCCATCAGTAATCATATCAGCATATTTGGGAACATGTGATGGAACTTTTCTTAGTTCTTCTACAACTTCTCTCTTTAGTGTTTGATAAAAACCGTCTTCTTTAAATGTAAATGGTGAATTTCGTGGCGTCTTTGCATTCCTAACGTAAAATTTTTCAAGCATTTTCTCTACATGAGGGCTTAAATGATGGCACATAAATGCTTCAGTTATATCTGTACCCTGTAATCGCAAAAACATAATAAGCCACCTTTTGTACTTAATTTAAGTAAACAAGACCATTTGCTATCAAACGTATTTTGTTTAGAGATTTAACGAATTAGCGTTAATTAGTTCTTATGCATAACACATTTAAATACCACTCTTTTTGCATCCCTGTTTGAACCTTAAGTTAAATAGTTTTATATTTCAATGTAGATAAATAAATCTTTATTACCATTATTATTATTTATTATAGCATTCTTATATAGTACATTATTCATTTTAGCGCTGCAAAGTTTATTTTCCATTTTGTTCCAGTTTGTGAACCATTTAGATCAACAATTCTTTCTAAAACTTCCAAAGAAAACAGGCAATTAGTATAATCGATTACCTTAGTGAGTTCCAACCACTCGGCTCCTCCGGGATGCCTTTTAACAAAATCATTCAAATCGTAAATTCCATTGTTTACGCGCCACAAGCCTTCCGCTCCGTCATCCATGGCTTTTCCTGTGAGCCATTGTACCGGGTCCTTAAAGCCTTCATCTCTAAGAGAAGGGTACTTCAATTGAGGAAAACTAACGTGAGTCTTTTTCTCTTCAGCTCTTTTTTGGGCAATCAAGAGGTATTCCTCTTTGGGGGCCATCCTTTCTTTGCTTTGTTACTAAATATTCTGTACAGATATTTTAGATCGTTAAATGACAAACTATTCACGTTAGTTGCACGCGTCTTTATACTACGACGCCGTATACTATATAAGTACAAATAATTATGGTTGTTCTACTTGTATAATATCTCAGTTCACAAACCTTTGCACTCAATGTTGATATCACTGTGACTGAGCACTTAATTTAAATAAACAAGGCAATTTGCTACCACACATATTTATTTTATAAATTTTGGATTAGAGTTTATTTTTACTAACACTCTTCGTTAATCATGAGCCAATTTCAAAAAAAGAAGCAATTCTAAATTCGTCGCTTTTTTGTGTGTATGTTACTTGATTACTTCGACATTTGTGAATCGAATTCGATGATTATATTTTTGTTGGAAAAAGAGTACCTCAGTAATGGTCTCATTTAAATTTACAGAAAACATTCCACCTCTAACGGTAGCAAATTAGGAGATGAATCCAGTTTATTGGCCTTTACCTACTTTCCATTAACCAATTTGAATAAAACTTGGCAAAGAGATATAATTCTACAAATTTTTGTGGTGGGTTATGTTTTGTACAAAAAAATTATAAGTATTTTAGTTCATATTTCGATAATTCCAGGATTTCTTTGCCTAATTTGAGAGACAATTTTCAAAATTTAAGTATACGAATATATTAACCTAATATGTTATTTAATATTCAAGTATCGAGAAAAAATATTTAATAATTCACGATATCTGACGGAAATTAAGCAGGATAGACTGAGCTAAGGATGATACGTTTATAGCATAGATGAATTTCTCATTTGTTTTTAATATTTTAGTCTAATTTTTCTAATATAATTGACGTTAATTAAGACAGATAACATGATTTTCGAGTTCTTCAGTTTCGAGGTCTTTGTGAAAGTGTTGGTCCAAGGAAGTACTGCCACCTTAACTATTTCTGCCGCCAGGCAGTAATGTGAGCATTACTGCGTTCCGGTTTGGAAGGGTTAAGGGTGTTGGTGAAATTACAGGTATATGGACCTGGCGCTATGGCAGTGACCCTAAGATCTTTGGTACACTTTAGTCTCTTAGTATCATTGCAACTGTTATGAATAGGCGTGTCGCTTACCATCAGGCGCATGACTTGTTCGTCCCCAGGTGTCATAAAAAAATCTGTTGTAAGTCAATGTGTTTCACATATATTTTACTGTAAATGTAAATGTGCCAGACAACCACACCAATTGCCTGGTCTCAAACTAGGGAATTCCCTGTACTCTGAATAGCCAATGAACGGAAATTACTTTAGGGCACTTGCTAGAACACGTAGACCAGAAGCAATAAAGAAAAGTTTATTTCCCAAATTGATCCTAACGGGAATCGAACGCAGGACCTCCGCATCCAGCAGCCATAGCGAAAACCGCTCACAGTTCGGTGGTCACAGACTTCCTCCACGCTCTCCATAAGTTTCTCTATGTAGCCCTCTAGCTGATGACAACTAAGAGCGGCTACCTGCTCTACTGGTATCGCGAGCAGTTCGAGATTCTCACGGAGATCCCGACGGAAGTGCGACCAGTCCGCTTTTCTGGTGTCGTATTTCCGTGTGGCAGATATCGGTCGTGGACCCTCGCAGGCAGCTGTCACAAACTGAAAGGTGATGGCCAGACAACTGAACCATTGTCTGATCCACCCTCTAGTTCGCGACTTTATCCAGCAACGCCTCCGTCACCAGGGTTACATCGATAATGCTCGTAAAACATCTACCACCACGGAACACTTCGAAGGTAGGGATGACACCTTGGTTCGCGACGTGCAGCCTCGACGACGACAGAAACTCCAAGAACTCGCGGCCTCTGTTGCTATCCTCCGAGCTACCCCACCAAGTGCTCTTGGCATTGAAGTCACCACCGATAATGGTTCTAACGGCGGAGACTGTCGCCTCACCGAGCACATCGGACGCATTTTTTTTTTGAACTCTCTACAGAGAGTTCCCTTGTTCCCAGAACAATTAAATCCAAACAGAGGCATTACCAAAATATCTAGGCCAAAACCAGCAACCAGAAAAGTTCATTTTCCAAATTGGTTCTACCGGTAATCGAACCAGGAACCAAGAGTTACGGAATTCACTCCGCGGCACTACTCATAACACCTTCGCTTATACCATTTAAAAAAAATGTTTAAAATTAGTTCTACCGGGAATCGAGGCCGGAATCAAGAGCTACGGAACTCACACCGCGGCATTACCCAGAGCACCTAGGCCAAAACTACGTTAGAAAAGTACATTTCCAAAATTGGTTCTACCGCTATTGAAACCGCTACATATTGCTTAAACACGACCACTCATCCATACAGTAGATGCAGCAAGAGGTCGAGCTTCGCCGGGCGCATTTTATAATATGCATTATAATATAGAACATACAGTCTACTAAATAAAGTACATATTGCTTCTATCAAAAGCGATTTTGCTTGGCTTTCATAGAAATATCGACTTTGTTTAGATAATTTTATATGTAATATTATATACTACATTGCATCTACTACGCAATCTGCCTTTCAAAGAAATATACCTTATTGTTGAGAAGCTAAGTTACATTTTGAATTGTCAAGGCGAAACAAGTGGGTGGAGTCGTAAAGCACGACGCGTCACGCGGCTTTACTCTTTTATTTTTTGTTGTTTGAAGAAATGTATACTTTGTGAAATAAAGAATATGTTCTATAGTATATTGCATTTTATACAGTGCGCCTACCGTAGCTCTCTGCAGCAGTTTGTTTAATGAAATGTTGCCTTATTTTGTTGAAGATAAAGTTTATGTTGCATTGCTCGCTTGATTGCAGCCCGCGCTGCGTCGCGTAGCATCTACGCATTATGAATCAAGCCTTAGATGCACGTGATCTCCGCGCGGCGTGAGCGCGATGAAATTTTTGTCGAATAAACGCGCCCTATGAGTGCTGATGAAATTACAGGCACGTGGGACTTTTCAACTATTCTCTCAGGGTAACGGACGCAGTGGCAGTGCCGCTCAGATCTTTGCAATTTAAAATTCTGAGATGCGCTGCAACTACCATGGACAGGCGTATCTCTTGCCACCAGCCGTACGACTCGATCGTCTCGTCACTTAGGGTCATAAAAAAAAGCTTAAAATCCAGTTTCAACTTCTTATGCGAGTAGGTTTATATTGCTTATCAGTAAACATTTCCAAAAATCTGAAACTCGATAAAAGTTATTAATTAATCAAGAACATACTCAAATCAAATTGAGAGTGTTCTTAAAAAGTTTAGAGTGCTTAGTGAGAAGAGTGAGAGGGCTTATATGAAAAGATTGATGAATGTAAGTGTAGCAAGCGGGGTTTGTCGTAACGTGCTAAGTGGTGATCGATAGTCTCTGCCAACCCCTCTAGGAATCTAAGAACGTGAATATAAATAAATATATAAAATTATTATTTTATATTCGTTGGGTTTAACAGCTCTATGGTAGTCCTTGTATCTATATGTAGATGTTTATCTTATTCATTTGGAACATTTTTTTACGGCTACTAGGAATAGCATTGTTTATGTAAAAAGGCGTTTATTTCACCAATATTTGTTTTTTTTATTTAAAATATTGTCGCGCCAATTGGCAGGCGTTCCGCATAGACTTAAAATAATACCCCTTAAACCAGTCATTCTGAAAAACAACGCCGGAATAAATCTCCTCACTGAAGAAACCAATTTATATTCCCTTTTTCCTTTCCCCTTTACGTAGTTCTTATGATTTGATTGTAAAACATTTATAAATAATTGTGATCCAAGATTTTAGATAAACTTAAAAAAAATATGGAAATCCTACTTATAAAATGACATACAAACAGAATGTTCAAAACAGAACACAAAGCTATGTGGTTAATGAACAGGAGCCTTGCTCAATGAATTAACATAACCATGCAAATAGGAAATGCATTTTAGGTACCCAGTCAGAAGACCCAATATAATCAAGCCCTAAACTCGAATACAATGTTCATGTGAACAGTGGTTAATGTGGCCAGCGAGTGCATGGGCCACATAATATGCAGCGTTTTATTTGAAAAAAGAATAGCCCCCTTTACACAGTCACTTTATGGCGCGTGATCAGGAGAGTGCAGCATTGCGCGCGGGAGAGCCTGCACGCGCAGTCGTGCGCGATTAACTGTTTGAATTTTTTTAAGCTAACGTTCTGTGGCGCGCGATTGCTCGTAAAGGCACCTGTCAAAGTCATCCTGAGACATAAGTTAACAAGCCCCATGTGCTTGTAATTTCACCGGTACCCCTTACCCTTCAAAACCGGAACACAGTAATATTGATATTACAGCTTGGTGGCAGAAATAGGTAAGGTGGCAGTACTACCTTGGACGAACTTTTTCACAAGGAGCTCTACTGTTATTAAAATCGCGCATGATAAGCCGCGTGAAACCGGCGCGTGTTAGAATGCGCAAATGCGCTCGCGACTGATGAGCGCGATCGCGCGGTCTTTCCCTTTTCCTTCTAACATCTTTACACGCGCGCTCAATTGCGCGCGATTGCCGTATCACGCGCGATAGAGTCTGTTTAAAGCCCGCTATTGACATTTTCAATCGTTTTTTGATGCTGCCTACTCAGAGGAGCTGAAAAAGTCTCTTTTTTTAGAATATTTTTATGAAACTTTCGGAGATTGTTCTTAATATTTTAGAAAGTATGGGAAAAATATTGGAAAAAAATATTTGTTCGGGAAAACCGGATTTTCACTTTGTCCTATACTTGAATAAAATATTATTTATTGAAATTCGGTGAAACTGTTTCTATTTGGCACAAAACACAGACAAATCTCAGATTTTTACAGTTTTTCTTATTACAACCACTTTTTGCAGCGTCCCTGTTTTAAACTGTTATGTCTTTAATTGCCTTATAGTCAATCCGAGAGACCTTCCAGTTTTCAAAATTTGTGTTCTATTTGTACAGTCAACAATAAGAATATCGTCATCGATATACCAACTATTGGTAGAATCTATACCATTCCCATTCCGTAGTATCTATTGGTAAATAGGCGGGTTGCAAACACTAAATTATGACTCAAAATTGTTTTTAGACCAATTATCTTGCTTATGAAGGTGAAACAGGTGTTTGAAGTACCTTTACCTCGACTACAAACACGTCTACGTGAACGCGACATGGATCTCAGATATCCTCTTGATTGCGACAGTAATGATGAGGAACTGGCGAATACTTCCGAATTATCAGAAAACGCTGGAGAAGACACAACAGCACCGATATATCGCGTTGTTATTACAATAGTGTTGTAACTCAAAATATATGAATTTGTTATTAGAATATTGTAAGAAACAATTAAAGGATATCTGCTTAACTCAAAATGAGACAAACTTTTTATGAGCTAGTTCTGGACAAAACAGTCCTACTCAAAAATAGAAAATTATTCTTTCCCTTTTATTTTTAAGTATATTTGGCAAGTAAAAAATTGTTCACGTGTCTGTAATAAACTTTAACCTATACATGTTCTTTTCTAAATCTTTCACGGGAAGAGAATAATTAGTTTTTCATCGACTCTGAAATAATACCCTTTTTGAGTTAATACACTATTATATTTATAATGCGATATGAGCTTCGTCGTTTGAATTGCTAACCAACTCAAGATTGTTAGTGTGATTACGATGATTGCGTCACCATAAAACAGTCTTTGAGTCATTGAACGTTTCTAATATTTATCTCATAATCTAATCTGTCAAATCATAATCTATCTAACTTAAGAAAGTATGCATAATCTGAAAAGTATGTAGTATATTTAGTTTATGTTCAGAACTTGTGTAGGCTTATTATATTAATTTAATAATTAGACAAGTCATTTAGGAAAAGATATTGCTTCATTTATTGAATTTTGATAGGATGTGGGCTGACTGACTAACTTAGCTTTGCACAGACTCACGCTGGCACGTGCTCCCTCAGATGCTATTTAGAAAAAAAATACAGATGACACACGACGAAAACCTATAAACGGTATTTAAAAAAAGAGTAAGCTTACCACCTTTAGTTACGTCAGGAGAATTTTTGGATTTACTTATACGTACTGTACGAATGTAGGTAGGAGGTTAAAGCAACCAATGTCAGAAACTGTCAGCAATAATTCCCCTTATCTTATGAAAGTTCACGACACATAAATGTTATGATAATATATCTAATTATAATAATAATTTGTTGATTTGCTTCAAACGTGGTATAACAAAAGTTGTAACAAAAAAAAAACCAGTACAAACTTGTTTCCCTTATACCAAATGGCATGCAAATATCCAAATTATAAAATCTAAATTTACAACACAATGATAGTACGTTATAATCTGTTACAATAATGCAAAATTATTGTTCTAAATATTCATTCACATTCTAATATGTTTTTGTAATTAGCCATTTAATTGAGGCTATCAGCGCAACAGTGGTGTATTATTATTATTATTAGGGTGGCTTCATTCGGGGCATATGTAGCCCCTCATCACTGCGACCATCAGTTGATCTATTGTGATCACTACTAATTACAGTGCGGAGTAGTAACAGTGGTGTAACCCATTTAATTTTTTTTTCTATAATATTATTTTGAATGAAAAATTTCATCATTAGTTTTTTTCACATGAAAATATCATCCAAATATAAAATAATTATGTACGTTAGTGCCATTATTGAGTGTAGTAATAATATGGGTTACACTACTGTTGCGCTGATAGCCTCAATTATTCAGTGATCATTTTCGTATTTCACTTGATAATTAATTGTAAATTTTCACGCACAAGTAGCAGGAACTTTTAAGTACAGTATAATTTTAATTTGTAGCATATATGCTCCACAATAAGTTTATTTTTGTTTCTTTTTGCGTACTTCTATAAAATTTATTAACTTATACATACTATTAGAATGTGTGTGGAAATAAAACCAAAACAAGCAATGTATGCTTAATGTGACCATATGTCCTGTTTTTAGAGGGACAGTCACGCTTTTAAGGCTCGTGTCCCGCTGTCCCGAAAATGCATAACAAAGTCCCACCTTGACAAAACAGGGCACACGTGACATTCGTTTTAAAATAACGGCCCGAAAGTGAAAAGCATATAACGTCATCCCGCCAGACTACACAAGAGAAATTCTATTTTTTCATTTTTGATCATTAAACACTTTTAGTTCTTTTTTTTTTAATAATGAAGCATTTCGTAACTATCATAAATATGTTTTATTTTTAAAAACAATAATAAATTTACAGGCATCCTGCATTGAGGGAAAAAAATATGGTAACGTTATGTATACTAAGTACATGATATTTTAATTACCCGAGAAAATTTAAATACGTAAAGCGCTAGTGACAGTTAAAAAACACAACCTCCCAATAAAAAAGCTGTACCTATTTTAACTTATATATTTACTGTACACAGTTTAAAATGTATCTACACACCACGGTACGATAACGCACACACGCACACACTCAACATAGCCCTAGGGAAACCCTGTGTTGCGGGTGCCATGGATACACACATAGACAACCACAAATTACACCCAAACTCACGAGAGAAATAAATGTAGGCCATACAAATATTTCTCCCGGCCCGGGAATCGAACCTGGGGCCTCTGCGTGGCAGTCCGGCATGGTAACCGTTCGGCCACAGAGGCAGTTAGAATGTGCGATAATTGTGTATCAATTGAAAAAAGAGTTAAGGTCATTTGATGTGAAAGGGCAGCGCGTGGCGACGACACGTGCGGTCCGGCGCCTCAGATCTGAGAGAGACTGCACCCGTTACCCTGCGACATATGTTGATAAGTCACATGTACCTGTAATTTCACCAAGACCCCTCACCCTATAAAAAAACTGGAACATAGTAATGCTTACATTACTGCTTGGCGGCACAAATAGGTAAGGTGGCAGTATTTCTCAGGATAAACTCTTTCACAATGATATGCTTCGAAAAAATTTTGGCGTATTTTAGCAATTAGAATCACCTATTTACAATAATTGACAAATATAATAACTACATTAAGTTACGAGTAAAAATGAAACTCACAAATAGTGTAAAAAGTTTTAGGTCCAATGCATGTCCAATGTTTTTTTGTTATACAACACGCTGTCATTAAGCTAAATTTTTCTTTTAAATTAAAACATAATTTTGCGCTTGAAGGCGTTAATCATTCTGTGTTTTAAGTGTGTCGCATTAGCGGGTAGTTCATTGATGCTCTCCTTTTTATTTAATTTTACAGGTAAAAGGCTACAGATGTTAATGTTCTAAATTGTTCAACAACTTCAGTAGGCACTTGACTTGTTTTTGTAAATAAGCTGTCGCTCGTTAGGGTGCGATTCTTACCAGATAGGATTTAGGTTCCTACGCTTAAGTAGCAATAGAACTGCTGAAAGAGTTGTTTTATTCAAGTGTATGCATTAATAATATAATATATAATAATAATAATCCTTTATTCCAAAAAATATTTCAAAAACATAATTCCATGTCTACAAAACATGCCAAATTAAAATTAAATAAAGAAAATAAATTGAAATAAAATTAGAATAATTATAGTTTCAAATTTGAATGTGCGATTTCAAATTTATTGGAAAGCCACCTCTCCTCCATCTTGTGCCACTCATCCCTGTCTGCAGCCAGTCGAATCCACGCCACATGGGTGATATCGTCCCTCCAGCGTCGGCGTGGCCGTCCAGTGGAGCACCCTCTCGCTCCATCTGCTGTCGGTAGACCTAGCTAGAGTATGCATTACTATCCTACAATACCGTTAACTTTTGGTATAACGCACAGCTAATGGCATATATGATGAATTTGGTGGAATTTACAGGTCGTATAATTAAAAAAAAATGTAAACTGAGGACATTTCAAAGATATTTTTGCAAGACGACTACATTTTTTTTGTCTAAATTCACATGTTCATTTCGAGTATTAAAATTTAAGTACATGTAAAAATACGCTCAGTTATGATGTTGATGTTTTCTTACTAACGTGACTGGATGGTAGTATGTGTTTTTCAACTAACGGAAACTGAAATTAAGAAGGGAAAAGGTGCAATTAAGCGTAACTGCATTTGGTTATGAGTCTCCATCAAATCCGCGTAAATGTCGTGGCAAACAAATTAGCACTATTTACGGGACTCAATTGTTATCAGTCCGTAGACAACATAAATTGATGTTTACTGTGCAAAAATGAAAGTCGTAGCCATAAATGAGTCGTAGCCCAATGGCTACGACTCATTTTATTTCAATAAATAAC
Source organism: Hyposmocoma kahamanoa (assembly GCF_003589595.1). Classification (NCBI taxonomy): domain Eukaryota; kingdom Metazoa; phylum Arthropoda; class Insecta; order Lepidoptera; family Cosmopterigidae; genus Hyposmocoma; species Hyposmocoma kahamanoa. The sequence continues at coordinate 7,969,352 of NW_020653854.1, read as the reverse complement.
TAAGTAATTACGTTAAATCCCTCTCCTGTGAAATTTGGTTTGGTGCTGTTACGCGTCTTTTACCAATACTACATACGCGGATTTGCTCTATTCCCGACGTAATAATTTCTGTAAGAGGGAATAACTGGCAGACTAAGTCCCACTTTGAAGACTTGTCGATTATATTGAAATCATGTTATCAACATTTGCGTCACCAGTAAATGTCATGAAACATTCTACAGCAATTAATCAAAATTGTTTTATCGTAATTCGCCAAATACTAGCTCCGTCGCTGAGTTACGGAAAGCAGCCCATTACACCGAAAGAGCAGGAAGAACTATATCATCGTAATCCATCTCAAAAAGTTGAAGTCAACGGGTCTCGTATAGTCCTCCGCAACCGGGCAACCGGGGATGCAAAAAGGCAACCGGGGATGATAGAAATATTACATAGCACATAGCATATGGAGCATTAATGGTTTTGTAAAATAGGCAAACGGATCACTAATTGAATGTAATTAGTTGGTATATTAAATAATAAAAGGTCGATTGGTAAATCTGTGTATTTATTGAGTATAGTATATTCCATTTCCTGTACTTATATATTTTTAGTGTCACTCCAAAAACCAACTTTCCTCTCAGATTTTCAAAGGTTAGTTGGGAGAAATCTCTTTATGGGATAAGCTCGCCTTTGTGCACAAATATTTAAATTGTTTCTGAAAATTTGTAAATTACTCTGTGGTACAATAAAGTGTTTAAATAAATATTTAAAAGGTCTACTCCAGTTACATATGTTTGTTGAAAGTTATGTATCATCGATATCCTTAGAAAATTTAACTACTAACATTTCAAGCCGAGAATAAACGAGATGAAAACATTAAATTTTGCGGTGAGGAAGGGCTGTCTGTATCGCTATGATAAGTATGTTATGTATCGCTCTCGCGATATAATCTTATTCTACCCTTGTTATATTTTTTATAATACCGCCACACACAACACTAACGGTATCAGTTTTATAATTGCGTATATTCCCGTTTTGAAATGTTAGCATAATGCAATACGAAAGCTTAAAAGTGTAATTTCATTTACTAAGAAATGATTTTTTTACAGTGTCACTCAGAGCTTTATATTGCAAAGATCTAAGGGGTCCCATGTGTCTGTAATTTCATCAGCACCCTTACTCTTCCAAACCGGAACACAGTAACATGCTGTAAACATTACTGCGTGGCGGCAGAAATTGGTGGCAGTACTACCCTGGACGAACTCTTTCACAAGGAGTTCTACTGCTACTAATTACCATTACCGTCTGCTCTATACCTGTTGTAATAATCATGAGCAAAACTTACATAATAAATTCACAGACAATATGGAAGCATTCTGTCGCCATTTTAAAAATATCCAATTGCAAATGGCGCCTAACCCCAATAAAATATATTAAAATTTGGGCGATCATTCCAATATTGAGAGAAAGGTAATGGTAGATCTTTAAGCAAGTAATTTCTCTCGTATATTCAGGTTCTTTCATACGCAAGAATTAATTTTCCTACACAAACCTTTTCTGTACAAAGTACAGAAAATAATATTGCGAAAGTTAAAGGGTCTTAACATTTTTCTAAATTTCAGGCCTTAACGAAAATTCTTTATTCATTACCTGGTTTGTAGCAAGAATCATTTTTCCTCTCCCAGTGGTGGTAATATAATTTGGTTATGTACGGGTGACAAGTGGATATTCCACCTCTTTTTATAAAATGGCGTTCATTCTCTAGCATATCCTTTAGAAATCATATTTGCTACTTGTTTGTGGCATGTTCCTCTCCAATAGAGTGCAAAAGAGCTAGGTTATGCTCATTACCCAAAAGGTGCAATCCAAGTTATGGCAAATTCAGTGCCTCCAGAGACAAAACGGAACAAGTCGAGTTATGCCTTTTTTTTGTTTTGTTTTTTATTTTTTTATTTTTTGCACCATTGGCTACAGCGTGTTAGATAACATATCAAAAGGACGCCTCTCTAGCGGTCTCCTAACGTTATTTTTTTTATTGCGCTAAGGGCATAACTCACTGTTCCTAAAGGTATAATTTTAGTTATCGGGCATTTTTTAGGAGTCTAAAGGTATAAGTGCTCTCAACTCAAAAAATACATGCACGCTTTTCGAATAACTGCAGATATATTTTTACATAAAGACGCTTTTCGTATTGTTTCACAATATTGGGGAAAAAAGTAGGACTAAAAGCGACTATTACCTTATTCCTCAGTGCCATAAAGGTATAACTGAGCTTTCCGTTTGTACCATGGGAGTCGATTGGTCAAACCCTCGACTATACCGTGTTGCTATTGGATAATATATCACAAAAGAAAAGTTGTCGTTTTATTCCTTTACATATTTATATCTTTTATCAATGTGGTTAGTATCATATGTTGTCATAACCATAGAACAGTCGCAGTTAAAGGAATAAGTCGTTTTATGTCTTAAAGTTTGTTACCATAGGTTATTTATTATCGTTAAGCACTCATAAACAAGGACGTCACTCGAAAAAAACTTCAAAAAATATTTTTGAATTTTTTACCAATACCCATCGAAAGCTTAGATGTTACCTAACGCTAAAAATCATAAAAAGTACTAATAATAAATGCGAACAACCAATAATCAATAAAAGTATTGTTTTTTGCCTCTCCTGAAAAGTGTCGATTTTGAGTTATTCTCTTTTTCACTGGAGGCACTGAATTATCATCCTACATCGAGGTTTATATCTGGACGGCATTTGAGTGTTTTGTTTGTCCCCGTTTTTCTTCGTGTAAATTCCAGCATAGTCCATTAGCAGCACGGATTCGCAGTCGCTCTATGCAGATTAAACTGATACGTTTCTAAAGTACGGACAAAGCACTTCCTGTTTTTTCCATTTTTTTTTTCACGGAAGTTTCACAGTAGTTCTTTGAAACACAGTTTTAAAATGATTTCCATTGAAGAACATATTAAAACAATCTCCGATTTAAACGTCTGTCTCAGGTTTTATTTAAAACGTAAATATATATCGAGGCTTTGTGTAGATAATTAAAACTAAGTAAAACAAACCCAAATAAAATGTGCTGAAAACTATAAAAACTTAGAATAATAACGCATAGAAACCTAGTCCGCACACGCTAAGTGAGGCAAATTGAAGCGCGCACAAAGGGCCTACACGAGCGGGCGGGCCTTCAGTGCTCAAGGTCAACTTGCACCGCGAACAGATCAAGAATTTTAGCTAAAAATGACGAAATGTGCGGTAAATGATTGTAAAAATACGTCAGACAAACATAAAATAGATACTAACATCAGATTCCACTAGGAAGTAACGCGTTTCAACTTGTATTTTTATATAAATATTCACGACCTACTAAGGTTAATTATCGTGCTATATAGACTAGTTTTAGTAGTCTAAAACTAGCCTACATGAATTTGATTTTTGCCTCACTTGTGACAGTTCGTTTGATATGAAACTATCATTCTATGCGTTATTATTCTAAGTATAAAAACTAATTAATCTAGCGCGTCCAAATGACGTTTTTTGTTGAATTTGTACTATTTTTTGCAATTTATTGTCGCAATACAACAAAATTAGTAAGTCGTACCGGTCTTTAAACATATGTTATCTGATGTTTTCAAATTAAAATCCAAAATAACGCAATATTCTCGGCATAAAATTACATTGAAAATTGTCCTTGATTAAAGTAATCATTCATCTGGCTTAATACGTCGATGCATGAATTCAATACTCTCTAAAAGTATTTCATTGTATTACACCTAATTGTGATTGGTCGCCTCAGTTATTGTCGAACCATCACGCGGAGCGTTTGTGCCAGCACTATTTTAGCGTCTAACTACGACGAAACTTTGTAATCTGATGTTTGTAACGTCTCATTAATCTGTGTTTATTTATTTATATTTTGTTTTTAATTACGTTTCGTAACGAAACCATTGTCTCTTAACTAATTATTTATTATTATAAATTACACATTTGATTTTATACGAGTGTAAATTAATAAACAGGATTGGATTATCTTCAAATTTCACATTTATCTGGTCCTCATTAGTCTGATTTCATCTGGCTCTTAAGGCCAGACAAATTGTCAAAGGGCCAGATGAATTATATTAACTTAAAAGTATAGTAATTTATGAGGCCCGATGAGTTTTTTTACTGCTCTGGTAGCTTAGTCCCTATCTACTCACCTGACAGATAGGAAATTTCCGGGGAGACTACGGGTTCCCCGGCAAGACCAGGGTACAACAGGGTACAGCTCGAATGGCATACTTTGCGTCCTTGCTGGTGTTACGTCTTTGGTGGACCCAGACTTGGGTTCGTGGTTAGCTGTAGGCGTGGGCAAATTTGTCTACCCTGGTATTGTTACCGTGACGTTCACCTTGCGTACAGCTAGGGCATCCTAGTAGCGGACAGTACGAGGGCTACATGGCGAGAGGATGCCCGGGGCACGTGTGTTGCCCTTTTAATTGGAAACTATGTCCGGACAATGTCGCAGGACACTGTGATCGGCATCTCCGATTTATCATTGATCATTTATAGATATTTAGATTTATCATTGATAATTTATAGATAGATTGATCATTCCGATCATTGATGATTGATCGAAATCAAATTGTTTTGGATATCTTTGAGCAGTCCAAATTTAGTTGTTAAAACCTGTCAGAGTAGTAAAAATTGTAATGGTAGCTATTTAATATATATTTAAAATTCAATAACAATTCCTGTAGACGTAATTTTCTTGCGGTATCATATTTCTTTTCCGTAATATTAATTAATAGGTATACATTGAAATCTACTCAGATGCTTGAATAGTACTTTGGTTTTTCAGATCTGTATATTTGTAAATGGCAAAACCAAAGAAACATTCAAGAGAAGAAAGACTCACAAAAAAGAGTCTTGCAGAAAGAAGACGATATGAAAGAATAAAAAATAATGATGATCTATGGAAAGAAAAACAAGAAAAGAATAGAAAAAACTACTTACGAAGGAAAGCGGAAAAGAAGCAATTACAAATAAGCGAAATGAATCCAGGACAACAAAGATTACAGAGAAGGAGATGGAGAAAAAATCACATGACATATTACCTGAGAAAGAAGCAGGAAAAAAGAACAGCTGCCTTGCTGGCACAAAATACTCCACCACTAAGTCCCAGCATTTTATTCGATACTGAAACGGTGCCTATACAAAGCAATACTCGTGACTTATCACCATTAGAAAACCCATTCATAAACGAAATACCGACGTCATCAGTAGCAGAGCCAACTAGGACTTTGAGGAGCATGTCTGAACAAAATAATGATTTATCAGAACAGAGAATTAATACACCGAATACAAAACTAGCTTCATGTTCTTCACCTATGTCTTCTGCAGTAAGACGTACACGCTACAAAAAAAAAAAAGAAATTAATAATCTTAAACAAATTATAATAAACATAAAGAGACAAAGTGAACGTTATCGAAAACAACTGCAAAGAATAAAGATGACAGAAATAAAAGAAAACCTTAAAACTTCAGATATGCTCCAACAAAATAAAATAATCCCTAAAATTAATTAAAAGAAATTCTAATGCAGCACCGAACTTAAGTTAAAAGCTTTACCCGATATACTGAAAAAAAGAGTAGAAATATTTTATGACGACGATATTTCTCGGGGTACGGATCTTTGTATTTAATAATTATAGCAAAACTTCTGAATTTATTTATTTATTTGGTTTTGTTATAAAGTTGATTTCTGAATTTGTTATTTTATTTGAGTTCATAATAAAGTTGATTAAAAAAATACATGAAGTTCTCATTTATCTGTACAATTCTAATTAATGTCAGCAAAATCTCATTCTTCTATCTTTGGCCTCATTCACCTGGACGACTCATTTATCAGTTCATTCTAATTCATAAATTATCAGGTGCAAACCAGCTCCTTTCATATATGTTATTTATTTAGTGACCCAGACCATATAATATTTTAATGGATATCCAGCAATAAAAATAAATGAAAGCCAGTCGAATGAGTCAAATACCCTCGTCTTTGAAGAATCACCCGCCAGTGGAAAATCTTGTTCTTCGTTCACTCCACTTCTATATGGAACTGAAGGATTGTTTTTTATTTAACTATTTCTAAACTATGAATTTAATAAAAATAACTGCTCTAACATTTGTACTTTTGAACAATAAAACACGACGGCATATGCATTTATCTAAAATATCGCATTATGTTAAAGAAGCGGACAAAAAAACTTAATTAACTAGCAATCACTTTACTATTTTCTTGACAATCTCGGAGGACTGGCCCAATTTGTTGGTGGTTTGTACTGTGTGCGCTGGATGAGATGGTTCCGGGTTCGATTCCCGTTAATGAACTTTTCCGAATTGGTTCTAGTCTGGGTATTCTGCATAGTGCACTGAGTGAATTCCGTTGGTCTGGTATTCATAGTACAGGAAATGCCTCAATTATCGGTAGTTTATTTAGAAAATTTTTTTTAATAAAAAGTTGAAGGTACGAAGTCTGCCTATTGTCTATGGTGATTACATATAAATATATGTAAAATAGAAAAGAAATCATTTGTATGAAAGTACAGTACACACACTTTATATATATACGTAACTGCCATACATAATACGTTGCAACTACAACACTAGACTTAAAACAAATGGAAAGCACAACGCACCTCATTACCAATGATCGGTGTTCCACACTTATATGTACATAGAGTTGTTAAAACCACCAAGTATTAATTAATTACTGTTTCGAATTCCGGGGGTCCGGAAATGGCTTTATTGCACCGTAGGACAAATCTACTGACCTAGGAAGTCGAAGTTTGATTTCAAAGTAAAAAACAGGAATAAAAAAGCAACAAGAATGGTCACTCTGTCACCCTTCCCTATCTTTAGACATTACATATTGACGGCGACATTTGCTAGTAGAACTTAAGAAAAAAATATTAATTTAAAATTTTATTTACGAGGGGAATTTTAGGACATTTTAGTTTGCATGAGAATCGTTGTGATTGCGCTCTAAAAATATTTTATTTAAATTTTATCAAAAATAAAATCAGGAACGCAGTCTAACAGATGTTCATAAATTCGAACTACTGGCAGAAGTGTCGTATTTTAAAAGGAAAATGTTCACACTAGATTATTTTAATACGTTTGTTTAATAAAAAAACTGCTGGACGCCTAAACAAGACGAAAAAGTGCCATTTTTGATGTCCTTACCCTATATAAGGCTACTTATCTTCATAAATAGAATAAAATCCGGAATGGTTTTAACAACCCTATGTCGCCCCTTGTAGCTATATTTATACATGTGTCTATATATGTGGCACACCTGTTTCCGACCATTGCTCATTACAAACAAGTTAATAAATAATATAAATAAAAAAATACATAAATGATTATGTAGCGAATAAATAAAGAAAATAACTGGAAGCGCGTGACTTATGGAAAAGTAAAAGGCAGTTTTACGGGAGCTTAGTTATTGTGGTCAGATGTCGTTACAAGAAGATCCCAGAGCACCAATACCGTGAGGTTTAAATAATAAATAAGTGCTAACAACTATATAAATCTAGGTTGCAATTATTCAGTTAATTAATAAAATTACGCAAGATTCCAAATCTTATCAAACTGGGTTAAACAAACCTCATTGTCTGAGGATATTGAGGTAGCATTCTTAACTTGTGCTCTGTGCTGTTACAGAATCCGTCATCCACTCAGCTTATTTTCGTCTCACTGATAGTGCTACGACGCTGTTTTTATATTATAACACTCTCTATTAAAAAATCAGCACACAATTGTACAGTGCATAAAGCCCCCAATCTCCAGTTTAAGATTATACAACGAAATTTATGTAAGAAAGGTCAAACCAACAGATATCGGTCTGGCGCCAATCTGTACGAAGGAAGCTAATAAAGACAAATAAATTATTTTCTCTAATATCAGATTCCTCTGTTCAATTCTTTGAGAAGGAGTCGCATTGTCGCTGGCACGTAGCCACGCATAGTTGTTGCTTTACGATAACATTCCTGAACTGTATAGAATTTTTATGTCATATTTTTCAAAAAAGAAAATAATAAAATATTTTCAATGACATCGTCTGAAAGTTTTAACAATTCTGTTTACCCCTTTCCATCATTGGGGGATTGGGGTTCCACGCTGATATAGTGGATATTCCAAGGAATCGCATGAACCGTTGCGTTTCCATGTTTATAAGGCTAACAGCTATAAAGTGGAATTCCCTGCAGGCTTTGTTTTGTAATACCAAGTGACGAGACGAACCAGTCGTACGCCTGGTGTTAAGCGACACGCCTATCCATAACAGTTGCAGTGCAACTCAGAGCTTTAAATCATAAAGATTTTTACGGCGCTGCCACTGCCCCCGTTACTCTGAGACATAAGTGGACAAGTCCCATGTGCCTGTAATTTCACCAGCACTCTTACCCTTTACTATTACTGCTTGGCGGCAGAAATAGGTAAGGTGGCAGTGCTTCCCTGGACGAACTCTTTCACAAGGAGCTCTACTGCTTCTAAAATTCCCATATTCCCTGAACGCTATAACTTGGGCCTTTTCAAGCCGAGAATGAATAGATAATATTTCAGTGTGTATGGTTCATCGTCGGTCTGATTGTCACTTTCCATCAGGTGGGATGGAAATCAAATGCGCACTTATTTATTTATATAAAAAATAGGTACGGTAAAAAGTCTCAGTTAAAATGAAAAAAAATTTAACGCTAGTAATGCGACCTTTACCCCATATCGTAAGAAGGAGGAAATACGTGCGTTGGAAGGAAGCTCCATTTGTCGACTGTGCGACAGAGAAAAGTGCCACCAAACCTTTTAGTTTGCGATGGAATACTAAAGACTAGTACTAGTGACTAAAGAGTTTGAAGCAGGAAAGAGGATGCAACATTTCTACGCAGTTGCAGAGGTTCAAGGTGGATGAGACCTCTTCATGGCCAATAACTCGCGAAGCGTGGCGCTGCAATCAGTTCAAGGCATCGAGTAGGTACTTGGTGGAGCCGTCGCAGAGATGTGAATAATACTCAGCGCAAGACCTGAGACCTGTGTTTTGTACAGCAGGCGTAAGTGGTCAGGCGTTAAGAAACGACGTCAAGATTTATAAATTTGGGGTAAAATTGCCGCAATTCTTGTATTTCTATCATATGTTTTATCTGTTGTGCGGAGCAATATCATTACATTAACCCACGGGTCAGTTTACCTAAATAACAAAAGAAACGACGAAACTGAACTTTAAACACCGTAAAAACACAATTTTCCCGAAAAGCGGGAAAGTAATTTTTAAAATTTATGAACCATACAATGGGCTTATCAAAACATTTTCATTTAATGCAACATTTACTTATTTGCTTCGAGATTTCATTGGATATTTTAAGTCCATTCTTTTTTACTTCGTTCGAGTTGTAAAAAAATATACAAATAAAACGGTAATTCTAATTGAATTTTCATATAAATATATAAATAATAAATGATTTTTTATTCGAGTTAGTAAAACTTGGTAGCGGATGAAGGCAATGTTAATTTTAATCTTGTCGATACCATCCCAAAAACCAAGACCATAAATTGCGAGAAGGAAAATAAAGTGCACATGTTCCGCACTTGACCCTCCATCTATTAATGACCAGACTTCGGCATTCCTGGGACCCAAACATGAACAAATTCTAATTATCAGTCTGTTTCAGATACAAATTAAAACCCCCAGCTCTGCTCATTCAAAAGACAATTACTAAGCGTGTTATAAACAAATACAGCATTCACTATTATTATTTTTTTATACATAATATTTTTCTTTAAATCTTTTAATTATTATTACAAGATTTGCAGGACCATATTAATAACGTCATTAACAACAAGTTTTGTTCCACGATCTTTAATAACTGCCTCTGTGGCCGAACGGTTACCATGCCGGACTGCCACGCAAAGGTCCCAGGTTCGATTCCCGGGCCGGGAGAAATGTTTGTACGGCTTACATTTATTTCTCTCGTGAGTTTGGGTGTAATTTGTGGTTGTCTATGTGTGTCATGGACACACACATAGACAACCACAAATTACACCCGCGACACAGGGTTTCCCTAGTGCGGGGCTATGTTGAGTGTGTGCGTTATTTATTATTATTTATTTATTTCTCCAATTCATGGCGTTTTTCTCTCAATATACTTTGAGTAGTGAGAACCGATTTTTATTATCTCCAGTGTCAAGTCCTGTATAGTGGCGAATTTAAGGATATTTCAATAAAACTTAGCAAATAGACGTAATTCCACGTACTTTTGAGGTCGGTTTTTTTAGTACTCTGTACTGAGATTATTGGTAAATTAATTATGTTTTATAAAAAGTTATAGAACCAAAATTATTGTTAATGATGCTAATAATTATAGTTAGTATTTTACAAATAACTCTATATACGTGAAAAACAAATCCAAACGCGTAATAGCGTTATTTGTCTTCAAATATCTTTTATATCCAATTTCACGTGAGACAAAGCAAAACAATACGAGCCATAAAGTATATCTATTATTTTTATTATCGCATACTACCCGTTAACGGCGACTGGAAGTTCCCTTATTCTGTATGGGCCCGGCCTCAAGTTATCTGCAGATCGTGGCAATTCATTCCCCGCAAATTGGCTATTCATCCCCACATAAGCGTGAGTTATTGAGAGACCGACTGCTTCCTAGATAAACATCTTCAACCAAAACCTAATATAAAGCTCATAACAAAATTTTAATTTTCTCCCCCTTATAATAACGTTATGGTGCCCTTTACATGACAAAATTGCTTAGCAATTTCCATATTTTGTCGGAACAGCCTCATTTCAGTAAAAAGGCGAAGTAACAGTCACAAAGAGAGCAATTACATTAATTAATTGCCGGCCCAAGTTTGAGGAAAAAGAAATTCGAGGTCTTATTTGCTTATTAGAAACGTGTTTCTTGTCTTATAATTTTCACTAAGAACAAGGTACGCTGTTACTCTTGTAGAATTATTTTAAACTACAAGTCAGTTCCTTAATATTTCAATTCACATGGGAAATTATTGTTAGTAATATACAAAACAATAGTATATTATTCTATGATGTTCTAATCATGTATGTTTTATTATTATTATTTATTAATATATTTAGATGTAGAGTAATGTATTTATTTAAAACACTTCCTATAGAAGATATACTTTCTTTGCACTCTCCTTTCTAGCTCTTAAATTTTTATCCTAAAGTTGTCTGGAAGAAATAGCTACATAGCAATAAGGCCGCGTGTTGTACATTAGGGTTTCTCACTGTTCTGTAAAATTAAAAAATGTTGTCATTGTAAATTTTAATGTGCTATAAATAAAGAATATTTCATTTATTCCTTCAAAATCATGAATTAAAGTTCAGAATTTATTGAATATCATGTCTTTTAATCACATTCCAGAAACGAAATACCTTTATTTTCGCTTCTAAGAAGCAGTGTTTTTTTGTCATCACGTCATAGTTCGTTGACATTATTTATGAATAAAAATTTGCTTTGAGAATAATTCCGCTTTTATTTTTCATACAATCCGTTTGACATGAAAGGTTTTATATTGTGAGGCACAAACAATAAAGAACAGTCCAACGGGCGTCGGCTTTATTCCTTTACAAGGCTTTAGAGGCTTCACTTGCACCCACTAACGTCCTTTATTTCTCGCTAGGTAGCCGTTACTCCCAGTTTTCCCTGTACAATACAAATAAGCAGTAAATTATACGGCAAAATACCTTTTATTGGATCTAAATATTTAAGCTTATCACAATTGATTGTTATAAACTTTTGAGCTAGTCACTATAGATTGGTTTATAAAGATTTTTTTCTTGTCGCGTGTCTGTCTAACAAACATCATGATCAACCTATTTATATGTCCCATTACGGGACACGGGTCAGGCGATGGATGGAGGGTCAGGGACATCAGGCGAGGGTTTAGATCACAGTCGGCTACACTGGCCCAGTGCGGGTTAGGGTCTTCATTTCGAGGTTTGTGAACCTTCAACGACGTTTTCCTTCAACGAAACGCTCATTGTTAATTTCAAATTAAAATTAATTTCACACATCGAGTATATAACCAGATATGGAGACGAAATAAAGGCCATCCATTCCTGGCAACTCATCAGTCAAATACTGATACCAATTTTAAATATCAACTCTCGTTTGCGCTGAAATCACAAATTAGAAAGCTGAAATAGTACAGCGCCAACAACTGGCCTGTGTGTACGTCTCCGTACATTCCAAAAATATTCTGTATTTATTGTAATAAAGATAATATCTCTAACTATGGTGGGGCTGTTCCATTCGGTGGTGTGGGAAAAACAGCAAAATATCTAATTACAAAATCATATTTCATTGGTAATTAAATATTAAATTAAGTAATTTTTCCATTTACGTCCATTATAGTAAAGCTCAAGGTAAACTGGTTTATTTGAAGTGAAACATTTGACGGGTGTCGTCAATTCGAATTCGGGCTGGCCAATCGGCGCGCAGTTGTTACCTTAATGATATGGCAGAATTGTCGAAAAAAGACGAAATGTCATTTAATTTGCTTGACAACGCAAATTAAATGACATGAAATGTCTCTATTTATGGTTATATACTCGATGATCTCAGACATAGAGCAATTCATCATTACCATTAGCATTATTCAAAAAGAAACTGACATCGTTATTGATTGATGAATGTTATTATCCACTTGATTGTCGGCACGCATGACATTTGATACCTGTCACTTTTCTAATCAGATGGTACCTTTTTTTATTGTTTACGTTACGGGCGGCGTTAAGAAACGAATAATATAAACACTTGAAACTCAAGAACATATTAAGCTACCGTAAAAAGAATAACATGGGCGATAAGAGGGCTTAAGTAGCTTTTGTTTAGACTACAGATAAGATTGTAATACGACGACTTTATTTGTTAATTTCTAAGTAGACTGAACACTTCTGAGAAATTTGTACCTATAGTATTTTAGGCTTTAACTTCTAACTACTTTGTATACTCACTGTATGAAAAAACAAAACATATCTATATAAAAATGACAAGTATTTGAATACCATCGATTAATACTAGAATCATATGGAAATAATGTGTAACTATTTTGAAAATAAATTAAGCGTCGTAGCGGGTAGCGACGAAAATCGCGAAAATTTGCGAAAACGGCGTAAAAAACTATAAGTCGCGAGGAAGAAAATTGACGAATCCTATCACATCTCACAATGTAACGACCTAAAAAAGGTTTTAATACAACATATTGAATAAATTCACATAACTTTATTCAATATGTTGTATTAAATTAATTAATATTAAATAAATTAATTAATTTGAGTGATATTTTGCACCACAAAGTATTTTAATAATTAAGTTTTATTAAAAAAAAAACAATCAGAAGGAGGAATGACCTCCACTTTGATGGCCTTTTTTCCAATAAGATTGTGATTTCAATAAGATATCAAATGTTAAAGTTTTGACACCATCTAAAAAAGCACATCCTAACCATTGACTTACAATTATATGGACGTCGGGTCCGCGCTAAAAAGTGTCCGCACTTGTAAGGCGCTAAAATCGTATACAGAGCGCCAAACTCCGCTTTAGTCTTAATTTGTTCGACTGACAGCGCGATACTGCTATGACATTACAATTTAAATTTCGAATAGGTCCCAAGTCAACCTATTTTTTTCGTGGTTTTTGTATTAGACCCGTCGTCCATTTATTTGTCAGTCAATGATCCTAACGATCATTTTGATAGGTAATAATTAGAGATTAATTAATAATGTCATAGATCACAATTAAAGTCTTCATCAAACACTAAACGTCAACAATCCCGCCAAAGTGTTTTTTCACATTATTTTCTGTTATAGGGACGCATCATGAATAGTTTTTTTCTTTACACTAGGATATCGAGAATTTAACAGTGACTACTAGTAAAAATTTGGTGTTAATACGTGTAGTAACACCAAAGTTATTTGTAAAAGAGTTCACCAATCGGGTACTATAATATACTGGTAACTATTGTTACCAGTGACGTTCGACCGCGTTTTGCAAGTTACTGGTAGCTATGGCCAATAACTGTTCAGTGGTACTACTAATGATTATTTACATGACAACTTACAACCTGAATAAAGTCAACTTTTTACTTGACACAATACATGTAATCAACAAACCACCGTCACCACCATGACAACCACAAAAGAAAATATAAAATATACAAAGGAGTCCCGTTCCATTGTCACCAAGAAGACAGAATCTGATAAGGGGATTCCATGGAAATCGAAAAAAGCCGATAAGCCGATAAGAAACTTTTAAAAAAAGGTGACAATTATTATTTTATATTTTCTCATTTATACAGCGGCGCAAAGAACATCGTTTTTGATACTTCAATTTGGCGAGTGTCAGGAAGAATTCTTGTCTTAACATCTTGTCACTCAATATATGTGAAATTAAGGACAGATTGAAGTGTAATATACATAGGAGGAATTGGAGGAATGAAATAATCGTACAGTTCAGCTATTGTCGACACGCGACAAACTGACATGTTTACAGATATTTTGAAATGCATTAAAAAGAAATTGTTGAACCTTTTTGACATACAACATATCGCAGTTTGAAAGAGGATATCATGCATTAATACAAATACCGAACATAAAGAAAAAATCCTTGGATCTGACAGTACTCGAACCTGCGTCTGTGCCATACCAGAGCGACGGCTCTACCAACTGAGCTATAAATAAAACAATTATATCATTAAAATATACCTTTTGCGGAAGATAACGTATACCTACCCACTACCTAACATGATTGATGAGAACACAATACTTAATTCAAGGATTTACCCTTATCAAAATTAAAATGTTCACCCTCCATTAGAACCTTCACCGTTGTGTTTAGCGTTGGATTGGTTATAAAATGCAACAAAATAATTAAATAGACACATGTACTCTAGTCAATCTATTCGAATATTCTATTCGAATTCTGTCATAACAAAATCATTAACATGTCAAAATCGATTAAGAACTACATAATGTATGGATAGTGGCGATATTTCAAAAAAATCTGGAATATAGCTACCTCTTACCCAATGTGATGTGCGCCGAACATAAAAAGGCAGGCTGTGGCATCCGAAAGTTGTTTCGGGCGGTTGGTGGCGGCCTTTTTTTATTATACATATATCAAGTGAGGGGACAAACAAGTCGTGCGCCTGGTGGTAAGTAGCACGTCTGTCCATAACAGTCGCAGTACCACTCAGAGGTTGAAATCTCAAAGATCTGAGGGGCACTGCCTCTGCGCCCGACACCCTGTGACATAAGTTGACAAGTTGATTAACATAAAAAAAAAAAAAAAAAAGTCTTATGTATCTATTGAGATACGTAAGACTTGTTGTTGACTTCCAATGAACACTAGGCCAACTTAATTTATTGGTCATGTACTGTTTTTAATGTAAACAGACTTATTTTATTTACTAATATTAAGCTCCTTGAATTTAGTGAAAAATAAAAGAAACAAAAAGAACGAATTTAGTGAAAAATATAAATAAACAAAATAAAAACTCAAAACTCAAAATTCGTGACGTGATTAACGAAATAGGCCCACCATTTTGTCAAAAAGTGATTAAAAACTTTAATAAAAGAATCGACATATGTAACTGTGGTCGTGGTGGACATTTCTCAGTTATCATTTTTAATTTTTCATTAATTGCCTTATTTTTTAATACAATAACAATTTGAACCATTGTCATCTAAATTTATTGTTTTATTTTGATTTACAAAACAAAGTTCTTGTTGAAAAAACCTCTATCTGAACTTGCACTCGGTGCACGTAACAATCGAAATTGGATTGAGATCTGAAATTTAAAAAATAAAAATCCTAACAATGAACAAAATGGAGGTAATGACTGAAATGGTCTGTATGAAAATATTGTTTCTACCCACAGCTGCCTGTCTCTCTCGCTACCATTTAATAAAAATTGAAGCAGACCTATCATACGCCGTAAATCATTATTTTAATTAAAAATGATGAAAACATTTTTAAGTAATTTTGTTTTTATTGAATGTCACTATGTTTGACCACCATAAAATTCAATTACTTTTGTGAAATTAGTTTGTTATGATTAGTAACACTAAGAAAAAGTTGTGCCAAACGCTATGCCAACTACTCCACGGAACGAACTAGCGGAACTTACGAATGAATGAATGAATGAATGAAATATTCTTTATTGCACATAAAATTACAGTTAAAATACAGTAAAGTAACTTGGGTATAAGATAGTAAGATAATGTGCAACAGGCGGCCTTATTGCTATGTAGCAATTTCTTCCAGGCAACCTTAGGATAGAAATTAGGGATATGCAAAAGGGATGCAACCAAAGAATATCATTATAAGTATCCATACAAATATTATTAATACATAACAATACATAAATAATAATAATAATAAATGCTTATATACTTTAAAGGAAAAAGAAAAATGAAATAATAAGTCTAGGAAATAAATGAAAGGAGAGTGGAGAAAAAGACAAAACTTTGGAATTTTTCCATGTGCTTATTGCAGATCTTTATTTCTGGGTTTTAACGACTTTTTTGCCGTAGCGCCATCTGTGAGAAATCTATTTCTTATTCCCAGGTACCATTACTTTAATGAAAACATTGCTGGGAAATATAATTGCGACAAACACCCTATACCGGAAATGGAAATTGATGTAACAGCGTGCAGATAATTACTTTTCTATTTACTAAACAAAATAGCCGGCACGTTAATTAAAAGTTGTTTCGTGTTGGTTTTCGGTGCTAATTAAAAAAAAGCATTGTTTCACACGTCGTTAATTGTTGAAGTTGAAATAACAACAAATTCATTGCGATATGCTCGCACCGCCGCCATGGCTTCCGAGCATTCATTACAGTTCCCACACCTTCAATATTTAAACGAGGTACTTGAAAAGCGTCTATATTATGAAAGTTGTTAATTAAATATTCATTGGGGGTAACGTGAACTAATTTGTACTTCCGAAGAATACTTGTGCACTGTCAAGGAGAGATGAAAGAAAGTTCGTTCGTATGAAAGGTCAGAGGAAATATATGGACATTAAGTCCCCGTAGCAATATTCAAATTTCTCTCGTGTTTGCATTAAGCGTTCTAAATGTATTCTCAACATAATCCCTCGAGGCAGTTGGAATTAAAATTACGTTTCCCCATTGTAACGTTATGAAGAGATGTGATTGAAATAAAATTTACAAACCTTTTCTTTGCGACATCGAATATAAACCAGTGTTCATAAAATGTTTTATCACGCTTTAGTACGCAATTTTGGAGTTTTAAGAATGCCATACCCTTTTGTGGCTGGTTTAAAAATTAAAAATAACAATTCCTGTTAAATTGTATTAAACTGGTTTAGTTTACGAAAATAAACGTTAACACTACGTCAATACACATTTCATACTATAAATACCTATAAAATGGATGGAAAAGTCGATAAATAGTGTTCCTTAATGCTCTCATTTTGAAAATTGCTACGGACTTACTATTGTGATATGCATTATGTATATACATTGTATGCCCCAGTTTACACATATTTTTGTATTACATTTGGTCTTATCCTCAAAATAGATTACATTGTTGTATTTATAGAAGTATATGTATTATTATATTGTTACAAAATTTGAAGTGAATTGATCATACACTTTATTATCGAATAGGAAATGAAACTATTTTTCCGGATTTAAATCGCGTATATTTGTTTTTTCAAACCAACCGACGTTTCGGGCTCTTTACAGGTCCCATGGTCACGGTTGACTGAGGTGGTACAGTCTTCAACCAGTTATGTCTAATGTTAATGCAAACCACCCTATTTTTTCACTATAGTTACAATAGTTATTAATTAAATACATACCTTATGTTTACAAAGAAAACATTCCAATTTACGCTAAATTAAGTTTTACAAATTATTTTATTGAATGAATTTGTATTAAGTTCAAGGTATTATTAATTAGTAATATAATTTTTTTTTAATAACGCACACACTCAACATAGCCCCGCACTAGGGAAACCCTGTGTCGCGGGTGCCATGGACACACACATAGATAACCACAAATAACACCCAAACTCACGAGTGAAATAAATGTAGGCCATACAAATATTTCTCCCGGCCCGGGAATCGAACCTGGGACCTCTGCGTGGCAGTTCGGCATGGTAATAGAAATTAGAATAAACTAAAACATATTAATTAGTACTACAGTCTTACTCGATATTTATTATCGAAATTTCTGGTTAGACGATTATCAAGTTCAATTTAGCTAATGCCTTAGCCGTTAAAGTTATTCCTTTCTAGACCTCGGGAAGTAAAACATACATTACTTAAACAAATAATTAAATTTAACCTTTACCAATTTACAGAATTTTAAGTGCGTTTCTGCGTATGATCCGTTTTTGCTCCGGATCCCAGACTATACATATCTAGAAAACTCGGACCCACTTGTCACTTTGGTTGTCGCTTGTGCATTATATATTATATGTATATCGTCATTGCAAACTTAAAACCTCTTATGTATCATTTTATTCGACAAGAAGTTTTGTAAATATTTGAAAAGCGCATTCAAAGATACATAATACAGAAACATTTCTTTCATACATATAACAAAATAGAACAACTCAAAAAAACACTAGGAAAATTTTACTTAATTAAACTTTTTCGTTTTTCTATATTTACTGTCTTTAGACATAGGAGACATTAAATTTGCAATGACATTTTTTATCTTTAGGATAAAATGATCCTTGTGTCTTTTCGGACCGTCATTTCTCGGATTCAGAACGAATAAGAGTCGGACGCAACGCGCAAATGCTCTAAGGATTGTTTTTCGTAAAAGCGTCAACATTAATGTCCAAAGTCATAACAATGTTTTCAGTACCCAAGAGTTACCACTGTCCTTATTGATGATAATATAATTACGGTTACTTCTTAATCAATAAAGTTTAACGTGATAAAAATTATTCAAAAGCATATTATATTCTACGTTGTTTTAGCCTCACTTATACGAAAACATGCTGTGTAAGCATTGGAATTCATATTTCTTCTAATGTACATATTTTCATGTGGAAGTGTAGTCACAGCTACGCCTTAAGCCACACTTGTATGTAGTTTTTATAGACCTAGCTTTATATCTCAAATATCACAAACTGCAACTGGGACTACAAAGGACCAATCCCACGCGTACGTGTCCAATTAGAAACTGACTTTTGCGTAGCAGATATGTCGGGATTCCAATGTCCCACCGAAGGAAAGGACGAGATTTTGCTCCCAAGGCGCGGTCCCATATGTCAACATTTACGTAGATAGATCTTGTTTCGAACTTTCGGTGAAAATAAAACAAGTAGCGTTGGTAGGATTTCTCATTTGTTTTGCTTTAAACACGTATAGTCTTGTTAGATTACCTTGAACAAGAATTTTTATTCTTGTTATTCTTGTTGTCTTTAATTTTTAATCTTTATGATTACCTCCTGGCCCAATAGTTTATACTGTAGGCGATGGATGAGGAGATCCCGGGTTCGATTCCCGGTAGGGCCAAATTGGAAACGATTTTTTCTAAACTGGTTTTAGTCTGGGTGTTCTGAGAAGCGTCCTAGAGTGAATTCCGTTGTTCTGGTACTCATAGTACAGGAAATTCTTTAGTGTAAGACCAGGCAGTTGGTGTAGTTGTAACATTAATAAATTAAATTTTGAACAGATTATAAATAAAATATCTTCCTGAATTTACGTTATGTTTTAATCTCAATTGGTACATTATGCAAGTAAATATAGACTCCAAAATACCAAGACATATTAATCCCATTAAACAAACATACTAATACAGTATATTCTCATAGTAATGCCCTTCAACCTATATGTGCCTGTAAAGTTTGTTCCAATCCATTTTCACAAAAAGTAAACAAAACTGCTTGGTTAAAATTCTAAAGCAATATTCTTTTTATCGTATCGATACTTCTTTTATTTTAAGGCTATATTGACCCTGAATAGTACGTTGCTACTTTGACTGCGCTGTCCGTGTTTGCGTAGAGATCTTCCCTCGTACAGGTATTAGGACACAAGGGGCACAACAGCAAGTGCTGCAAGGACTGCGTTGGGGCACCGCAGTCACATTGGGTTTGACTAGTATCCTTGAAACCCCATTTACACATAGTATCTCTGCAGCGTCCTACCTGAGTGCGAAGGCGGTTTAAGGACTTCCACATGGGCCACCGCAGGTCACAACCTGGTGGTAGTTGCTCTTAAGGTACGATGCAACCAGGTGGTGGGGGATTTTTCCGTTTCCACAATGCACACCTATTGACCGTTGGATGGTCACTCGTAGCCTTTGTGGTGCGCAGGGAGCTTTTACGGCTTTTGAGGCGAGTTGGGGGAGTTTGGTGGCCATATAAAGAGTATCGACTGTTACTCTCTTGTTTGTACTTTTCCGCGGAGCATACACTACACTACATCCCGACCCACGTATGGTGGTGCAATACCAGCTACAGGATATACCATATTGAGGGGAGTCGGCTTGAGACAGCCGGTGATCAAGCGTATTGTTTCATTAAGCGCTATGTCAACAAGTCCAGCATGTGCAGACCTATGCCACACCGGACACGCTTATTCACCAGCAGAGAAGCACAATGCTAAACCCGCAGTGCGTAGGACATCTAGCGCTGCTCCCCAATTAGTGGATGTTAGACGTCGAAGGAGGTTATTGTGTGAGCTGACCTTCATTTTGATCTATTGACAGTGCGGTTGAAGGTGAATTCCTATCCAGCGTTACCCCCAGATATTTAGGAAAAGACTCGTGTTGGATTATTTCCTTGTCAGGTGCAAAGCATGTTGCAGGTTGCGCAGATGGAAAGCACAAGTCTAATCTAAAGCAATCACTAAATAAATCGTTTAAGTAACACTTTCATGTATATTTCGAAAATTTCGACTTGATATCTCATCACTCTTTCCAACAATATCCATTTAAATAGCATCGTCCATAACAGTTCCAACGCAACTCTCGAGCTTTAAATTGCAAAGATTTGATAGGCACTGCCACTGCGCCCGTCACCCTGAGACGTAAGTTGACAAGTCTCATGGGCCTGTATTTCACCAGCATCCTTACCCTTCGAAATCGGAACACAGTAATGCTGACATTACTGCTTGGCGGCAGGAATAGGTAAGGTGGTAGTACTACTCTTCCACAAGGAGCTCTTCTGCTAATTTCATTTATTCAATTAATTAGTAGTAGTTGGCATTACAATTGGCCATCACTAAACTGTCTATGGTCGGATCAGTCATTTGTCTGTGGAGATTCGCTCTGGACCTTTTGGAGGGAAAAGTATCGTTTTTATTTTGACTTTCAATTATTTTGTGAAATCTAGTTTAAAGTGGAATAGGATAGTGCTATTGTGCCTTAATCGAAGATTAAAATGCGAAATTATACGAATGTCGAACTAAAATACCCGTATCGGCCCGTTTTAAGGAATCCCGAGTCAATCCAAGCACGCCGCCTCAAATTGCCTATCCTCTTTGTGGCGGCCATATTTACAGAAACATAATTAAACTTCATGTTTAGGCTGATGGTTTTGCCAAAGCCTTAATAAATTAAAAAAAAATCATTTGTTTGTTTACTTTTTGTTCAAAATGGATTGATACGAAGTCTAGTTTGGCGTACCCATAAAATTAGTTTAACTACAGTAGGTTTAAATTTTTATGGAATTAATATTCAATTATTTTTATGTGACATTACTCCACTAGTTTGTTATAATTATTAATACAAAGACGGAACACTCAGAAAATAAATTCCTTCGATCCGGCCGGATTCAACCGACATCTTCTAGCATACCGTGCCAGACGCTATACCAACTAAGCCACGAAACGAACCAGCGGACCTCAGGAATTTTTCTGCACTTACGTTGTATCTTTGTATTTGGTTTTCAACGACTTCAATCTATGAGGAATCTATGATATTTCGTCACCCAGTTATTTACCTTTACAGATCCGGATCAAAGGAATTGTTTTCTGAGTGTTCGATCTTTGTATTAATAATTCCTAAAAGTTTATTTAAACCAGTCAATAAGTTCCCTATTTTAGTTTCGAATTTTTCCCTTGCAAAGTAAATATTACATAGGGCTGGAATCAAAAGGCTTTGATCTTGCAGTACTCCAACTCAATAGTGAGATCCATTAGGGACGGTTCGTGGACATAACCTAATATTCCATTTGCTTTCACGGTGACGTCGGGGGTAACGCAGTTATACCCTTTCATCGAGGCGGATAATCGAAATAGGTATCGATTATAGGATGCTATTTGTTTAATAGGTACTATTGTTGAAATTGTCAATTTGAAATTGAAAACATATGCAGAATAGAACAAGTAACAAACAAAGAGGTAATTAAAGACTGAAATAGGGCAAAAAAGTATCTCATTTCATTTTCGGAATTTTAAATTACCATTGAGAGCTGGTGTTTTTTTTCATGTTACCAAGTG
>NW_020653854.1:7826399-7946859 GCF_003589595.1 Hyposmocoma kahamanoa | reverse complement strand
ATCAGGCAGTGAAGTATATATAGGTTGATACTTAGAATAATAACGCATAGAATGATAGTTTCATATCAAACGAACTGTCACAAGTGAGGCAAAAATCAAATTCATGTAGGCTAGTTTTAGTAGTAGGTTAATTTTCGGTTCTAGTGAATATTTATATAAAAATACAAGTTGAAACGCGTTACTTCCTTGTGGAATGTGATGTTAGTATCTATTTTATGTTTGTCTGACGTATTTTTACACTCATTTACCGCACATTTCGTCATTTTTAGGTAAAATTCTTGAGCTGTTCGCGGTGTACGTTGACCTTGAGCACTGAAGGCCCGCGCGCTCGTGTAAGCCCATTGGGAGCGTTTCAATTTGCCTCACTTAGCGTGTGCGGACTAGGTTTCTATACGTTATTATTCTAAGGATTGATACTGTAAAAGCCTGTTAGGGGTAGGCACCAATTATTTAATTCAATTGACATCAAATTTGAGCGTAATCATTCATTCGTTCATCATCAAAGCTTTGATTTAGAACTTTATTGAGCGAACAGAGATTTTCAATTCGTTATGTATATCTGTTTATCTGCCTATTGCACAGACGTGTGTTAACTTCAATAAGCCATTAAATAACTTGCTGTTTTTTGTTTTGGTTTTGATAAAGTATAAAGCGTAGTGTGATGACCTTATTCATTGACATGACCTTTTTTACGCTGTCTGCTTTAATATAGCTCCCCAGCTCATGGGACTGACAGAGAAACAGTCTTTTTGTTTTATTCTGGTTTTTATATAGACGCCGAAATAAGGGATGAAATAAAGAAAGCCGTCTGGAATCGGGCTTTTGCTTCCCTTTCAGGTAGTGTTGAATTTGAAGTCAAATTACGTCTAAAGAACATTTCTCCGCTGTAGACTGATACAATTATGTAAATTTCTACTGAAATTGTTCAGTTGTTCAATTACTATTGAACAACTGAAAACATTGTATTTTCGTGTTTCCCTTAAGCAGGAATGGACGTAACTTATAATTTTTTACGATATCAAGTGATGGGACGACATCACTAATTGATATCATAAAAGCAAATCCTGCTCCTGATGGTAAACTACACGTTTACCCATCAGTTGCAGTGTCAATCAAAGTTTTAAATCGCAGAGACCAGTAGTGCGATTCACGTAAGTTCAAGGTATCAAAATATCGTTGAAGTTACGTAGTCGTTCGATCGAAGTCCTATCCAAAATGGGTATTCTCGTATAACTTGAACGAAAGTTGAAATGAGTAGAATGGAAACGTAACGACTAATGAACGACATATTCCCCTACTCCCTTTTTAAATACGTATAATATATTAAATATGAAAAATAGATATACTCTAAAACTTAATAGTCTGGTACACACCTTGAGGATCTCGTCTACCCCGGAATATCTAGCCCGTAAACTTAACTGGAGTGACTCGTCACACAGTGGTAATGTCAAATCGCAACGGTACCCTCACATACGTGTATTAGTCATTCCTCGTTTAGCACTCTTCAGGGGCAGTTTTCGATTTGCAGCAAGTAAGTGCTGGAATGACCTGCCACCTCCAGTAAAAAATGCCAGTACGCTATATTCATTCAAAAAAATGTGTTTTAAATGGCTCCTGTCTGTACAGAAATCTAGTAGCAATTGGTCTATTATTAAAACTTGTAGCAACACTAAATAAATAAACTTTTTTAACTTTGTTGGTTTTATAATATCTGTAGTTTTGTAAATTATTATGACTTTTATGGTTTTTAAGTGCAACACAGACAGCCTCTATGTTTCATTAGTTATGTAAGTAGTAACCGAGTGTCATTACTACATTATACATTAAATATTCAGTAGTATTTATTTGTTTAGTTACCGATTAGTTAAAAACCTTAAGTATAAATTAAATATTTAGTGCTCCGTTTGCCGGTCGGTTGTAGCAAGCGAATAGATATAGTTTTAGGTGTAGACTGAAAATCAGCAATGCTGAGTCTTCAACCTTTTTATTCACATTTCTGTTTTAGTTGTCGCTGTTTTTTTATTTGTACTAGTTTTATGCGTATTTTGTGGATAAATAAATGTCTTTTTATTTTATTTATTTATTTATTTATATTGGATTGTGAAATTTGACATTTAGTCGTCGCAAGTCTGAAGACTGAAGACGAACTGTCAAAATTTTAGCAAAACACGTGTCGTTTAGAGTCGATTTAAGTTCGACTCATGAGACATTTGGATCGAACAACTTTAAAATTGGACTCGTTGACATTCACTGTCACACGTGAATACGAAAAAGCAGTTCAACGACTAAATCGCTACGATATCGTAACGGTTCGATTACGTGAATCACCCCCCTGAAGGGCACTGCCTCTTTTTTTAGACATCTATCAACTACCTCCAAACTAGGGAATTCGCTGTACTATGAGTACCAGAGCAACGAAATTCACTCCGTAGCACTATCTGGAACACCCAGACCAGAACTAAATTCGGAAAGTTCGTTACCAAAATTGGTCCTTCCGGGAATCGAACTCGGGACTTCCTCGTCCAGCTTGCACAATGCAAACCGTTGTGCCACCGAGGTCGTCAATGCCTCTGCACCTGTCACGCTGAAACGTAAAGTTGACAATAGTAATACGGAAATAATGTTACTGCAACGTAGGATAAAACTACTCACCTGAAGTTGGATTATAAGGTTTTCTTAACCGACTTCAAAAAAGGAGGATTTATTTTGCATTTACATTGCTATTATAATAGTGTTGTAACTCAAAATATGTGAAATTCAAGACTTTACCATTACTGAACGTAAAATAAGATTGTCCACACTTGAATAAAACTGTCGTTAGAATAAATAAAATAGTGAATAATAACGCACACACTGAACATACAACAATATTTTAAGAAACAAGTAAAAAAATCTAGTTAGCTCAAAATGAGACAAACTTTATGTGAGCTAGTTCTAGCCAAAACAGTCCTTACTTAAATATATGAAATTATTTATTCACTTTTATTTTTAAGTACATTTGGCAAATTTAGATGTCTGTAATAAACTCTAACCTATACATAAGATTTAGTGATTTTTCACGGGAAGTGATTAATTCCTTTCTCATCGATTCTGATAAAATACACTTTTGGAGTTAATACACTATTGTATTAACCGTGCTATGTACATATGTTACGTGATTACTCGGCATTTGTGAACCGATTATGATGATTCTTTTTTATTTGATATTATTCCTATTTAAATTTGAAGAAAATATTCCACCTCTAAGAGTGATTAACTAAGGGATGAATCCGATTTCGTGCATTTTCCGATATCACAATCGTATGAATAATAATGGATGCATTCATTTTTATTTACATACTATATAGATTCATACACCTGTATTTAGAATAAAATGTTTTCTCTTACATTGTAATGAATAAAAGTAATGCGAGAGCGATAGAACGAGTTCCTTGTACTCAATCAGAGGGTGATTCACGTAATCAAACCGTTACGACATCGTAACGATTTAGTCGTTGAACTGCTTTTTCGTATTCACTTGTGACAGTGAATGTTAACGAGTCCAATTTTAAAGTCGTTCGATCCAAATGTCGTTAAAGCGTATTCTGGTATATGAATCGAACTTAATTCAAAACGGCAAGTCATACGTATTCTGCTAAAATTTTGACAGCTCTTTCAATAGACTTTCGACAACTAAATGTCAAATTTCACAATCCAAGATGTCGTTCATTAGTCGTTACGTTTCGATTCTACTCATATCAACGTTCGTTCATGTGATACGTGAATACCCATTTTGTATAGGACTTCGATCGAACGACTACGTAACTCCAACGATATTTTGATACCTTGAACTTACGTGAATCGCACTACAGGTTGCTGATATTCGTGTTCATAACTCATAGCTGCTATTGTACATTTTGTTAATTTATATTGTAGTGCTAAATAGCTTTACAATTTGTGTATCTCATTCGATACTTATTACTATACTTTTGTGTTTTTTAGTGTATCTCATTCGATACTTATTAATATACTTTTGTGTTTTTTAACCGACTTCAAAGAAAATTTTTCGAATAAATAAGAAAATTCGATTGTATTTTTTTGTGTTATGGTTACACAATTACATATATACATTACAAACATTTGTGGATTGATATCGATGATTCTTTTTGTTGGAAAGGGGCAGTGGGTGAACCGCACAGATCGGTTTTTTATTTTATTTATTTTATAATTATCATTTTTATTATTGTAACTATATTGTGACGTAAACTTCCGTTTCCGTTAAAATTGTTAAGTAAATTTTTGTTCTTAAGGCGCGATATGGAACTAATATGGTAAAGAGCAACAGTTGAACAAAACATTTCATTAAAAACGTAACAACTGTGGTGTGATAAGATAAATTCGACATTCTTTATGTAAATGAGTAGTAATCTGTTAGTTATGTAATTTCTCTTGACGGTTTAATGGAAATGTTGCGCTACGAAATTATCTAACTAAGCAAAATCAACGCTAAAGCAACGCCAGCGAAATGCAGCCAAATGTTTGTTTATCATTGCAGCACTAATCCACAGCGCATAAATTATTTGCGGGTGGCAACACATGTGTCGTGCATATAGCCCGATGCCAATGTTACCCGCTTAAAATTCACCAATCGGACTGTGTTGTAACACAGACTTGGAGCCAATTATATACGCTTTAATGATATTTCATTTTCAATTGTTATAATAGCAAACTTTTTACAAATCATATTTTATTATCTGATACATACTTCAGTTAACACGTGAAATTGGATTCAATTTATTGTTTCTTTTGAACTTTGTGCTTATGACACAAAACGACGGGACGAACAAGTCGTATACGTGGTTGTACGCGACACGCCTATTCATAGTAGTTGCAATTAGCCACTGTGTCACATAGAACTTTTCATCGCAAAGGTCTTAGGGGCACTGCCACTGTGCCTGTCACCCTGAGGCATAAGTTCACAAGTCCCATGTGCCTGTAATTTCACCAGCACCCTTATCCTTCCAAACCGGAACGCAATAACTGCTTGGCGGCAGAAACAAAGGTGGCAGTACTTACCTGGACTAACTCTTTCACATGGAAATCCACTACTACTAAATCTCTGTAATCTTTCACGTAAAACTGAGTCACTAACTCACGTTAGTAATTAATTTCTAATCGATTCTGAAAAAGCACACTTTTGATCTAATACATTGTTGTGTTAACAGTGCAAATGTCGGACATGTTAACTAACTTTAACTGTTTTTAAATAAAGTATTTTGAGCTCTGTCATATGCTACTTAAAACGGATATTTGACTACTTGCCGCTTAACCGTGTTTTAACTATTTGACGGAAGAATTATTATTTACGTTATCATTATTATCTTAAGATTAAAAGCCCAATTAAATTTAAAAATAATGAAGTCATTTTCAAAACAAACTCAAGTTTATTGCTTGCCTGAGCTAAGAATCAGAAACGTACTATAATCAGATAAACAAAACCGAAACTCTCGTAAAATATTAACAATGAGGCCCCGTGGGGTGGATTGCTTGGAATATTTATTCAGATTGGGGTCTAATTATCAAGTTATCTCACGAAATAGGACTTATATTCTCGAATTTCCATCGTTTTTCGCACCGTGTTCGCGGCAGACGGTTGTAATTCTAAACAATTTGCCTTCGCCCGAGTTTCGGAATTGCTTTCATTCAGAATAAGTGCCGACCCCAAGTTATCTCGGCATCACAGCAATTTTGCCTCTCACGGAAATTGACAGTTCTCCTTAACGCACGGGATTTAAGAATAAACCGAGAATGATCAAAGACAACATTTTGACGGCTCTTTACCGCAAGTAAAACAAATATTTTACGCTATAGTTAAAATTTTCCAACGTTAAAATGGCCACACAACTAAAGATACAAATTGTCAGATTTTTTCAAAACCCTGCCCTAGATACAATGAAGCCACATTGTATCGTACGTCAGAAGTGTTCCATTACAGGAAAGTCAAAAAAATAATATGAACTACATGAAACACTGGATGGATGGATGCACGCTACGTCCGATCGATTAGTCTGGAAATGTGTGGATGTCTTCCGGCTGATACAATATGATGACATGAAACAAATTATGTTGATGTGAAATTTTATAACTCTCCTACTTAAGCACAAAAAACATATCAACTCTCTCCTGAATAGCTGTCATTTTGCAGATGTGACCCTATTACACGAAGGGTGCGAATTGTACCTTTCGTGATTTACATAACGCTTGAATTCGCTGTTTCAAAAAGCAAAAAGCAGTACGTGTTAACCAATGACTGAATTTACGAAT
Source organism: Hyposmocoma kahamanoa (assembly GCF_003589595.1). Taxonomy (NCBI): domain Eukaryota; kingdom Metazoa; phylum Arthropoda; class Insecta; order Lepidoptera; family Cosmopterigidae; genus Hyposmocoma; species Hyposmocoma kahamanoa. The sequence continues at coordinate 7,940,556 of NW_020653854.1, read as the reverse complement.
ACTACAGCTGAGTGGCTATCCTGTGAATTCTTGAACATATTTGAGGTGTACATAAACATATCTGACATTCTGAAACACATAAGATACGAGTTCTGAAAATTAGTAAAGGATATAATATAGAACAAATTTTACTTATTATTATTATATTATTATATTTATTTAAATTATATATGTGTTTTATGCGATAATCTTTGAAATACTTCAACACGTGTCTAACGATGACACAAACATGCAAACGCGCCCGCACGCACGAACACGCATACGCACACGTACCCATGCTACTAATTTTATAATTGACATTTCACATCGATAATTCATTACACTTATCTGTGATCGGTAGAATTTCTTTTTGAACATCATCTTCATACTTCATAAAGTGTATTTTAAGAGAAAAGTTTTTTGATAAGGATGACAGGGCGTACAAAGTTGTATTATTTAAAGTTGGCCATAGAAACCACGGCGACGACACCTTTTGTCAGATTTCTTAACGTTTTGCCGACCACGACGTAAAATACAATACAACTTTCTCAATTTAAATTATAATAATCTAGATCTAAACACATATTCTAGGTATAAAATTTGTTTTCTTGTTTATTTACTTTTGATAAGTTCGTTCGGTCTCTCTTATTGTGTGGTTGCTGGTCATAAACGCAAGTCTTGTCTTCGAATCCAATTTAAATCTTACTTTATTTCTTTTTATTAAATGTCAGAATGTTTTACCACTTCACAACCATGATATTCAATTATTTTTTGTGAAAATTTCACTAGTTTCTTATAAATATTAGAAAAAATTACTTCGATCCGGCCGAATTCGAACCGACGTCTCCTAGCAAGCCGTGTCAGACGCTATGCCAACTAAGCCACGGAACGAACCAGCGGATCTCATGAATTTTTCTATGTGCTTCTCATGAAGTTTTCTACGACTTTTAAACCGTAGCGCCATCTATGAGAAATCTTTGAAAGTATTTCGCCACCCAGTTACCTTTATAGCTATCGGCCCTGGCTAGATATGTCTGCGTCTGGTAGGGTTCGTTAGGAGACATCGGTTCGAATCCGGCCGGATCAAAGGATTTTTTCTAAGTGTTCGATCTTTGTATTAATAATAATAATTAAAAAAAAATTAGTGTTGCCAAAAATCACTATATCAGTTTTAATTTAACAAGACCAAGACTAAGACCGGCCCTGCAAGACTTGACCAAGACTTGTTCTTGAGTCTGCTACACTTTTGCGTCTCGCAGTTACATCAAACTCTGACATTTACTAGGTATTGGTGAATTTGGTTTCAAATCAATATATTGATGGGCACTCCTTAGCTTCGTCTTCATCTTGCATTGGGCAACATTAACTCTTATTTATTTTCTCTTACAAAACGTAACTTTTACATTTTGTCCTTCTCGTTAATACCGTTGAAAACCAACATTATAGGGAACGTTGGCATGCATGTCGTGTGTAATATAACGTAGCGCCACCGCTTAGGGAGATGCTACATGGCCGTTGCGTCGGCATTGCGTCGTCGCAACTGCGTTGATTTCAACGGACTGAGTGCAACACGAGCAGTTACCTCGACTGGGTGATAAAACTTATCATTTGATCAACTCAAACATCCATTTCAAGTGAACTTAGAAGTTTATAGGCAAACCGTTATGAAAAGGACATATGGTACGTTCAATTCACTGGTACAAACAATTGTACAAAAACAGCAATACCATTCAGCATCACTCAAATCTAACTAAACACCTAAGTAAAATGTAAACATGGAAGATAATTTTCCGCAACCCACAGCCTCATGAGTAAGCAGCTTAAATACCCTACACACTTGAACATTCACAGGCTCAGCATGTAACAGGATTGCATTTGTTATACTCACTTACCTCGTTTTAAAACACTGAGACGGGATTACAATATGTTATTCTGCAACGAAAAAATTGTAAAAGTCTACAATATTTCCTAAAAGGTAAATGAGCTGAATTATAATGATGATATTGTGGTAAACTGTTGCCTAATATCGCCTCCTTGTAGAACACCTTCGCCTAACTGAAATAAGATGTATGCCTATTAGCATTATGGTCATTTTAGTATAATGGTCATGTTAGCACTAAAGTCATTTTAGTGTCTTGATCATGTTTGCACCTTGGTCATTGGTCCCAACAGGTATAGTCAACAAGCCCCATCCCAAGATTTTTACTTTAATTTCACACCTATAATAATAAAATGTTTCTTAATATATAGCAATCATTTTTTTATTAATTTCGTTTAACAAATCGTAAGATCCGCTCGTTCGTTCCGTGGTTTGGCATAGCATCTGGCACTGCTTGTTGGAAGATATTGGTTCGCATCCAGTAGAATAGAAGGATTTTTTTAAGTGTTCGATCTTTGTATTTTATTGTTATAATTACAATAACAAGTGGAGTAATTTCACAAAAATAATTGAATATAATGGCGGTCAAACGTCGTGACATTCATGAAACTTAAAAAAATTACAATCTCTAAATGGTCACCGCTTTTCTTAATCGAGTTTTTACCTTCTAATTGATTTTTTTATACTTACATTTTATACTTAGGTATTTAAAATATAAAAAGACGATGACGAAAAAGAGTAGGTACTTATGATTCTGAAATCCCAAGTGCCTCGTAAAAAAGGTCTTAACAGGTCTTTTTGAATATACGTATACGAATTGTTGATAACCCTGTCCCAATCTGCCTCAAACGGACCAGGAAATGCCTTCGGTATCCTTCTTTTCTTCAATAAACCTCCTTAGAAACAAATCTTCTGGTTGTACAGTCCACTTCCTAACTCAATAAACCAGAAGATTTATATAGATATTCCAAAAGTCAGATGAACGTAGAAATAAGAACTGAAAGTATTTTTCCGGATTTAAATCGCGTATATTTGTTTTTTCAAACAAACCGACGTTTCGGGCCCTTTACAGGTCCCATGGTCACGGTTGACTGAGGTGGTACAGTCTTCAACCAGTTATATCTAATATTGATGCAAACCACCCTATTTTTCACTATAGTTACAATACTTATTAATTAAATACCATATTTATAATTTTACAAAGAAAATATTCCAATTTACGCTACATTAAGTTTTAGAAATTATTTTATTGAATGAATTTTTATTAAGTTCAATTTATTATTAATTAACAATAGAAATTAGAATAAAGTAAAACATATTAATTAGTACTGCAGTCTTATGTCCGGAAAAATAGTTTCATTTCCTATGTGTAACAATCGCGAAAACCTAAGAACTCGATAACGTAGAAATAAGTTTTATGGAAATGTTTCCATTAAACTTTCTTCCGTTATAAAGTATTAAAATGATTGACGTGAAGTGCCTAAATATTTAGATACTTTTGTAAGAGACTAGAGTCCATACTAGGAATTAACCTGTGTGACGGATCTCCAGGCTCTCACCCATCCGGATGATTATGATGTTTAGAAAGGCAGCATTACAATGTAAATATGTTACAAATGTCACTTTCAACATTACAGTTTTAACAAGATTGTAATTGTAAAGAGAAAATTGATATCAACTACAACATAGTGAAATAAAATACAAATAAAATAAAAGGTAAAAGTAAAGTATGATACGAAATGGATGTAGGTGTGTTTGCGTTTATGTGTGCATGCGTTTACGTGTGCGTGTGTATGGATGTGTTATTGTGTTTGTCTGTAAATGTGCGTGTGCGTGTGCGTGTGTGTGTGTGAGACGCTTCGACTCTGCGCAAGTGTGAGTTGAGCCTAACCCGAGAATGACCGTATACTCTGTCATTTCCATTCAGTATGCACAGTGCATGCTGATGCCCGATAAAATATGTTTAATATTTGATTAGTGTTGTGTGTCAATTCGCAAACTCTTTCTTACTCTCATTGTATAACTATACTTACTTATAAATAAATTTACTTGTAAATGAGAGCGAGTAAAAAAACATAACAAAACGTAAAAGAGCTCTAATATGCAGATATGACAACATCACTTTTTTTATTTATTTCTGATGCTGGTTAAGTTTTTTCCTTGCATCGTTTTTTTGCGTCATACATCGATATATATTTGTCGATATATCGACAACTATTGCTCAAATTCAAACAAAAATGACAAATGTCGATATAACTATTAAATTTCTATTGCGGCAGTTATACGGGGACAGTAGTGTGAGAACAAAAGAGAATAACTAAACTAGAAATGTTTGCTTCCAGTTTCTAAGTCTCGACGTCGTGTGCCGATTCCAAACTTGTCCGACACTAACAACTGCGGCTTCAAAGAGACGTGACCATAATTTATGTGCAGCACTGGCTGGCCAAATTTTCGTCGTCATTGGCCAAAACTGGAGATGTTATCCTACCACCAAACAGCTAGCACAGCATAATAAGTAGTCTATCTCTTGTTTATGCTTGTCTTGTCCGTGAAACACCAACGGTTTTTTCGTTATTCGGTTTTCAAACAGGTTTTGTTGCGTCATATAATCATATTTTGTTGAAATAAAAAAGTTTTTGTCATATTTCAGAATTAAAAAGATATGGAGTTATTTGTTTCAGACCGTCTGTAGAGATCACAGAACAATAAATACAGTAGAAGTGGTTAGTTAGCGTCATACGCGTGCTAACATTAGGTCTCGAAAGACCTTAGTCCGCCATTTTCACTTTGTATGGTATAGTTGTGTCATTCTTTCGCGCAAATTCCCTAAAATCTCAGAAAAATATCATAGGTACTATATGTGCTGTTTTGGAGTGTAAAAATGATTGCCGCATCAAAATATTATCCGTAGTAGTATTTCATATCATCGGTAAGTCTTATTTTAATAAATTTTCATTTTTCTGTTTATCGAATTCGTTCTGATATTAATCTTTGGTCGTAGTCCAGCTACTGGCCGCAAGATGGCAGCACGTGGATTAAAATTTCAACATAAAATCAAAACGTCCTAACTTGCAATAAAGGTATTGAACTTTCAACGATATAGCGACAGGGTAAAGTTTAAATTGTATTAACAATCCACAATTTGTTACATATTTTTAAATTAGAAACTATAACGCACACACTCAGCATAGCCCCGCACTAGGAAAGCCCCGTGTTACTGGTGCCATGGACACACACATAGACAACCACAAATTACACCTAAACTCACAAGAGAAATAAATCTAGGCCGTACAAATATTTATCCCAGCCCGGGAATCGCACCTGGGACCTCTGCGTGGCAGTCCGGCATGGTAACAGCTCGGCCACGGAGGCAGTTAAGTTAGTTAGAAACTATGACCAATCATCATCAAGATTTCGTAGCGTTTATCATTTGTTTATGTGCGTTTTGGCGACAGTGGTTCCGATAATAATCGAGGCTTAAGGTACTTCCATTTTTTTATGGTTCCGTGATAGAGATTTTTTTAATAATAACAGATAACGTGGAACCATCTTACGCGGGTTCTGTTACATACCCGCACTAATAATTTCAATTAGTGTATGATGTTTTTCTTAAAATTGAAGTTTTCCTTTTTCTCTTGTAGATACTGAGAACTCTTGAACAATGCATTGAACGTATCGGTCGATATTCGAAGTATATTGTTGTGCTCCTCATTCATAATAAAAAATCACCTATGGTCCGTCCACACTACCGAATCTAGTTTCAAGAGGTCAAAACTCAGTGGACGCAAAAACTCGTTAATATTTTTTTGTCAGTCGTATTCGGACCTTGAGTGTTCTTGACCAGGGTTGTTGTTGAACGTAGTGGCGAATTTACGGGATCCCACAGCGTCCACAACACCCGGGCAAGACGTTGAGCCGGGGGGTTTTAGTGGGTATGCTCTCCACTGGAGGGCCAATCCTACATAACCCTCGGGTCTTCCCGGGCTCGAAAGTATGCATAAAGCATTTCCCTCCCGTTAAAAAAAGGGTTATTGCCGTTACAGTTTTTTACACATCAGCGGATGCACAAGCGAATGCAAAATTTATCTATTCAAAAAAATCATGAAAAATATACAGATCCTTATTAAATGTGCTACTACGTGGTTTTTTAATATTTTTGTGACATTTATTAACAAAAAACTTAACCTATATAAAATCGATCAGTCTGTCTATCTTAACCATACTAGAATTTTCTCAAAGATAAAAATAGGGGCTGAGCTGCTTTTTGGGCCTGCGTCTGTTTATAGATGGTTTGTAAATTAATGTCACGACACGAATATCCGCAATGAATACCAGCATCGATCAATAAGGAGGCTGATGCTAATGCGTAAATTTTAATTTATGCGGATTATCCGCGGATGTGGAAGCTGATATTCAGGACAACCCTGTTCTGAATTCTATCGGGTTTTTTGCGCCACCCGTATGAATTTTATAAAAGAAGATTATTAATGTAAACATTTTTTTTTAATTCTGCGCGCAGGTGGGCCGTCACTCGGAAGGCCTCGACCCGAAGCTATACGAATAGACATTTACAATTTTTCATTACTATTAAATCTTTTTTTATAATATCAAGTTACGGGACAAACAAGTCGTGCGCCTGATGGTAAGCTACACGCCTATCCATAAACCTTAAAACCCTTGTTTTCTTTGATCCTTCATATGATGAACAAGTTGTATCACTACATTATCACTCCACTATGTGTTTCCTAAGAGGATTAACTATAGACGGTGACGGACGGGCTGTGTAGTGGCTACCTTCCTAAATTATTACAGTATTCCGCTTTGAAACTATCTGCACGATATACATCGGATGAGTTGCAAAATAATCGATTAAGTAAGGCTAGATTTATGCACGCCTAGTATCATCATCAACCCATTTATACGTCCGACTGCTGTGTACGGGTCTCCTCTCAAGCGATGGTTTAGGCCATAGTCAGCCACGCTATAAATCGCTGCAGACAGGCCTCAGAGGGTGGTCGTCCTGCGAATGTGCAGGACGTACATGACGGTGGCCTGCGCTGCCTCGCCGGTACTCCGCCGTGGGACCTTGAAGCCGAGGTCCTGGCGGAGCTCCACGCCTACCGGCTGGGAATGAGTGACCGGTGGAAAGAGGGCTTGGCGGATCCCCCCTATGAAACTCGTACCATAGGGGCAATCCGTCCTGTCCTCGTAGAGTGGGTGAGCCAGTCCCACGGGCCAGTGTCGTACCCCCTTGTGCAGGTGCTAACCGGGCATGGCTGCTTCGGTCACTACCTGCACAAGGTGGCGAGGAGGGAACCGTCCCCGTCGTGGCACGAGTGCGACGCGGCGGATGACTCCGCGCAGCACACCCTAGAAGTGTGCAACCGGTGGGATGAGCAGCGCCGTACTCTGACGGGGACAATAGGGCAGGACCTCCCGCTGCCGGGCGTGGTTGCCGCCACACTCGGTAGCGAGGAGTCCTTTTGCGGAGAAATTATATCGCCTTATGGCAACACGCCTGTCCGTAACAGCTACAGTACCACTCAGAGTTTTAAGTCGCAAAGATCTGAGGGGCACTGCCACTGCGCCCGTCACCCTGAGACATAAGTCTCATGTACCTGTAATTTTACCAGCACCCTTACCCTTCGAAACCGGAACGCTTGTTCACATTACTGCTTAGCGACAGAAATAGGTAAGGTGGCAGTACTTCCCTGGACGATCTCTTTCACAAGGAGCTCTACTGCTACTAAAGTATGAATGTTACTCGATAACTATTTTATTATAATATTTAAATACAATTTTTGAACCGATTTTGATGATTCTGTTTTTGTTGAAAAGAGGGTACCTCAGCATTTCAATTTGACGAAAATATTCTTCTGAGTTTTATACTATACGGAGAAATTAAGTAAAATATATTATAATAAATATGTTTTACAGCAACATACTCGCATTATATTCATTACATACACACATAACAATACATACAAAATTAGTTACAATGATAATTAAAAATACCATAGTAATCCACTATTCAGTATAATAGAAACTTCATATACCTGTACCGAGGGGTACTAAATATATCCACGTCCTAGAAACAATAATTATAATTGCAACAGACCTGTCGTCCAATTTGAACTTCGGCAGATACATTGAATTCATGGCCAAAAATGCAGCAAGGAAGCTTGGCATCCTTTCAAGGGTGAGGCGTTACTTTACATCGCGAAAGTTGCTGCAGCTGTACCAAGCACAAATCCGTTCGTGCATGGTACTGCTGCCACCTTTGGGATGGCTCTGCTACATACCTAACTGGCCACTTTGGGTTCAATCGACAACCGTGTCAAGAGGCTTATAGGTGACTCGGAATTAGTGGAGGCGAAGCTGCAGAGCCTTGAACACCGCCGTAAAGTTGCCTGCTTATCGGTATTTTATAGGATATATCACGGAGAGTGCGATTGAATTACACGATTTAATTCCGTCTTCCCTTTTCCATCACCGAGGGACTAGGCGTAGGCTTGAATTCCACCCCTATGTTGTGGATATTCCAAAGATTCGCACGAAACGTTATGCTTCCACATTTATATGGCGAAGTCCTCTGGAGTGGAATTCCCTGCCTGCAGACTTGTTTCCTGAACGTTATAACTTGGGCCTGTTCAAGGCGAAAGTAAATAGCATTCTTTAGGTATTATGTATGCTCCATCGTCGACCTCATCGTTACTTTTCATCAGGTGAGATGGAGGTCAAATGCGCACTTATAATGTATACAAAAAACATCCTATACACTGGGGAGCGTGTGTTTAATTATATAATATATAATACTTTAGGGCATAATCAGAGACAAAAAAACTACCAAAAAATGTAATTTGAGCACGTTACTAGGATAGTAATAAATAATGTGATGAGGTCTAATGTTATAGTTTTAAGCACTATTTTATCATGTCATGTTGCTAGTTCTTCAATATTAACGTTGGTATTAGGGTTTGTAACATAATCTTAATTATATTCTGCGTATTATTCTCAGCGAAGCTTCGGAGAAAGATTATAGCTCCCAAGCCTATGTGGAACGATTGAGGCTTCTCTCTGGGGATTAGTTTCCAATTAACACTTGAGATCAGGAAGATTGTCTACGTCGTGTAGCTTGTTGTATTTGTAACATCGTTACAGGAAGCAACACGACTTCCGAATAGATTAAGGAAATATTATTATTATAACATTTCTTCATGAGTATGGAATAATTGTTTGCGTAAATAGCTTATTTTGTGTGAATGCTATCATGTAAATCCTATGTGGCTACCATGGTAGCCAAGTAGCGGCGCTTTAAAAAAATTCGATTGCTAGTGGTTTTTTGGTAAACGAAATATAAATGCCTGAAGATGAGAAACGTAATTGGTCCTCATGTTCACTTTTTTATGTACAGATGGAGGCAAACATAAAAATAATTTTCATAATCAGTCCACAACAACGGAGATACCTGAAAACCTATAAACACCCGCCTCCTTTTTTTTGAAGTCGGTTAAAAATTGCAAAGCAAAGTTTGTCTGCAAAAATATAATGGTAAAATAGAATAGTCAAACAACATTTATCCTCGTCCACTGTCACCATTAAAACAGCTATCTGTTTATGCATAAATAAATGCAGTAACAGTATATTAGTGGAAATGTTTTATACAATACAGGTGTTCATACATTCATGAAGTCCCGAACGGCACGTATAAGATTGATGAGAAACAAGGGACTATAAACTAGTGCATGTGGGTTAAAACGAGGATAGCTAGCATGTGGCCTTTACGTGCTCCCACTTGACTATGAAATAGCTGTTTTAGATAAATTCTCGCTTCTTCATCTCTGTAATTTGCTGAGTGCATCTGCAAAATGTACACCTTTGCTAGTTAACTTACTAACATTGTTAGAGAGGAAAATATTATTATTTGTTTTGGTAACGGTCCTAGTTACATTTTGTTTGATGTTCCTTCTTGTCCGTGTTTCGTTAACAGTAACGTATTCACAACATTCTGTCCCTTGAAAAATTTTGTAGCTTTGTTGTTCTACCATTTCGACAGCGTCTGTTCTACCTTTTCGACTTTGTAGTAAAAATAATAAAAACTAGCTACGCAATTGCGAAATTTGTTAAGGACTTTGAATCCTAATGTATCATTGTTTGAACTCAGTTGTCCTTACATTGATTTAAACTTTCAAGAGTCCACCTTTATTTGACTTTAAAAAAATCGGGACATTTTATTTATAGAGTTTTATAGATTTTCGCGAACGTTTGAGAACCTTTACAGGTCCCCTGGTCACGGCTGACTGGGTCAGACGATTTAAATCCGCAAAATAGTTTCATCATTTCCTATATATCTTATTTACCTCGACGTGTTGCAACGTCTCGAAAGGTTCCTACATAAACACGATTAAGACTCGAGTTTCTTTTAAATCAAATAATCAGTTATCCTTAACATACTTATGTAGCAGTAGAGCTCCTCGTGAAAGAGTTCGTCCAGGGAAGTACCTTGCCTATCTTAGAAGTATCTTACCTATTTCTGCCGCCAAGCAATAGTGTGAGCATTATTGCGTTCCGGTTTTGAAGGGTACGGATGGTGGTGAATTTACGGGCACATGGGACTTGCCAATTTATGTCTCTGGATGTCGGGAGCAGCGGCAGTGTCCCTCAGATCTTTGTGATTTAAAACCCTGAGTGGCACTGCAACTGTTATGGACAGGCGTGTCGCTGACCACTAAACACACGACAAGTTCATCCTGACAGTTGGTATTACAAAAAAACCTTGAGTAACATCCGTAACATCTAATTTTGAATTATATAATGACGTCATTGTGAGGTTACAATAGTCATTACCATTTTATTTAAGAGCCAGGCTCTTGTTGGTATAGCCTCCTGTACTCCTGTACTCCTGTACGCTCAAAATATTACAAAACAGTCGTGATAAACTAAAACATACTTTTCTGAAACATTTACCGAAATGGCGCTTCGCTCTTTCTAGAAAATATCGACGCTATGGCACAACTCGACTGCTCTAAGGCTGGGTTTCAGTTGAAACCGCTATTATAGGATCAATGGCACAAACAGCCCGATGTTGAATATAGTCATATTAGTGTTTTTATAGTACAAAGTGCATTATAACCCAATAATGCAAAAAAAGCGTTCACCTAGGAGCAACTTTGAACCCACAACTTGTCAATGTTCATATCCACTTGTCCGTAACTCGCTCGGACTCTTTAATACCCAAGTAGCTTTCTCAGTACATACCAAACTAATATCACAACTTGAACTAATTATGAAAGTTGTATTTGACTTGCGTAATTGAGATGCCACGCGCACGTGTGTCGATTAATTGAGCCGATAAAGGTACGGTCTAAAATGCTTATTCAGATAATTTACAGCTTAAAGTTGTAAACACAAGTTTGGTTTTGTAAAACTACTTGATAATGTTAAACTTTGTTTGTTAAAATTAGCATTAAATGTCTTCAAAATGGTAAGTTGAAGGAATTGCAGAATCTTACTAATTGCTAAGTAAAACAAAAAAATATGTTTTGTCAATTGAATTTGAAATCCGAATAGCTCTACCCTCTTAAAGGAGATCACTTAATAAAATGATTAGATACATTGTATAATGTACATAACAATGGATTACTTTCACAATCGCTGTCACCAAAACTCACGCATTCTTAATTAAAACACCATGAAATCTTAATAATGATTAATTCAAATTTAAAAAGAAATACCAAATTGTGTATTATTAATAATTTAAACTTTACCCTATTGGCATAATATTTTTTCACGTGTGCTGTGTGTGGAAACCACACCCACTAACAAGCCTGATAAAACCTAAAAGTATTGCAATCTTTTACCAGAATATGCGAGGACTCCGGACAAAATTAGACAAGTTTTATGAGAGCTTATCTCTCTCAGAAGCAGATCTATTTGCTATTACGGAAATTGGATGCAACGATTCAATAAAAAATGCAGAACTAGTTCCACCGGAATACACAATAATTAGATGCGATCGCAAGGGTTGGCGAAAAGCGAAAAAGAGAGCTACGTAAAGTGATCATCCAGGGTGAATTCAAAATAGATAAACAGGTGTTTGAATTAGTCAGTGCAACAGTATACTTACGGCAGAGATTTTTGTTCTTGTGTTGCGTGATTTATATTCCACCCGGTAGTAGTGAAATAGACTATATGATAATGTTTAGAATTATTGAACAACATTGTAATATTTATAATGCCATAATAATATTAGGAGATTTTAATTTGCGTTCGTGTCCAGCAGCTGTTTCGGATTATTTTGAATACTTTCAAACTTATTGTGGGTTCACTCAGAGTAATACTATAAATAATTCTAAAGGTCAATTCTTAGACCTAGTATTGAGTACACGGGACGGCCGACCCATACCACCCGGCGCTCAGTGTGAGCGGGAATCTGCCGCGGCCTGGACCATGCCCCGCCCATCTCGTTCGCCAGATCTTGCCAATTGCAAACCGAACCCAGTACCTGGCGTTAACTCGCGACCAGTTGCGCGATGGAACTTCAATAAAACTAATTTATTTCTGTTATATGCAACGATAGCAGCTAAAGATTAGACTCCAATGTTCTATTTAGATTTAGAAAATAGTTTAAATTTCTTTTATGACCGTATAAATTCTATTATAGCCAGTTGTGTGCCGCGGAGAAAACAAAGTGGTACGAATCCGAATTACAACTACCCCGAATGGTACACTGGAGATATTATTAGGGAAATAAAATATAAAGCTGTCCTCCATAAGCGTTATAAGTCGAGTGGTTTAGACGTAGATTATAGAAACTTTGCTGAGTGTAGGGCTAGGGTAATAAGTAAGATAAGTGAAGCACACAAAGAATATTGCCACAGGGTTGAAAATCATTTGATGGCAGACCGCTTGGTGTTCTGGAACTATGTTAGCTCAAATAGAAATAGTAGGGATCCGCACCATATTCTAAAAAATAACACAGTATTGATAGGTGAACAATGTGTAATGGAGTTTGCGAGATATTTCCACTCTGTTTATAGTAAAAACCGGCCCGATTTGGATGTGCGCGAGTATAGCGAGCGCTGCTAGTGCTGCTAATGAGGGAGTGTGCATACATTTGGATGGGCTCCAGCTAGATGATGTAAGGAAAGCTCTGCAGCGGCTTAAGTCTAAAACATCCACGGGACCAGATGGTATTCCACCCTTCATTTTTAAGGACTGTCGAGACGTTTTGGCGGAGCCCTTACTACATATGTATAATCTTTGCCTGGCGTCGGCGGTTTTCCCCGAAAGGTGGAAACTGACGCAGGTGGTACCGGTACCAAAGGGTGCGTCGTCATCTACCCTGGAAGGATACCGACCAGTAGCAATATTGTCGACGCCGGCAAAGGTTCTGGAGTCTGCTATCCACAAGGCTTTGTACTCACAGGTAAGCGCGCAGTTGACGGACTGGCAGCACGGGTTCCGCCCGGCACGAAGTACAACTAGTAATCTACTCAACTATATGGCTGACATGGTTCCATTTGTGGATAGTGGGGTGCAAATGGATGGAGCTTATGTCGACTTCAAAAAAGCTTTTAATTTAGTCGATAATGACGTGTTGCTACAAAAGCTATCCAGTGTGGGATTCACCTCACATCTGTTGAGGCTCTTCGCCAGCTACATGATCGACTGTCAGCAGTATGTAGATTACGCTGGGTATGTGTCAGATATTACACCAGATCCGGCGTAAGTCAAGGCAGTAATCTTGGGCCTCTGGAATTCCTGCTAGTCATAAACGACTTGCCGAAGCAGGTACAAGATGCCAAGTGCATGTTGTTCGCGGACGACCTGAAATTGTATATGGCAATACAAGATCAGAATGACTGCGAAAAGTTGCAGAGAGACATCGACAGAGTGGTAGCTTGGAGCCATGAGAATAGGTTACAATTTAATTCCGCCAAATGCACAACTATAACTTTCTCTCGCAGACCCAGGGTGCACGATTACAAGGTAGAGGGGATAACCATGGCAAGGGTGAATGAGGTGAAGGATTTGGGCGTTCATTTAACTGCATCGCTTTCGATTCGAGATCATGTGTATAACATCTGCAAGAAACGAGACAAAGACAAACGAGAAAAAGTATAATCTTATGCTTGAGAAGATACAGAATAAATTTATAAGATATATGTATTTAAGACAGTACGGGGTATATCCATTCTACCCACGGATGTACCCGACATTATTTATATTAGGCATGATAGGTTACATTAAACTTGAAGTTAACAGAAACGTAGTATTAGTAGCATATATTTTTAAATTAGTAAGAGGGAAAAACGAAAAGCCAAACAGGTATGTGGAACGAAGGCGACGGCCGCAACTGTTGGAGATTGTTGTGGTGGATGGTGATGATGGAGATGATTACACGCACCAACATGTTAAGAGAAGCGCCGTTCACACGCACAACACGGGTCATGAACTTGATTGATAATGAGGTGGACATATTTACGTGTCCTCTGAGTGAATTCACAAAGGTTGCTTTATTTGTCTGTAGTTATAAGTTAGATTAATAATGGGTATGTGCTTGTAAATATTAATTATATTATCTAGACTATGGTATTGGGTAATAACATGTAATGATAGTATAAGTTCGGCTTAAAATACATAAATAAATAAATATCGTTGAAAGTTCAACACCAGCAATACCTGTTATTGCAAGTTACGACGTTTTATTTTTATATTGAAATTTCAATTAATATACTGCCATCTAGCGATAATAGCTGAATGACGACGAATTAAAAATGTGTACTTACTTCGATTTATGTAACAAAAAATGTTTACGATGAACAGAAAATATAAAATTAAATAAAATAAGACTTAATGATGATACGAAAGACCACAAATGCAACTACTATTTTTGCACTTCAAATTAGCGAATAACGCATTTTTTACGGTTTTCGAGGTTTTGCGCGAGGCAAGTAATTGACACGACCATTATGTACAAAGCAAAAACGACGAACTGAGCTCAAGTTTGCGGAACTCCGCAAACTGTTGACACGTGTCACGCAAACTACGCACTCCACACTGTTTATAACACCCTATGTTATAGAAATAGATGCGGTTGTTTCTACCTATACTATCTCGCGTGCAGTCAGTTGGTCAACATTTTCTGGACGGATTTATTTCACATTTGCACAATTCTTACAAAATTTTCTTTCTGTAATAACAGTTTTGTTTACATTTTTTGTCTCAAATCCCACCGCAGAGTAAAGCCGGTAATTAAGGGGGTCAATTTGTTGACAAATTAAAATGGAGGATTTCCATAGTGACATGTTTATTCCCTTAATAAGAAACAAAGTCAATAAAGCCACTGATCTCCTGACCTAGGTGTACTTGGCGATGTCGACTGCATGGAGTCCGTTTGATAGCGATAAAAAAAAGTAAAAACGATTTTTTCCAACTTCATGCAAAAACCTAAGGTGAAATGTTAAAAATAAATAGTAGATATACTGTAACGCAGTACTGTACTGTAAAGTACCTCCTTTGAAAGAGTTTCTGAGTTTCATTCACACCAGCCCTCACGTTAGACCCCTGTCTAACGTGTAGTTTAATTTACGAATTATCACTAGCTTTAATCGACGGTAAATATCGTGACGAAACCTGCCTGTTAGAAGATGTTCACATAACTCTTCGAAGACGAAGAAGAAAATATTAAAAATAATAGTGCCAAAATAATGTGCCAAACAACAACAACACCATCCGCCTGACTTCGCTGGCGAGGGCATGTGGAAAGAATGAGAGAGAATCGAGCTGCCAAAAGAACGTATTTGGGGCAACCTACGGTTCGTCGGCCAGTGCGCCGTCTGAAATATCACTGAAAGACTTGAAGGAATTGAATATGCCCGAATGGTAGGAACTACAAGACCGAAAGAAACGTACTTTGGTATCGGAGGTTCCACTTCGGATTAATGAGCCAGCGAAGTAATTCAGTAAACAACTACATCAATTAAGTAGTTTTAACTAGGATATTCCCTGTAATATGAATACTAGAGCAACGGAAATCACTACCAGGAGCACCCAAAACAGCAACAATTTAGAAAAGTTAATTTCCAGAATATGGTCCTAAAAATTGTCATTGACTTATTCTTGGTGAAATTTTAAAATTTAATTTTAAATGGTCTTTCGATCTACTGATGAGTTTGGTTAATAGTTACTAGAAAACGGCTTTTTACATAAACATAGTTATAAAAGTAAAAAAAGATTTTAACCGAAACGTTTACATTTATCTTTTTGTTATTTAAGATTACAGCTTGCCTTTTAAACCCTTTCTTCCTCGATTCATCAATAAAAGTCCCCAACTGACATAGGGTAAGCATGAGCATTCACCCCAATTGGACCTGAAGATGATGATGTAAAACAAACAATATCATCAATACAATACACACATGAAAGCGACACAATTAATTTCTCACATAAAGTTGGATAACCTAAAACGTTGTTACTGTGAGCAATAATTTATCAGCGCTGTCTGCCGCCGTGTCGACATCTAAAACCGGAATAGGATACATTGGCACATTAATCAAATGGCAGCGACCTACATGGCTTTCTTTGGACAGCTCGTATGAATGAATCTTTACATAATAGTTATGCTTTGTGTGTAAATCTTTGCTAAGGTTTTCTTTATTCTCTTTTGAGTGATGATAAGAGGCTTTTCTGGCAGGAAAACGTTGCCGTCAACGTTCCAGTGACAACAAAACCTTACTTAGTTATTTGTTAGTTAATATCGCAATATTTCAAGTACATACTAGACGCAAAACAATTTGGTTTGCAGAATGCGACTATGGAAGGAAAATAATTATCATCACGCTTTGCGCATTGCATCCGATCCCTATTCGTTCCGAATCCAAGAAATGACTGTCCGAAATGTCACAGGGATCATTTTATCTCTTGGTAGTACAAGATAAATGTCAGATTATTAGTTTACAAAAAATATAAGACCCATCACTCACCAATATAGCGCCAATGGTGTTGCACTTCACTGTGTGGATGTTGCGCATGATCTCGGAGTATATTTTGACTCTCAGTTGTCGTTTAGATGACGTTTCGATCATATCGTCAACAAAGTAAATAGAATGCTTTACGAAACCATTTCAGAATCGATCATCAATTACAATTTTGTACTGTGTGTTGGTCCGTAGTCAATTTGAGTATTCCTCAGTGATCTGGTCCCCTTTACTACAGTACACATGTAGACAGAATAGAGTCGGTACAAGCAAATTTAGCTTGTACCTCAGGCACCTTTGTAACAAGTTTGGTCTGCGTAATAAACTTTCAGATTATGGTGACCGCCTCCAGAAATTCGGTTTAAAGAGCCTAGCGGAACTTTGGAACATCACAGGCCTGTGTATGCCTCATAGGGTTGCTAATGGGACTCTAGGTGTGGGGCTGCTGGATGGGCTTCATTTTAGCGTTCTTACTCTACATGTGCGTCGCCCTCGAGTAGTCACTATACACCATCAAACAACAATGTATCACAATAATCCATTGTACAGGATGCGCCGGCTACTACAATGATGTCTGTACTGGTACAGATTTTGAAATGTTCTTACAAAGCTGAAACAATTTTAAGACATGTCTTCAACATTTGTAATTTCTTTTTTTTTTTTGTAGTGAATTGTTTTTGTAATGAATGATTTTAAATTTAATTTACGTAATTTTTAACATTTTCGTATTCTTTTCATATTACTTTATAATATTATTATTAATTCGTAATTATTAATCCGTTAATTCCATTATTTCATATTATTCTAATCAGCTATGTGCAATTATTATTTTTTTCTTTTCATAAGCTGTGTACACCTGTAATAGAATAGCAGTCGCAAAGAGATGTACTGATAACGTTATTTTAAGTAAATGTGACTTGTGTATTTGTAATTGAACCATATTGAATAAATAAATAAATATAGTCATAATTTATTCGGATTCGAACCGGACTTAGTGCACAAGCGACATCCGAAGTGGATCCGAGTTTTCTAGATTTGTGTAGTCTCGGATCCTCGGATGGCTCTTCAGCAACACCGCCCAGATACGTATGCTTGTGACGGTGTGACCTCCTTACACCGTCATCTCACCTCTTTGTATCGCCTCTCTCCTCTTGTATCTTATGATTTTTTTTATTTTTTTTTTTATTTTCAATTTGAATTGTTCCATCTTCCTTCACTTTCTCATTTTGTTTTCGTACCACGGTGACTCTCAGCTCGACCGCCACAACAGTCAGAGCTGTTAATAAGCTAATCATGTGTAATAATTTATAAGTCTACACCCTTCATGTATCTATTTCTGTAATTCAGTTTCTCGGCCCATTTCGGGGTAAGTGCCTTAATAATAAAGTGTTTTATACTGTTATACCTGTTTTTTTACATTTACCTTTATATTGTTACAGCCCTTTCTTTAAACTTTACTTCTTTAATAAATTTTGTGGACCGGAATTTTCCCATTTCATTGCCGTGAACCTGTTCACGGCTAGTTAAGGTTACAACCCTTTCATGCTATAGTTTAGATTACGATGAAACTGACATGTTATACGTTGTATAAGTTTCTAAATAAATAAAGTTATAAAAAAATGCAAAAATCTGATATATTTACCATATTTAAAAGATATACTGTTAACAGACAACGTTCTAAATAAGCCACTTTTTTCTAATAATAACAAATAGTCTCTCTCATAACTCGACCTTAATAAAGTTGACATGTCACATAAATACATGATTGAAACGACATGTAACAATTGTTTTCAATTGTTTAGTAGGCAGTGTTTTAATAGGACAAGAGAACTTGAATTTTGGAAAACGATGGCAGCTCACCTTGTCGAATAATGCAGTTCAACAGATAAATAATGGTTATTTTGTATAGAAAACTAGATGTTACTCGTCGGATAATATTATCAGGCTATTTTTTTGTTGAAAATTAATTGAAAATATTGTTATAGTAAATTACTGCATTATATTACGCCTCAACTTACCAATTGACATTGACTAGCTGAGAAGGCCGCGAGTTCGATTCTCAGAAGAACCAGTTTGAGAAATGTTTTCTACCTTGGCTCTGGTCGAAGTATTCTAGATAAAACCGCAAAATTAATTTCGTTAAACAGGTACTCATGTTACAGAGACTTTCTATTTTGAGACCAGGGTGTAGTTTTCTGGTGTATTATTATTTTTTAAGACAAGTCAGTGACAATAGCACGTTAGACACATTTTAGAATTTGAACCGTCTTATTTTAATTTTCTTTTATATAATACCAAATGACTAGACGCACAAGCCTTGCGTCTGCTGGCAAGTGACACGCCTATCCGTAACAGTTGCAGTGCCACTCAGAGCTTTAAAACGCAAAGATCTTAGGGTGACTCCCACTGCGTCCATCACCCTAAAATTGACAAGTTCCGTGAAATTAAATAGCACAGAGCTCAATTCATATCTCGAGTGTATGGGCAAATGGCGTTATACGTTATTACAAGTTCTGTACCGCATGTCCTAACAATGAGACAATATTGAAATATCCAGGTCAGTGTGAATATTTTTTTATTTCTTTTAAATATATTAAAATTAGCAATGTAACATGCTAAAAGGGTAGTAAGGTGCACTAACAAAATGTTGCACCGTGTTTTAATGCACTACGTCGACGTTATGTATCACTGAACGCACTCAGGCGTATGCAGACACTGCAACATTATTCGCAAATAATCTGTTACAGTTAAGTACGTGAATAGCTTATTCAGCACATATATTAAACTTATGTACATATATTATTGTTAGGCTCCGTGAAATAGAAACGCAAGTTACAATACAATGCGGTAACGAACAACAAGCGGGCAGCCACTCAACTGCCACACGTTCCCGGCGCTATTCCTGTTTATTCTGCTCAGTCTGTTCGCAATAAGTCTGCTTTTAATGCTACGTTTGTAAAGGTACTGTACGAACGTACATGAGAGAGAGCAACCATAGTATAACAAGACGAGTATGAAAACTTGATACAAACGTAGCAGCGCGTGTTGTATGTGTGCACGCCCGGCGCACGCTGTGTACGGACGCACACATTCGCATCATCTCGCGCTAAACTCACATATTTCACAATTCAATCACACATTATAGAATTTAAGCGTTTGCTCGGTGTTTAAAAATGACATCAAATATTAGACGTATTTATTATTATATTTGTGGTAGTTTGAACAAGAGTTGTCACACGGGGGTCTTGCATAATAATGACAGAAACGCTCAATGCATATGAATTTTATTGTAGAAGGTATAAATAACAATAAGGGAAAAGGTAAAAGAAATGGAGAAGAAAGGAAAAGTAACAAAAACAATTGTATAAAATCAGGTACAACAATATAAAACACTTCCTAACTTAAATTACATACCGACTCATCCGAAGAACAGAGTCCGATGTGATTATATAGCGAAAAGAGAATAAGTACGTTACGAGAACAATTTCGTTATTCAAACTAGGTCCTATGTAAAGGTATTTTGAGAATTTATATATCTTACTTCGTTTCGGAAATATGAAATCGAACAAAGGTCAATCTGACATCCACAGCGAAGAAGAACGAACGAAATGTACTATGTCCTGAGAACAAGTAGTCTTACACATAGACCTTTGTTCTACGGATGTGTCGATACGTATATAGTAATGAGTATAATTAAACTGCCTCGGCGGCCGAATGGTTACCATGCCGGACTGCCACACAGAGGTCCCAGGTTCGATTCCCGGGCCGGGAGAAATATTTGTGTGACCTACATTTATTTATCTCGTGTATCTACGAGTATCTACTGCATTTAACAAATGCTTTTTCAATATAGCAAGAGAACTCTATGATTTTTTCAAATTATGTACAACTTAAATATTCATTTGACAACCCTACGTGCCGAACCAAGTGTAGGCATTTACGCGTTGAACAGATAAGAGTTGTCCTACTTGCTCTTATTATACTATGGAACAACACTATACATGCATGTATTATATACATCCTATTGCATATGTCGACCCGCTACTCACTCTGTAGTATGTGACGTTTTTGTCGCACTCACACTCGACTATCAAACGTAAACATTCTCCACAAATCATCGTATATCTACTTTTTTATCGACATTTGACAGGTATAAGTGGACATACCATTAGACCCAGTTCACAATTTTGTTTATGATATCAAAGGATACTCACTCAGTCGCAGAAAATCAGAAAATACCATGTAGATAATATGTAATAGGTATCTGGAAAATTATCTAGGTTCTCATACGCTCTGTACGAAATAAAAAAATGTACAAATTTAAATACCGCTTTGTCTGCATATTACGCCTATGCGCAAGCTTGGCTAACTTATGGTGTCATTTTGTGGGATAATAGTGTTCATTCCAGCAGCCTCTTTATTCTGCAGAAGAAATGCATGACAGTATTGGCAAACATAACGGAAACAAATACTTGTAGACCACATTTTGCTAATTTGAACGTTTTGACTTTGACAACAATTTACGTATTTGAAACTTAGACTATGGAAACTAGAAGCCATGTTATGTTGACGTATATAAATCAGACGTTGTATGTATATGATGCATTTCGACGTCGAAAACATAAACATGTTATTGTCTTTGTTTAACTATTGCGTGCCGTCTTAAGCCAAAAGAGATAGTATTACAATTGGTCTGTGTCAAATACGAGAATCGAAAATATGTAACGTCATCTTAAATGCCAACTGTGTCCATTTCGCAGTACATGAGGTACGATACGAGATAGATACGGTGTCCAAGGGAAGGACATAAAATGTCAAAACAAATGTTTTTCCAAGTGTTTTATTGAATTAATCGCATGAATTGTAATAGAATGGTATAATAAAAAAAATATTGAGAGAGAGAACAATTAAGTATTATTAAAAATTCGTCGCTGCAGCATTACGGGATGTGGCTTTTGAAAAAGCGAAGATCGGCCGAATGTAACATAGTACAGGCACGTGTTATTTTTCTGTCTATAAATCACACAAAACCCCAAACATCTGATGTAATTATACATATTTAAGTAGTTTATTCATAAATCTTGCCAAATTTTGCTTTGGTTTCTTCAGATTGCCTGTTTGTTTGTATATTTTGATGATTGTTGTTAACGATTATTTTGAGATAGTGTTGTTCTTGGAAGCGTACATATTATCGATATATCTGTTATTAAAATAGTTCATTGCGAGGTTTTTATTATTTAATTTTTTTTTACTATTCAAATTTACTTACAAATCAAAAAAGAAAATAGATTGGTTGGAATCACACATTGAATCAAAGACCATCTTCATTTATTCGCTTCATTTTGAAGAGTCAAATTTTAACATAAATTTGAATGTAATTAGATTACATGATAATTCAATTCCATCATTAGGTTTATTGGTAAATAATTTTATATTTAATTTAGATTAAACACGACTCATTTACTAGGCATTCTCAGTCCCTGAAAACAAAATTATCCACTCGTCTCCGATTTTTTCCCACTGACAACTCTAACTACCAAAAATTGTGTCAAATTGAAACATGTTTATACTAACACTGTTTCTTGTTACATCTCCTGTTATACCATGTTTTAAGCAAATAAACATATGATAATAATATTATTATTGATAATATTACTACTTTCATTTATTTCCTAGATTAAATGGAAGTATTAAAGATTCACTTATATCAGTCACTGATATTAATTCTATACCAATGCATAAATACAAAAAGCTTACACTATTTGGAATCTGTTCAAAAATTTATCTATCAAAATAAGAATCTTGAGATTGGAAATGTATAGGATTTATATTTTAAAGTTTTCTCTTTTTATACACTCTCAAATCGCAAATATAATTTTTTTGTGTGCAAATTCACTTTTCGTAATATTTGAGTACTTGTAAACGCAAAACAATAAATTCAAAATTTCATGTGACATTCCCGGATATTCTCATAATAACCTAAAATATTCAAAAATGGAATATTGATCTACTTTAATTAAATGTTTGCATGTCGATTATGACTTATTATATTTAGCTATTTAGATTATGGTACGCACTAAAGAAATCCGCCATTTGTTCGTTCAGTTTTTGTTTAGGTATGCACGTTCATTCCGTAGTTAGAGCAGCTCCGTTCTTTTATTTTTTTTCCATCCTCTAAGATTTGAAATTAGTAAGTTTGTAAGAAAATACAGGCACTTATTTGGGCACACAATATGGCAATAAAAGTTTATAACAAAATACCTCTTAGAATAAGAAACATTGAAAATAATTACGTGTTCGCAAATGCTCTGAAAAGTTACTTGCTTTCGAACTATATGATGAACTATACGTAATAATAGCTTTTAGACCTTTTGTACCACATAAAGCAATGAAAATGATATGATTATGATTACGATCACTCAAAGCTCAGAGCAGAGAGTCAAAGCAAATCTAGAGCTTTTGGTTTGGCTGCCTTCCGGAAAGAAAAGCCGAACCTCGATGCTGTCTCAACAATCCCGGAAAAAACGACGGTTTTGATATTTATAGGCTAGGCATTTTCCTAAATGCCGGTTTTCGTCGGTATAGCCAGGAGGCCTACCTGCCCCTTAAGAGTCGATACTACTTCAGCTCAAATTCAAATTTATCCCACACTAATACGGTTCATTTTGCTTGTGTCGGGCGGCAGGAACACTCTTTGTTTCAAATTTCCTTTTTACAGGCGAAATTAAAACCATTTAAAAAATGAATATCGTACAATTTATGTGTTCTATTTATTTCAGTTGATATAAAAACAAATTGGTATATGTAAAGTACCTATTGAATTTGGCGGTTTTCTTGTAAAGTTTCGAGTTTTTAGTTTTTTATCGTGAATGTTTTTAGGAATCGTATTTTCACACTGTATAGTTATTCCTGTACAGTTCCTCAATTGTAATATATGTTTTTTCCAAATTGATTGATTCAATACTTTCAATGTTATGCGGAATCAACTAAAACCATTTGAGGTTGTACAGACTCTTAAATAGGATTGTTGATTAAGCAATCTAAACATGATATTTAAATAATTTCAAAAAATTCTTTATTAACCAAAATTACAAAATTATTTATAAAAGTTTTTTTTTATTTTTATAGTGAACACGCAAGAAACAAAGGGCATTTTATAGTTTGAGATAGAGAAAATTAGATTTTGTCGTAATTCAATAAACACAGATTATTTATTTATGCTCCACTGTACAGTGTTCAAATGTCCATGTAACCAAAATAAAAAGAACACTGTTAGTTTATTAGAATTTTTAATACTATTTAAGTAATTAAATAACTTAAGTGACGTAAGGTTGCTTCGTTTGGAAAAAAATCATATGTATATACGCGATTTGTATCCGAAAAAATACACACATCGAAAGTGTCCACTTTTTGCTAATTACTTACTTAATTTTTTTTAATACTGATAAATTTTGGTTCATGTTTAACCGACTTCAAAAAAAGTTCGGTTACACGTTCGGCTGTATGTATGTTTTCAGATATCTCCGTCAATAGTGGACAGATTTCGAAAATAGTTTTTTTTTTGTTTGAAAGGGTGCACTCTCGTGGTGGTCCCATTGTCACCAAGTCAGAACCTGATGAGGGGATCCCATGAAAATCGAAGGAAATCCTCAAATTTTATAGGCATGTCCATGTATCCACCAATTTCTCCATCAATTGTGCACCGGTTTTGAAAATTCTTCTTTTGTTTGAAAGGGTAAACTCTCAAGATGGTCCCTGATGCTGTTCTGGGTTCGTTTCGGCTATCACAAGCTACTATTTGTTCTATTCTATTATATTTCTTTAATGGCGGCCACTAGGCTTGGGCCATTGTTCTCCGCAAATAAAAGTCGACTTTTCACTTGACACAATACGTGTACCTAATCAACGTATCACCGTGACCATGATAACCAGAAAAGAAAATGTAAAATGTACAAAGGAGTCCTTAACAGTTCCATTGTCACCAAGAAGTCAGAATTTATTGAGGGGATCCCATGGGAATCGCAAAAAGGCGATAAGCAAACTTTTGAGGTCGGTTTTTTTTTTTCAAATAAAAAGTTACAATTATATAATTTTGAAATTGGAAAATGAAATTGACCAAAACCAGTCCATTGGTTTTAAAAAAATCGTTTATAAACCTGATTTTCGGTAATTACCAAAAACGTGTTTGATCCATAGACACTTTCGATGTGTGGTCTTGTTTCCAATGCATAATACATGTACTACAGACAATGTTATTCAAGGCTAAATTGTTATGTCAAAGTCAATAAATAACGCTGCTTTTATTATTTTTATCAGAAGGGGAGAAGTAAAGGACTTCAAAGGTTTACGAAGCTTTTCAGTACTGTCTGTTACTGTCACATCGTTGTTATTAACATGTCTTTAGGCGAAATACCGAAAACATATTTATTCATAAATTGTATATTAATAAGAGAGAGAGTAAGACAGAGAGAGATATAGAGGAAGGCCAAGAATAGCGTACAGTCACAGACCATATAAATACTAGTAAGTACAGTGAACAAATAAAGAGGAACATCAAAGTGAGCTATACGAGATCAAGGAGCTGCCTATGGACCGTGAGGAGTACAGGAGGCTACACCAACAAGAGCCTGGCTCTTAAATAAGATGGTAATGACTATTGTAACCTCACAATGACGTCATTATATAATTCAAAATTAGATGTTACGGATGTTACTCAAGGTTTTTTTGTGATACCAACTGTCAGGATGAACTTGTCGTGTGTTTGGTGGTCAGCGACACGCCTGTCCGTAACAGTTGCAGTGCCACTCAGGGTTTTAAATCACAGAGATCTGAGAGGCCCTGCCACTGCGCCCGTCATCCTGAGACGTAAGTTGACAACTCCCTTAACCTTCAAAACCGAAACATAATAAAGCTTTATTGTAATAAAGCTTTACTGGTAGGTTGAAGACTGCATCAAAAACGACACGACCAATGAAGTTTGAATATAAATTTGTAGTATAGCCTTATAGTTACGGCTAGATATCAAAAGTGCACAAAGATATAAAAACTGACACATGATATCTATGTCTACGTGGCTACTCGAATCATAAAAGAAATTTAATAAGCAAAATTTTCGCCATTTGCAAAAGATGCTTGAATACTACCAGGTTACCCGCAGAGGAAAAAACAAAAAGAAAAATAATTTAGCTTTTCTTTACAAAGTTTTTGAAGCAATAATTTCCTGGAATGTCTATTTCATTTAAATTCTTTTACAATACTTAGTTTCGTAGAAACAAGTTCAGTGGTCTAGCAAGTGGACTTTTATGAAAAGATCCTGGTTTCAACGCCTAGTAGGAACAATTTAGGAATGCAACATTTTTAATTATTTCGGGCATTCTGGACACAATTGTATACTTCTATTACATTTTTCTAGTTCAAAATCTGACGATTGGTGTGCTGTTCTGGTATGTTATCAGTACAACAAGGTTCCTCGTCAAGGAATGTTATTTCATATGCAACCAATCAAAAAAAGGGAGAAACTTTACGACCGTTTTTCTAAGCGACTTTATCGGATAATATTCTGGCGCTAGGTCGAAAAAATCTCTTTGATTTCAGGCTCTAATATTGTCCCCTTTAGAATGAATGAACAGTCCCATATCATTCTACATAAGTTTTGTTTATAGTGCCCCTCCCTATCAACCTCTTGGTTATGCGGGAAGGGCACTATGACCTGTGCGCATAGAAACCTTATAAGTTCAGGTTCTGACCCCAGATCAGCCAGTGTACAGTATTGTCACAGATCTCTGTCACTTGACTTTATCTGGCTCTTTGAGAGGCTAGTGCCTCGGGTGAGCTGCCCCGGGTGCACGTACCCTCCCAATTTTCCAGATAGGTACTTCCCGGGAAGGTCACTTCCCGTTGTGCATTGCACAACTAGCGGTTGCACCGCTAAGCCGTCGACTCTGAGTCTACTACCAAATCTCCTCATTGGTAGCGGAGCTGTAAGTCACGTTCACTTCCCGATGCCGAAAAACGACGTCTCTCTAGTTCCCAATAACCTAAGCGGCTGGAGGGACCGCAGGATATCTAGCTTATCCTCTACTAGCTCTTCGGCCTAGTGGCGGAGATGCCAGTCGCAGTGTCCTGTGACAATGTCCGGACATAGCTTCCAACTTAAGGGGCAACGGAGGTGACCCGCACGTCTCCTCGCTTAAGACCCTCAACTAGACCGCTATTAAGACGCGCTAGCTGCTCACGAGTCAGACGCTCCGGCCACACCCAACCGAGACACACAAACATGTCCGTCTCTACAGCTAACCACAAACCGCAGCGAGTCGTATCGCAAAGGCGTATCACAGGCGGAGGGCTTGGCCCGGACGGCCGCTGTACCCTGGTCTTGCCGTCGAGCCCGTAGTCTCTCCGGAAAACCCTATCTCTCGGGTCGGTAGATAAGGTAAATGGACAGAAGAAAGTTATTTACGCAGTTCGATTCCGAGTATTTTATTTATATGATACAAAGTGACGGGGCGAACATGTCGTGTGCTTGGTGGTCAGCGACACGCCTGTCCATAACAGTTGCAGTACCACTCAGAGCTTTAAATAGCAAAGATCTGAGGGCCACTGCCACTACGCCAGTCATCGGGTTGACAAGTTCCACGTATCTGTAATTTCATCAGCATACTTACCCTTCCGGAACGCAGTAATGGTCACATTACTGCTTGGCGGCAGAAATTGGTAAGGTACTTCCCTGGATGGACTCTTTCACAAGGAGCTCTTCTGCTACTAAAAAGAGACTTTGCTGTTATGTGATTATTATTTGTATGTAAGAATCTTAAACGTCAATTAATAGTTTTTACTACAGAGCATATTACAGATAATGAGGCTTTTAATTAGGCATTCTAAATAATTTTTAAGTCCAATAAATTTTGTTAAATAAAAAACAAACGACATAGGACTTGATTTCTGTTACTTTTGTGATTTTTAACATTCTAAAGCAATTTTTATAAAAACATCTACATTATAAAATACGGGCCTAAAATCCTTTACCTAATTTTTATTGTATAAAGACACCACATTTACATTTACATTACATTTATTGGCCACAATCCCAGCTGACTTTGAGCGATGATGTGACTAACGGTGGTATGCATTTGTCTAAAAAATGCTTATTCACTCTAGCCTTGAACTCTTTTTTCCCCTTTTTATTTTCATTTTTCTATTAATTTTGGTTTGTTTCAATGTAAATGAAAAATGAAAAGTTTTTACCGCAATCAATTAAGAATATTTTATTCTATAGATAATGATAAGAATAGATATATGTGTATATATATATATATATATATATATATATATAGAGAGAGAGAGAGAGAGAGAGAGAGAGAAATTCGTAAGGCCTGCTGACTCGTTCCGTAGCTCAGTCGGATCGAAGGAATTTTTCTTTATGTTTCTTCAATCTTTGTATCAATAATAACAACAAAGCCAGTAAAGTATTTTCACAAAAAATATATGAATGTATCATGGTTGCACAAACATAGTCGATAAAATACATATTACCGGGCCACATACACGCATCAAAAATGTCTGGGTATTAAGCACGTTTTGGCTCATCACTGAAAATTAGGTTTTATAGTAAAATTTTTATAGCACCTATGGGTTCTTTTTTCAATTCAATAATTTAAAAAACAAATGAATAACCCTTAACCATTACCAATTTATAAAGCACATTCACTGTACATTTACTATAACACCTAATTTAATCAATTCTAAACCATTGGACTATTATAATAAACACTATACTAGATGGTGGAATAAATTGAGAACACGGTAATGTTTCCATTGTCAGCAGAGATCATTCAATTTCAATTAACGTTAAAGTTTAGCGCTAATATAAAATAAATACCTATAAACTGAAACCATCAGTTGCCG
The DNA here is from genome assembly GCF_003589595.1 of Hyposmocoma kahamanoa. Lineage (NCBI taxonomy): Eukaryota > Metazoa > Arthropoda > Insecta > Lepidoptera > Cosmopterigidae > Hyposmocoma > Hyposmocoma kahamanoa. The sequence continues at coordinate 7,911,813 of NW_020653854.1, read as the reverse complement.
CTATAAAATCCACAACAATAAATATTTTATGATTTTAACTTCCATTACAAGGAGCTCACTTCTTATGCTCTTAGTGGAAATTTATTAATGCATGGTCTAAAGGAACAAAACAAAAGCTTTTTGTTATGAGGTACATAGCTTATATAAGCAAGAAAACAAAAAAAGAAGTTCACAACTCGGCACGTACTTGTATGTAATACCTATACCCAACATTTATTATACCAAGTGACAGGACGAACAAGTCGCACGCCTGGTGGTAAGCGACATGCCTATCCATAATAATCGCGGTACACTCAGAACTTTAAATCGCAAAGATCATGGGGTCACTACCACTGCGCCCGTCATCCTGAGACTTAAGTTGACAAGTCCAATGTGCCAGTAATTTCACCAGCACCCTTACCCTCCCAAACCGGAACGCAGTAATGTGAGCATTACTTCTTGGCGGCAGAAATAGGTAAAGTTAGCTCCACTGCTACAAAAATTATTTACATTTATTTATTTATTTAATTATTTACTTGGTATTTATTTATCAAATGGCTTCCTTGAATTCAGTTGAAAAGCGTGACAAGAAGCATATAGGTGACTCGGATTCAACAGAGTGTGAGAGTGAAGTTGTAGAGCCATGAACACCACCGTAAAGTTGCCTGCATATCGATATTCTACAGGATTTATCATGGAGTGTGTGCACTGGAATTACACGATTAAAATTTTTACTTTTCATCATGGGTGGACTAGACGTAGACTGGGGTTCACCCCTACATTGTAGATATTCCCAGTATTCGCACAAAGCGTACGCTTTCCGATTTATATGGCGAACGGTTTATTCTCTGAACGCTAATATTTAAGTGTGCACTTGCTCATGCATGTGTGAACATGCATGTTCCATCGTCGAACTTATCGTCACTTTCCATCAGGTAAGATGAGAGGCAAATGTGCACTTATTTTTTATTAAAAAGTCTCTTTAGATACATGTTTTACTTTTACAATTTAGATTTCATTTTAAACTCTTATTTTACTATGGCCAGTCAGGGCGGCAATGGCGGACCCTATCCGCTGTAATCTAAAATAGTAGTAGAGGCAATAAGTATGACAATTCTTTTTTATGATACCTCTTCAAAACGACAAAAAGTCAGACGATCTACGTATTAAATTTTTCATGCAAAACCGATTCCATAAAAAGATTACCTGGGTACAATGGTATATAATACATAATAATAGAGGTAAAGTATAAAATTGTCGTTTCGAAAAGAAGAAGTCCGAAAGAAAAGATATTTTAGGAAATAAGATTTAGTTCATCGAAATATGCACTCATACTAGTTACCAATATACTTCTACCATCACAAAGTTTTTTCACAAATTCACAAAGTTTTGGAACTCATTTACGACTGCTTCATGGGAACTAATTTGTTTACTTTGTAGACAAATCTCTAAATTGTGGAAAAAAAATCAAGGAAAGGAATAACTTCGTTCTGTTCCTGTAAGATGGAGATTTTTTCGCATCTAAATCGTGTATGTTTCTTTATTTCTTTATTTTCGGTATAAAACTAACGTTTCGAATCCTTCATAGACTCCATAGTTACGGCGCGGCTGTCTGAGTTTTTTTATAATATCAAGTGTCGGGATGAACAAGTCGTGCGCTTGCATGCTTGTCCATAATAGTTTGAGGCAGTGCCCCGCAAAGATTTGAGGGTCACTGCCACTGCGCCCGTCTCCCTGAGACATAAGTTAACAAGTCCCACGTGCCTGTAATTTCACCAGCACCCTTACCCTTCAAAACCGGAACGTAATGATGCTGACATTACTGCTTGGCGGCAGTAATACTAAGAGCATTTGCGCACTACGTCTGATTCGTATCAGGGGGTCTACTCTCGGTCTCCGTCCGACATCCGTCCAAAACAATTACTGTCAAATAAGTAATATTCGACAAAATTATAAGACAAGTATCCAGTATGAAGCTTCATTCGCATCACGCGTCTTTTCATTTGGTGAAGTATTGCTTATTTGGCAGTAATTGTTTCGGACGGATGTCAGACGGAGATCGAGAGTAGAGCCCCAGTTCCGAATCCGAGAAATGACGGTCCGAAATGTCACAGGGATAATTTTATCCCTAGGTACATAAGCAATATTCAATATTTTCTCGGATTCAAATTGAAATTAGTGCACAAGCGATATACGAAGTAGTGAAAGTCGGAGTTTTCTAGATTTGTATACGAACGAATTCGAATCGTATGCAGTGCTTAAACGTGATACGGGTGCTGGTGAAAGGAATGTCAACTTATGTCTGAGGGTAACGGGCGCAGTGGCATTGCTCCTCAGAACTTTGTGGTTCCAAGCTCTGAGTGGCCCTGCAAATGGACAGGCTTGTCGCTTACCACCAGACGCACGACTTGTTCGTACCATCACTTCGCGTTATGAAACAATGAAAGTTGTTTTGTTGTGAAAGTTTTATGAATTTGTCTCATTTAATGATACCACGGACATTGTCAACAACAGCAGAACAGGAAACCCTGTATCGCAGGTGCCACAGACTCACATAAGCATACAAGCACAAATTACACTCAAACTCACGAGATAAATAAATGTAGCCATACAAATATTTCTCCCATACAAATATTTAACCCAGGACCTCTGTGTGGCAGTTTAGCATGGTAACCGTTCGGCCACAGAGGCAGTAAAAAAACTAACTAGTCTTTAATTTATAGATAAAAATTCAAAATAGTAAAATCCTGCCGATACCAGTTAACATTTTGTTAGCAATACGGTAATTAACAAACACTTACAAAAACTTTAAGCAAAAAATGCAAATTTTGGGAACAAGGTTTCAGTGGGAAGTTTTGAGTAAATTTGAATTGCAGATTATTACAAATAAGTTCATATAATAGCGGCCTACGAGTCTTGTTAATGGACTCTGGTGAGATTATTTGCGCTGCGTCGTTGCTCAGCTTTTCCTTAATAATAATTTGTGTTACAAATTATGGATGTAATCAAAACCAAGATGAAGTCCAGGTTTCCTTCGGAAATACTGGCATGTTGGTAGTTTATACCATGCCTTCTAAAGTAAACCTAGTTTAGTTTAGTTTTTAGTGTTTAGTTTTCAAACAGAAATTTGGAAAAATAGACAGAAAGAATAAACCCGAAGAAATAATTTATTCCCAAATTCAACTTGATAAAATAGCCTCTATAGTAATCATAGATACATCTTTGGTAGCAATAACAGATTGCCTGCATGTTTGCACTCAATGCCTGAAGTCGTAATCAACTTTAGCAACCAAGAGCACGACTGCATGAAGTTGATAACGACTTCACGCATTATCTGCATGCAGTCGTTCTCGGTTTCGACTGCACGCAGTTAATGCGTGAAATCGTTATCAACTTCTAGCAGTCGAAGTCTCGGATAACGACTACACGCATTAACTTCATGCGGTCGAAAACGACTTCGAGCAGCCGAGATCGACTGCATACAGTTAATGCGTGACGTCGTTATCAACTTCATGCCGTCGAGGTTTCGGATAACGACTTCACGCATTAACTGCATACAGCCGAAAGCGACTTCATGCAGCCGACATCGACTGCATACAGTTAATGCGTGAAGTCCTTATCAACTTCATGCAGTCAAGGTCTAGGCTGCATGAAATTGATTACGACTTCACGCATTAACTGCATACAGCCGAAAGCGACTTCATGCAGCCGACATCGACTGCATACAGTTAATGCGTGAAGTCCTTATCAACTTCATGCAGTCACTGTGTGCATATTAGTTTTAATTAAGTTAGTAAGTACGTAAGTCGTTCTCATGGCATGAAGAGGTTGAAAATAAAATTAACAAAGAAACTAATATTCTACATTTAACTACACAGATACCAACATATTATTTTTGTATTCATCCATATTCATTTAATGAATTCAAATTTTTACCTTTCGGGTATTTATGAAATATCTATTCGACTTTCCAGTTCAACACTCAAAAGTAGTAGAACAAAATTTGTTTAATAATTTTGGTGAATTTTGAACTCGTCTAACTTTGGCACCAACTTTATAGACGCCCTGGTGTTTAACAACTTTTTTAAGCTTTACAAAGAACAGAAACACTTGCAAAAGGACTTCATTATCTCTCAGGATTCAATGAAAGTTAACTTTCTCGTACATTAAAATGTTAATAATTAAGATTCAGCTGTCAAATAAGCCTGAAAGAGTAAGGAAAATTTTCTATTTATATTGCAACACGAAGTTAAGAAGGAAGTTGCCCTCGGGTTTTTTATATTTTTTCCCCTTTTTCCGGCTAGTTTCTACGAAATTGAAACTTATTGTATTCTTGTTTGCTACCTGCTCGTTGCAAGGCAAATTTTTACTTGTTGCTTATATTTTTTAATTTACGTTAAAAGTGTTGAAAACAGTTTCTTTCTAAGTTTTTATTTCAGTTTAAGTAAATGTCTCGTAACTAAATAAAATACAAATACAAACAAATACCTGCTTACAAACCATTTTCATCCTATAATAATCACAGTACAGAGTACTAAAAAGACCGACTTTAAAAGTTCGTAGAATTACATTACATTATTATTTGCCAAGTTTCATTGAAACCCGTTACCGAAAAGAGCGTGAAAACGGATTCGTCCTCTAGTTTGCCACCCTTAGAGGTGGAATATTGTCTAAATGGAACCTACTACTGAGGGGCCCTCTTCCCAACAAAAAAAGAATCATCCAAATCGGTTTACAAATTTTTATATAATGAGTTATAACGTAACAAACATACAAAAAAAACATAGAGATGAATTAAGAACCTTCTCCTTTTTTGAAGCCGGTTAAAAATAAGCAATGCGTGATTAATTTTACAGTAGTAAATTTTAGAGTACTTATTTATCTATTATATTATGGACAGATATATACGTATAGATATAAATAAAGAATCAACCCTACCCTAATAAATTTGAACTGGTTATAGTCTACCTGAAATTAATTTTTTTATGCCTTCCAAGTATTCTACTCCTACTTGAAAAACATTGAAAATTGTACATAACTAAAACTTGCGCAACACCTACGAGCAGGCGTTCCTTCTTTATGCTTTACAAAGGTGAACAACAATTTCTTATGAGGAAAAATCCCATCAAGTTTCATTTCAGAGGCTCGAGTAACGAACAACAAAAGTGCACTTAATTTCCGCCGACTTCCAACGGATTTACGATGCCGGCGGTTAAGTGAGAAATTGCTTTCTTTTTATTATTTTTTAACGCTTTAAAACATAACGAGCTAGGGTGCTCCATAAAATGATATAAGCAGCTACAGATAATTATATGAGGTACATAAACATAATATTTACCGTTGATATAGTTTTGACGTTGTAGGCAAATGATTGGTTTCTACAATAAGTAAATGAATGAATTTAAGTAGCAGTAGAGTACTTTGTAAAAGCGTTCGTCCAGGGAAGTACTGCCACCTTTCCTATTCCTGCCGCCAAGCAGTAATAAAAATGGAAGTAAATTAATTTGCTGCTCCGCGAACCCAGTGAAGATTAAATCGTGCAAAATAGCTGCGCTTGTGTTGAATATTTTTTCATGCAGTTAATTATCCCACCCTCCCTCTGCATAAAATAAATAACACAAGCACAACTACAGTCACAAACCATCACCAAAAATATACCCGACACGTGTTTCACCTCCCTACGAGGCAACCTCAGGGGCTGTTGATTACTCGACACTCGGCCGAAGAGTGAGCTCGTTTTTCTTTTTCTTTTTTGAAGGACACTTTGCAGTTGGCCGCTGATGGCCTTGACTGCGCCACCGGAAGAAAAGGGCGAGCTGAAAGCTCATAACCCGTAACAACTTAAAGCTAAGTAGCGGGTCTGAGGGCGCCCAAGTGGGCTCGGACCTCGGCTCAGGGCGCTACTGAAGACTTCCGCCAGAAGGGCGTGATATGGGAGAAAATTTACCACTATACGTGCTGAAATGATGCAAGGCAAAGGATGCTGGTGAAATAACAGGCACATGGCACATTGCGTCTCAGGTTGACGGGCGCAGCGCAGTGGCAGTACCCCTAATATGCGATTTAAAAATCGCAAAGAGCTTTAGCTCTGAGTGGCATTGCAACTGTTATGGATAGGCGTGTCGCTTACTATCAGGCGCACGACTTGTTCGTTCCGTCACTTAGCATTATAAAAAAAAGAAAAAAAGTCGGAAGTTTGCGTTACGCGAATCCGAAAAAACAACGCACATAAAATCTTGGTACAATCGTAGGTATGTCGTATAATCGTCTCAATATAGAAAATAAAAAAGTTACTGTCCTCACTTTATTGGATTTCAGCAGTGCATTCAGTACTGTTGATTTTAATTTGCTTCTTGCTGTGCTCACAACTTTAAACTTTAAATCTACCTCTCTTTGCCGAATCCTGGTTGCGTTCGTATTTGTTTGGTCGTTCCCAGCTCGTAAAGACCGGTGGCATGCACTCGGACTGGTGTAGCCATCCTATACATTTTTCTCTTCTCTTTCTCTCGTCTTCATCGGTGGAATTACATCATGACTCACGTCTTCTTTCCATCTCTATGCCGATGACCTTCAAATCTATACTGCAGCTCGTCTTGAAGATGTAGTTACTGCTATCAGCACATTGAATTCCGACCTACAAACGGTTTCGGTATGGGCTAAGAACTACGTCGTTTAAATGCACAAAAGTCCCAAGCCATAATTATTGGCAGTCGCCATTCCATCTCAAAGTTAGAGTCTATGGTGATGCCCAATTTAGTTTTGGATGACACCATTATTCCTTTTTCCACTTCAGTTAAAAATTTGGGCATCATAATGGATCAGACACTTTCTTGGTCGGAGCATGTCGCCGATGTAAGTCGTAAAATCTTTGCATGACTTCATTCCGTCAAGCGGCTGCAGTACTTTCTTCCTCTGTCTACCAAATTTATGCTCATACGCACTCTTCTTTTTCCTATTCTGGACTATGGTGACGTCGCCTATCTTGATCTTTCGGAGGACCTTCTTAATAAATTGGAGCGGCTGCAAAATCAATGTATCAGATTTGTCTTTGGATTGAAAAAGTACGACCACATTTCCAAGTTTAGACCAGTTTAGAGATGAGTTGAAGTTGTTGCCTATTCGTTTATGTAAAAATGCTCACATTTTATGCTTCCTCTATAAAATTCTGTTCCATCCCACTTCACCTAGCTACCTACATGAGCGTTTTCAATACCGTCAGGCTATGGGTGACCGCCTGCGTTCGGCACCAATTAGATCCTCGTCCTTCTACAACACTGTTCCCAAAAATATTTAGACTCGTATACAGTAAATGCTGCCCGTATGTGGAACCTTCTCCCGGTCGAGGTCACACATTCGCCTTCAGTTCGGGTTTTCAAGGGTGCTCTTTTGAAGTTTTGGGATTGTTCAGACTCCACATGTTAGAGGTTATAAAATATTTATTTACATTTGATATATTTATTTATAGTTTTATTTTATGCATTCATTTTATTATATACTTTGTATGTATAGGGGTTAAAGTATGAAATTGCCGTTTTATTGCAATAGGTTCTTTGAATTTTCATAGAATCTTCATGGTTTGAGGTTTTCGAATGAAACTTTTTTCAAATGGTTTCTGTGATTTTTTTTTTTTTTAATTTGAAACATTTGAATATCGACTTTCAATTGTTTTTGTTATTCAATTTAGACAAGAAAGATGGATACTGCGAAAATTCGAGTGATTTTTGAATACGAGTTCCGACGCGGAACTAACGCGGCAGAAACAGCCCGCAATATCAATGCTGCGTTTGGAGAGGGGTCTACTAATGAACGCACCGTGCGATTTTGGTTTAAACGCTTTCGTGATGGAAATTTCGACTTAAAGAACGAGCCACGAGGAAGACCGCCCACACAGGTGAATAACGATGAATTAAGAGAGACAGTGGAAGCCGATCCTAGTCAAACTACCCAGGAATTAGCGGCATGGTTTAACGTTACCTTACCCACAATATTGACTCACTTGCGTCAAATCAATAAAATAAAAAAATACGAAAAATGGGTGCCTCATGATTTGACTGATCTGCAGAAAGAAACGCGTGTTGAAACTTGTGTTGCCTTGTTGAACCGGTACCGAAATGAAGGAATATTGGATCGAATTGTAACATGTGATGAAAAGTGGATTCTTTATGATAACCGGAAAAGAAAAATGCAATGGCTGACCCCAGGTCAAATGCCACAACAGTGTCCTAAAGCAAAACTTACCAATAAAAAGGTAATGGTAACTGTTTGGTGGTCTCAGCATGGTGTTATTCACTATAGTTTTCTCCGATCTGGTCAAGCAATAACGGCAGATGTCTATTGTGCCGAACTCCGAACCATGTTGACAAAACTAGCAGTAAAACAGCCCCGACTCATGAATCGATCTTCACCATTATTGCTCCACGACAACGCGAGACCTCACACAGCACGAGAAACCATTTTGACCCTTCAGGAACTGCAGTTAGAAACCATTCGTCATCCTCCGTATTCATCAGACCTTGCTCCAACGGACTACCATTTTTTTCGTGATTTGGACAATTATCTACGTGACAAGAAGTTTTCTTCCCAGGAGGCAGTACAAAATGCTTTCACACAGTTTGTGCAGTCTAGATCGTCGGAGTTCTATCGCAAAGGCATTAATAACCTTCCCATTAGATGGCAGCAATGTATAGATAATAATGGCAACTATTTTGATTAAATAAATTTGTTAAAAATTTAAAAAATAAACAATTTAGATTGTCAGTACAAATCGGCAATTTCATACTTTAACCCCTATTATTAATGTATCAACATTATTTAATATATGTATTCGTATGTACATTTGATATAATAAATTTATCTGTGTATATATTGAGTATAGTATGTTCTATTTCTTTACTTATCTATTTTTAGTGCCACCCCAAAAACCAACTTTCCTCTCAGATTTTCAAAGGTTGGTTGGAAAAAATCTCTTTATGGGATAAGCTCGCCTTTGTACACAAATATTTAAATTGTTTCTGAACATTTGTAAGTTACCTTGTGGTATAATAAAGTGTTAAAATAAATAAATAAATATGTCACAGTTTTGTTTTCATAGAAATGTTTTATAGTTCTTTGTCCAAATTGTTAAAGTGCCTACTAATGTAGTACGGTCAAATTTGTAGTTTTATTTGCGCAAATGTAAAATGTAAAATTACCTATGTTTATTTTTCAAATCAAAAATATTTCGCTCCGAAAATAATGATTTAATAATGATTGGTTTCCATTTTTTAACCGACTTCAAAAAGGAGGAAATTCTCAATTCGACTGTGTTTTTTTTTGTATGCATGTTACGCGATAACTTGTGAACCGATTTTGATGATTCTTTTTTTGTTATAAAAACGGTATCTCAGTAGTGGTTCCATTTAAATTTGAAGAAAATATTCCACCTCCAAGGGTGGCGAAGTAAGGAATGAATGGTTTCTTGGCTTTTGGGGTGAGTTTTTTTTATTTAATACAAGCCCGTTATATCCCACTGCTAGTTTCAATTATTAAATTTTATTTTGAGGTCTCAAATAGAGCACATTAGTAGTTAATTAAGTAGAATATTGTAACATTTGGATTCGTTCATACATAAACTCTGTGCAAAAAAGGACCTTGGTACACCTTAAGAGGCACAGGCAGAGCAAAAAAATCTTTGAGTTTTTTTACGCGCAGAACATGCATATTACCAGTGGTAAATACTTGTTCAACATAATAATTGTTTGAAAGGATAACTTATGTTTGTATTAAGGATTTATACAAATCTAATCTTTCCCTCCTCCTCCTCGGTCGGTCACTGAGGATCGTAACTTTGATTAAATACACCGTCAATCAATCTTCTCCACTGGACTCCATCTTTGGCTAGGTGGAATGCGACGCTCACTGGTACTGCCATCCTTTCAGCCACCTGGTCACACCATCGTTTCGAACTTCGACCTCCAGATCGTCTACCCTCAAACCTGCCCGTATCAATCACGCTCTCGAGACTATCAGCGCTTCTGCGTGTAACGTGACCAAAGAATTGCAGAGTGCGGCAACAGGCGGAAGATAAGCGTTTGTGATTTTGCAACTGCAATTCCTCAGTCACGGATACGTTCGTACGAAGTGCGTCTAACTTTAACGTGATGAATATTTAAACGTTTTATTTATTACATGCACTAATTATAGCGGTCCAGAACTTAGCCACGCTGATCACGCTACTAGTAACTGCGAAATAAATAAATAATAATAATAGGTCCGTCAGTCCATAAGCGCCCAGTTGCACGTAGAGAATGTTTTCCGACCGAAGTTGTTGTTACCACACCTTCATGTATATTAATGGCGAATCTGAATTCTATTTACTAAGCAACAACATTTTAATTCCTCGGCGACCGGCGTGCGGGGCGCCACGTAAACCAAATTCAAACCAGACGCGTTAAGTTAAAACGTAAAAGCTAAGTAAATAGAGCGTATTTTGCCATGACAGACGCACGTGGTTGCTGCGCGGCGGCAACGTGGACTCTGCTCAGCGACAGCGCGGCGACCGCCCGGCTGCCGCGCGGGGCGAGCGAGATGAAATTTGTGTCGAATAAATGCGCCCTAAGGGTTATGATTATAACTTTTTTATAATAAAGAAGACATCAAAAATTCATAGATTTATCTTATTCATATATATCCATTGGTCAAGTTTTATTGAAATCGGAATCGGAGTCTACCCTTAGAGGTGAAATCATAAAAAAAAAGAATCATCAAAATCGGTTCACAAATGCCAGAATAATCAAGTAACATACACACGAATTGAGAACCTCCTCCTTTCTTGAAGTCGGTTAATAACCTGCCAATAGGCTGAAAAAAAGAAGTGAATACCAATTAACATCTAACACTGACTGTGATATTGAATCGATCGTAGTCGAGGCTATTTCCCGTGGACATTACCATTCTACACGATGAGAATTTCGTAAAAGTTCAAACGTCGGAAGTATCTCGATCTGGCGCACGAGATCATTGACATATGGCACCCCATACGTGGCCTTCACTGAAATAATCCCAATAGTGTTGTCCGCAAACGGGTAAATTCCAATTAGCCGCGCTAACAACTTGAGGCAGTTGGATTTCTGTGGCGTGTCGCTTCCAGTACAAATTCAGAAAACGGTTCTGCTCGATACTCGATACCGCACATACTGTTCGCCCGCTCTTGAGTCCCTGACTCCGGCCGATACTGTCATTCAGGGAAATTGCCAATTCAGAATTCAAAAGTAATCTTTTAGATCATGGGAGAGGCAAGAATCTAAAAATAATAATAATATGTTTTTTTAATAATATCACATGACGGGACAAACAAGTCGTACGCCTGATGGTAAGCTGCATTGTCACTGCGCCTGTCACCCTGAGACATAGGTTGACAAGTCCCATGTGCATGTATTTTCACCAACACCCTTACCCTTAAAAACCGGAACTCTTTAATGCTCACATTACGGCTTGGTGGAGAAATAGGTAAGGTGGCATTACTTCCCTGGAAGAAATCTTTCACAAGCAGCTCTACTGCTACTAAAACTTAGCAACTTTATATTTAGTAACACATACAAGAGAGATAGTTACAGTACTCAGTTAAGTATTGATTGGTTGCTAACCAGTCAAGTAACATCCAAACCTCACAAAAGAATTTAACCTGTGTTAGCGGATAGTAGATGCCGCCATGGCGGGCAAGTACCAATAGTATATTTGATGCTACGTGTATACAAAAAGGAACTTTGTGGTCCTAAAACTAATACTAAATTCTGTGGACATGTTTGCCGTCGTAGTGGAAGGATTTGCCAGTTAACTTAAAGGTATACGTTATTGCAAGGAGCGTCGCTTCGTGACCTAAAAAAACAAAAAACATGCAATATATTTCGATAAATGAAGCACAATTAAATAAATACCCGATTAGTGGTAACAAATCTCTAAACGGCAATATTGCCACTATTGGTGTGGCAACATCAATGTTTCACAGACGTACCAATGAATTCACTGCAAACGTGCGATCTGCTTGGAGCAAATTCAGAGAGCAAATTCAATAAGGCGAGGTAGTGTAAATCTCAATTGTAACTCTACTCCCTATCAAGATACGGTGAAATGGGATTTGAATAGAGATGCGATATTGTGAACAACGTTGGTTCTTTGAACCAGTTCACCTTAATAAAGTACAAATTTAATTAGACACAACAATCATAAAATAATCATACTAATAGGCAGTTTTTAATACTGCTAGCATAGTAAATAGAGTATTCTGTAGAATACCTATTCAAATTGATAAACATAAACGTACATTCAGCACAAAATGTAATTAATTCGTTCTATATCCAATACGTTAACGGCATTACACTAAAGAAAAAACAGAGGAATCTTTTTATAATACAAAATAAATTGAGTGATTAAATTTCAAATTTTAAAACGCCTTGCCCTTCTCTTCATTGAGCAAATTGCTCTAAATAAAGTGTGAATTAGTATCGATCTGTTTGACTCTAAACGTTGAATTGGTTGGGAGCAAACGGACTTTGCCCTTAGGTGAGCAGCTCATTTTGTTTCGTTGTAATGGAATTGATAAATATAAGTCAATGTGTAAAATGTATAATTAATAATATAATAAGAACGCACAAACTCAACATAGCTCCGCACTAGGGAAACCCTGTGTTGCGGGTGCCATGGTTATGTATGTATGTAGGTACATAGACAACCACGAATTACACCCAAACTCACGAGAGAAATTAATGTAGGCCATATAAATATTTCTCCCGGCCCGGGAACCGAACCTGGTACCTCTGCGTGGCAGTCCGGCCACCGTAACCGTTATAGTAACCGTTCGGCCACGGAGGCAGTATCTCATAACAAAGTGAATACAGATATAATATATAAATATAGATAAATACAATATAAATATAGATATAATACTAAGTATTATTATATCGCACACGGAGAATGATAACGTCACTAAGCAAAAAACTTAATATTTTTTTTATAACGCCATCTTGGTTTGAGAATACGGACTTTGTAATGCAAAAACATCCATATACGTTGTTTGCCTACAACTCGCTAGGTGACGTAATGACGTTTTTATTCTATACAAAGGGATCGGAGCATAGGAGACAGTGCGATACCCAAATTTTTTTGTGACCGAGATCGCTGAGTTGTCAAACAATTTACTAGTAACTTTGTGAAAGACATCGTCAATTTTTGGACGTCGTTTAGCATTAAGACTTATCTAGTACAGGATTGCCGACTCAGATAACGCACACAACGCACACACTCAACATAGCCCCACACTAGGAAAAACCCTGTGTTGCGGGTGCCATGGACACACACATAGACAACCACAAATTTCACCCAAACTCACGAGAGAAATAAATGTAGGCCATACAAATATATCTCCTGGCCCGGGAATCGAACCCGGGTACTCTGCGTGGCTGTCCGGCGTGGTAACCGTTCGGCCACCGAGGCAGTTCTCACCGGGGTATATGGAAAACATTCACTAAAGTTAATCCTTTAATTTCGAAATTTAAAATTACTTTTCATGACTTAAGTTGTATTGATGAGTATTTATAGACGATATTGCATAATAAGAAATGTTATTTTACAAGAAAAGATTAAGAGGAATTTTATTGTGGTAGGTGAAAATTTGCATAATACTTCTAAAACTATGTAGGTTCCCTTTCGTTGTAGCTGAAAACTGTATTCAAAAATCTTTGTTGAGTAAGAAATTGAAGATATCACAATTTGCAGAACTTCAATTGCTCATTACTCAAAATCGAATATTTTGCATTGTGTCACTTTCATTCTCAGTGTGCGATATATTCTAACATTATAAAGCAAAGCACTTTTACAGATTTGTAAGAGAGGGTCTATGGCTATGCAGCTACGAGAACCTATCCCACGAAAGCAGGTAACGTAGGCTTTAGATATTTCGGCAGACTAACAAGTCCCAGGAGAACCCACAAGTGGAAGATCACCCGGAAGCAAGGCAGACAGTGCAGCTGAAGATCTAGGCTCATTCTATCGCCTTCAGTACAAAATGCTATGCCCGATGTCTACGCTTCGTGTGAACACATTGTTAGCGCGATTTATTTTGTCTTCAACGCCATCTAGCGATAACGCGAGTTCACTAAATTTTGTTTTAGGTTATGGTGTTACAAAGAAGATAAAACTAAACTCACTCTCCTTACTACTTGCCATATTTGATATTTTTACCTTAACTAAGTAAGTCGTACGATCTTACAAAATTTTCAATAACATTCTTTACTAATCACGGTGTTGAAACTTTTTTATATTATGAATACAACTTCATTGATAGAAACTACTTGAATCGAGATATAGGGGGCCTACTATGAGCTCTATAGCAATCCTGATTAAGTTCATAAGTTAGATTGCCTGTTCAATTCGTACAGTCCACAGCACATCAAGCTTGACACTTTATACTTTGGACCGTTCTTATCGTAAGCGGCATAGAGTTGGATTTAAGTCGTAAGTGTAAAACTTGACGTGCTCTTGACCCTGTACTATGGCATCATAACAAGGCAGTTTCCAAGCAGTTCACGTTTCAAAAGCCATTCGCTTTCTTAATTTTTTGTTATTTTTTTAAATTTTATTGGCTTGATGTAGCTCGTAAAATGCCTTTTTTGAACTTTTTTCTAACTGTAAAGCGTTGCGCCAAATTTGAGTTTAACGCAATATAGAATAAAAATATAAGATGCGTTCCAATTCTGGTATGGAATTCCAAACTCACTATAATAATTTCATTGATAATAGTTACAAGATATAGCGTGTAATTTAGTCTTACGACAAGTTGTAAAGTATGGTGTTTAAGTTGCTATTACAAAATAACGTATTTGTATAACCAAAAATTAAATGATTTTAAAACTCATAATGTTTCTCTTTTCATACACTATCGGCTAACGCTTACGCTCCCAGTTTAATACAGCTATCCTTTTTTGCACGTGATTTATTGTATAGTTCCATACGACTCTTTAGGTGTCAACGTAGCATGTTAAAGATAATATTTAATTAATGTTTAAAAAGTAAAACCCATCGTCTTGCCGCGTAATCGCTTTTCAACTTTGTATAGGTCATGGTCATGATACAAATTTAATTAATTCAGTTTTACTACGTCAGCGACAGCGGCAGCGGCAGCGGCAGCGGCAGCGGCAGCGGCAGCGGCAGCGACAGCGACAACGACAACCATAATAACAATAATAACAATAGTGACAATAATGACAACAATGACAATAATAACAATAACAACAAAGGCGCCCAAAACAAGTACATTTAAATACCGAGTTCTTAGGTTTTCGCGATTGTTACACATGGGAAATGAAACTATTTTTCCGGATTTAAATCGCGTATATTTGTTTTTTCAAACAAACCGACGTTTCCGGCCCTTTACAGGTCCCATGGTCACGGTTGACAAATGTTGTTCGTTACAAACATATTACCAAATATATATATAATACAGATACCTACTTTAACATTAATAACAACGCGTTGATTGTTTACAAAGACGATTAAATTGTTAACTGATCATGTTAACTGACCAAAACGCCATCTGTGACTCAACCACAACTAGAGCAATAAATGAAAAGTAAATTCGTCGATCATTTAATGTATTTATGTCCCTAAATTTATATAAAACTAACACGAGCTGATATTTGACTCGTTCGTGTTGCGTAATTTAAAATAAAGAGTAGATGTTATATAATTGTATAGGACCGGGTAAGCGTTTGTTTTTCAGTAATAATAATAATAATAATAATAATAACGCACACACTCAACATAGCCCCGCACTAGGGAAACCCTGTGTCGCGGGTGCCATGGACACACATAGACAACCACAAATTACACCCAAACTCACGAGAGAAATAAATGTAGGCCATACAAATATTTCTCCCGGCCCGGGAATCGAACCTGGGACCTCTGCGTGGCAGTCCGGCATGGTAACCGTTCGGCCACAGAGGCAGTTATATTAGTAGGTCAATATCTTCAAATATGAAAGGTAAAATGTCAGTGACGTGACTTATCTAATTACACATGTCTGGCTCTAGTAATGAGATTTACTAGGCAATAAATACAATTACAATTAGCCTGATGTATCCCACTACTGGGCAAAGGCCTACTCCTGATCCCTCCACGCATCCCGATTTGAGGTTTGCCGCAATCATATATATCGTCTGTAGGACCACAACAATAAATGTGAAAGGTAAAATGTCAGTGGCGTGACGTATTTAATCATATAACATCTCGCTCACAGACAGACTCTAATTTTACTAGGCAATAAATAGCAACGGAACTGTTTTTAAATTTATTAAATTTATCATTTATTTATTTTGAAGTAAAAAATCGAGAATAGCGACACACAACAATAATAATAAATGTGAAAGTCAAAAGTCAAATTGGTTGCGTGACGTATCTAATTATAATAATGACTGTCTCTACTAATGACTTCCACTTGGGAATTGTAACAAAATTGTTTTACAATATAGAATTGAAAACAACCTGATGCGTCAAAAACAGATTATTAATGACATTTAGTTAAATTTGCTCTCTGATAGAAACTTGCATAAAAACCATGTTTCTGCATGTAATGGTCATAGAGAAACACACCTTTCGAAAAAAATACAGTTATATTTATAATACATTAACGAATCGGTGATTCTATCCTTAACAACTATTATATTTTACGTTTTTAACCATCTTCCATCAATTTAACGTAAGGTATAAACGAAAAAACTTAATGTAATTTTTTTGTATGTGTTTTTTTATTGGAATCCAACTACACAGGAAAATCCAACAACATCATAATTGGGTCTTCTGAATTATTATTAACTACTACAGCTTTTATGTATAATATTACATCGAGAACCATCTAGAAAAAATACATTTAGTGGCAGTAGAGCTTCTTGTGAAAGGGTTCGTCCAGGTTAGTAATGCCACCTTACCTATTTCTGCCGCCAAGCAGTAATGTCAGTATAACTGTGTTCCGGTTTTGAAGAGTAAGGGTGCTGGTGAAATTACAGACACATGGAACTTATCAACTTGTGTCTCTGGGTAACGGGCGCAGTGGCAGTGCCCTTCAGATCTTCGCGATTTAAAGCTCTGAGTGGCACTGTAACTGTTATGGACAGGCGTGTAGCTTACCATCAGGCTCACGACTTGTTCGTCCCGTCACTAAATATTATAAAAAAAAAAACAAGCTATAGCAAAAAACGTATATAGACGTCAAGTCATTAATTGATATCAAGACTGACGCACGTTGTTCCGAAAGCCACAATTTGCGCCGGCGCAGTCGACTGACAGTCACGGCCAATCAGCAAAGCGCGGCGGTTGTTGTTGTTAATTTAATCAATTTCTCTTATTATTGTTCAATTATTTCGAAAATATATTGAACATAGTTTAGAACAAGTGTTGTGGTAAAATTGGATCCTAAAAGAAATTGTTAAATTACAAGTAAGTTTTCGTTTTATCTACGAGAGGTCTTTGAACTTTAGCTGTTGTTTCAATTGCTCGAGATTATTTTTATGAAATTTATCATGTTTATTAGATACATATGACTAGGTAAGTAGGTAGTATTATATATGCAGTGACTTCTGTATTTCAACATTGCTCACTGTATAAATGACATAAGGATCAATTTACAATGGAAAATATTGACTATTGATAGGTATGCTTATATCAGCACGTGATAATCTGTATACAAAAAGAAATTACTTATAACAATTAAGTTAAAACAAAAATAATTTAATGACTAATCAATAAAAACGCTAATCTACAGCCGATAAACAATGATGATCGTTGAAATTGCCCACGCGAACGTGACAAATATCTAAATTCATATTACCTTTAAAGTAGTCCGAAAATCAGAATCTACTTATATAACAATAGATAAATTGCACGTAGGTAAGCAAAAGGATTTTCAATATACAAAATTTTGAAAAAATTTGTTATATGTACTAAACGGTTCCTAAAGTCTAACGTCTTTGATCAGCAAACAAAATTCAACATGTAAACATAAATAAATATCTCTGGAGTTACATGACATTGCAAGTTTTGAAAGTAAAACAAGAGTGCGAAACACGTTTTTTAACTTCAAACTGCCGTATCTCGAAAGTGACGATGTGCATTGGCTCCTTTTTGTTTCACTACGTCCAATTTTGCTTTTTGTTTATTTTGTCCCGTTCTATGTTGTTTTTTGTTTTTTTTTGTTTTGTTTATCAATTCTTTTCATTTTTTTAGTGTTATCAATATCTTTTTTTTATCTATGTGTTGTGGCGTTACAATACATGTCTATTCTATTCACTAGTTACTATAAAAAAGGTTAACTGACTTGTCGAGTAATGCAAGTAGACACATACATTACCACAGTTTTATATATGACCAGCAACATAACAACCGTGATTGGTGGAGCTACGGTTGCTCTTTTACTACTTTTGTAATTACATAATCAGAGCGTGACGGTGACACCAGCAAGAAAAAGTGGTAAATAGTTTCACATATTAACTTAGATACCATAAGTTTGAGTGTTCAAGGTTTGATTACGACTTCTCTTGCACGGCTGTTATCATATCACTTGCGATTTGATCGAGGATTAACGAGGTCTTCATCTATAATCTAACATTTAACTAACCTCTCTGAAAATGCGAAAAAAGAAACTGTACTGACTAAAGTCTTTTCCTTAAAATGACATGCAAGACAACCTAACTTAATTATATCTACTTAAGGTCTTCGTCGATTCCTCTTATAATAACAATAACAAATCTTTGTTGCGTTACCTGTACGATCTTGATCACACGCGAAAGAGTGACTGTATAAATAGCCCCCTTTACACAGTCACTCTTTCGCGCGTGATCAAGGCGTACAGGATTGCGCGCTGGAAAGCCTGACCGTGCAATTGTGAAGTTTTTTTTAAACTAACGTCCTTTCACGCGTGATTACTTGTGTTCGTTTTTGTTACAACGGAAAGAGCGTCCGTGTAAAGGCTAATATTGCAGGATAGACCGCGTGAACCTGGCGCGTGTTGGAGACTGTTGAACGCAATCGCATGGTCTTTCCCTTTTCCTTCCAACATCTTTACACGCGCGCTCAATAGCACTCGATTGCTGTATCACGCCCGATAGAGTATCAGTGTTAAAGCCTGATATTATGAGGCACTCACTTCTAGCCGCGATAGTCTAGAAGACCGTTGCCGCTACCATGTATTCTGTTCAATAAAGACGCTAACTTCTTCCGTATATTTGTTTTTACTAACAAACCAACGTTATTGGCTCACTACAGATCCCATGGTCACAACTCCCTATCAGTGTCAGGAATCTGAAATATTGGTTTGCTTGAAAAAAGAAATATATACGATTTAGATCCGAAAAATCAGTGTCATTTCCAATACGTAGTAATTACGACAACCCAAGAACTGGACAATTCTTTTTAATATTTGTTATTTTAAAGTCGTTTGAATTTATACTTATAGTTGTTAGTTTTAGTGTTAGTTTTCGCAGAAAAAGCATGAAAGTTAGCTATAGAATGAGACCTTTGCGCAGTATGAGCGAAGTTACCGAAGAGTGTTGTGGTATGAAAGATAGACCTCTAATAAAAAGAAAATCTGTAAATAAGGACACAATTAGGACCGTCTGTATAAACTTCACCAATTTCGTCATCACCCATTTTAGGCACCCCACATTACGTCATAGTCCGCCACCCTGGCGAGTTGATGATTTCAGGCGTTATTCAAGGGTTATGAACCTTCCTCGACGAACAAATGTATGGTGAAATTACAGGCACATGGTACGTGGGGCGCACTATAAGTTTCCGGAATGAATAAGAAGAAAATACTATAAACGGTCAGAAATGGATTTATTGTTTCTCAAAATATTCTCCGTTAGCGTTAATGCACTTTTTCATACGAATGAACCAACTTTGAAAACATTTATGCCACTCCTCTGTGACAATCTCTGAAACATATTTTTGATATTCTTCGACAACCTCTTCACGTGATGAAAATCGTTGACCGCGTAACTGGTTCTTAATTTTTGGAAATAAATAAAAGTCACAAGGTGCCAGGTCGGGACTATACGCGGGAGGGCTCATAAGGTCAACGTTGTTCACCTTCAAAAATTAATTTGTCTCTCTGGCCTTGTGAGAACTGGCATTATCGCAGCGTTTACGGTTATGTTTAAAGAGTATGTCAATAACTTCCGGCAAACAAATAGTCGTGTACCAATAACTGTTCATGGTACAACGATTCACCAAAGCAACAGTAGCCACGTGTCCAAAAAAGTGTAAAAAAAAGAAGCAATCAGCCGCTTAGAGGCACTTTGCACGCGCACCACTTTGGTTGGTTTCGGCTCATCTCCAAAGACCCATACGTTCGATTGCTGTTTTTTTTTTTTTGAGATCGTAACTATAAATCCATGTTTCGTCACCTGTTACTATTTCCCACACCAAATTTGACGCCCCTTCGTTGAATCTGATGAGCATGGCATTGCACCAAGTGACGCGATCCGTTTTTTAAACCTCAGTCAAATTGTGTGGGATCTACCGAGAGCACAGCTTTTTTACACCCAAATGTTTGTGTAATATTGATTGTATTTGACTCATGCCTATGCCTAATGATGCCCGAATCTGATGGTATGTCACATGCCTGTTTGTTTCGATCACACGGCGCATAGCATCGATGTTGTTGTTGTTCACAGCAGTGGACGGGCGACCATCATGAAATTCGTCACTGAAAGTCACACGACCGCGTTTGAATTCTGCAAAATAGCTATAAATAGTCGTCTTGCATGGTGCTTCATCGCCAAAAGCAGTTTGAAGCCGAGCGAAGCTCCCCGCTGAGCTGTTAGATTACACTTGAAGTCATAGAAGATCATACTACGAAAATTTTCATGAGCTAAATCCATGGTGATGTAGACAATCAATTTCTAAAATGACGCCACAATGTAAAAACAAGTGACAGATGAAACAAACTGTATTCTACAGCCAAAGAGTTCCATTTTCAAATGTTGTAATTACTTTTTAAATATTGTTTATGTAAGTGGCCAGTTCCGGAAACTTATAGTGCGCCCTATGTACTTGTCAACTTATGTCTCAGGGTGATGGGCGCAGTGGCACTGCCCCTCAGATCCTTGGATTTTAAGCTCTGAGTGGCACTGCAACTGTTATGTACAGGCGTGTTACTTACCATCAGGCGAACGACTTGTTCGGCCCGTCACTTGATATTATAAAAAAAAAATTGTCACAAACCTAGGGTCGTATTCTAGAACTCAACTCAATGCTCAAGTCAGGATTGCAATTGAAACACAAGCACTGGAAATACGACCCTAATGGCAGGGACTTGAGTATGATTTCGAGTGCTTTAAACCATACTCAAATCCTGACTTGACCATTGAGTAGA
Source organism: Hyposmocoma kahamanoa (assembly GCF_003589595.1). Taxonomy (NCBI): domain Eukaryota; kingdom Metazoa; phylum Arthropoda; class Insecta; order Lepidoptera; family Cosmopterigidae; genus Hyposmocoma; species Hyposmocoma kahamanoa. Next base: position 7,890,431 of record NW_020653854.1, on the reverse strand, counting down.
GTTCTAGAATACGACCCCTAGTTACTGAGAAACTTAGATAATTCATACTTAAAATATAAAAGAAGCACACTAACAATCAGCAAACAATAATAATGAAGGTAGACAAAAAATTCAAGCGAACACAGATATGAAGGTGTTATAATTCATAGAAATATATCAAGCGTGTGTGTGGCATTTAGGTCAGCAAAACTTTAAAGCTGATCACACACGGTGCACAGCGCTGCAGTTGTAGTTGCCCTTGTATTTGTATTCATTAAAATTTTCGATTTTAGTTTGTCACGCCGTATGGGCTGCTGTCCATGCACCGCGGTGTCATGTTAATCAACCTAATACAGCTCCCGGACACGTGACTAGCATTTGTTTATTGCCAAACAAAAGACATTAATTGCATCACTTTAAACAATTTTTCACAATGTCGCAATGCAGCAATGCAGCAATAAAAAAACCAACAAAGAGCAAAAAAAATCTCGTAATTGCGGGCAAGGAATGAGAAGTTCCAGATAAAGTGGAGTCCAAAAACCCACCAAAACTTTCAAAGGTTTTAAAAAGCAGACGACGACGAGCTATCGGCTTTTCACGAGTTTCAAAGGTCAGAGGTTTTTCTGAGTTGAAGATTATAAGATTATAACTTTTATTCCGCTTTTTAAAATTTGCACACTTTTTCAACATTTCTAATAATGAAACTTCTGATACATGTTTGTGCGGATAGAATTTTTAAAGCTGTTAAACAAAAGCTTTTTGTTTAGGTACTTAGGAATGCCATGTAAAATGTTTTAGATTTTTTAAATAGTTTGACGACCTCTGTGATTGCTTACGTACCTACAGGAGACTAGGTAGTTGGGTGTAATTGTCAGGAACATTAATACATTTGAAATAACCCCAAACTGTTACTCACAAGTCATAACAAAATATAGCAGTTTATTTCATACGTTTAATAACGCAATCTTACAATTGCTACAATTATATATTAAATTTTCTTTAAGATTAAAACAAAAATACAACGAAAATTAAAATTCCGGACATTTAAATTATACTTAGAAAAGAAGTTTGCACACAGGATTTTTTACTTTTATTTTGGCTTTTCAGTAAAAGACGACTCATTTTTAACTCAAAATACAAGGTCATGGAATAATATTGTCGTCACTAAAGTAAATAAAAGTAGCTAATGTAAAATAAAAAATAAATTACTATGACAAAAACTATATAATAGTGTCAAAATGTAACAGTGGCTAAAAATGCGATTTCTTTTTTAATCAAAATATGTAAAAACGTGGTAACTTTGTGAATGTCTGTTCTGAAAATGAATATTGAATGTGAATGACCGTTTTTAAAATGCTAAAAAATATTTTGTGCGAATTGAAATTTATGTGATGTAATAATTACATATTATTATTTTGTCACGTTGTGTCAGATATGGGAATTTTTTTTTTTTTGTATTCACATTATTATTGAGAACAGAAAACAGGATCTTAGTTAATTGATTGAAGTATTTCATAATTACTTGAACTTTCATATTCTTTTCCATATTATAAATAGTAAAGAGGTTTCAACTTACTATTTGATGTTATATATAAATGTTATACATTTTACACCCAAATCAGGGAGTCTACTCCCATTGTCCGTCCGACATTCGGCCGAAACAATTACTGTCAAATAAGTAAAACTCAACAAAATCAAAAAGACTATGTCAAGTCTGAAGCTCCGTTTGCATCGTGTATCTTTTAATTTGGTTGAGTATTACTTAGTAACCGACTTCAAAAAAGGAGGAGGTTCTCAATTCGACTGTATGTTCTTTTTTTTTGTATGTATGTTACGCGATAACTCCGGTATTTGTAAACCGATTTTCATGATTCTTTTTTTGTTGGATAGAGGGTACCTCCATAGTGGACACGTTTCATTTTGAAGAAAATCATCCACCTCTGAGGGTGGCTGAAGGTTCATTTTTATAAATAGCGCCCAAATTTTATTGTAAGGAGCAATTATTTTAATGGTTGATTTTGCTATGCTCCAATTCAAGGCGTTTTTCTCTCTCAATATACTTGGAGTAGTGAGAACTGATTTTTATTATATCCTATGTCAAGTCCTGTATTGTGGCGAACTAGGGGATATTTCAATAAAACTTAGCAAATAGACGTAATTCCACCTTGTTTTGAGGTCGGTTTTTTTTGACATGTATTGTTTCAGACAAATGTCGGACGGAGTAGACCCCCAGATACAAGAAATAAAACTGTTATCGGATGTGAATCGCGTTTATTTGTTTTTGCAAACAAACCAACGTTTCGAGCACTTTAAGCCGTGACGGTCATGGCTGACTGGGATTTTATTTCCGATGTGTAATAATAAAAAACTTAAAAACTCTACTAAGAGAAACGGGCTGTCTATCTTTAAATATAATAGTAAGTTTTACTACACGGCGTTTTAAAAAGAATGAGGCTCTTAATTATGCATTTAAAATCAATCTTAATGCGCAATAAATTCAACAGAATCAACTTCTTTAAACGTCTCACTGCTGGGCATGTGTCTCCTCTCAAGCGAGGGTTTAGATCTAGTCCACTAATCTTGCCATAGCGGGTTGAGGACATCTCAAGTTTTCCGAGTGTTGTACACCTGTTATGAACCCGGATTCGAACCCACGGCCACTGCTTTAGAGGTGGTAGGTCAAACACTTAGAGCCGTATTTTATGCGCGCCGACGACGCGCGTTTCACGAACGCGCGTAAACACGCGTCCACTGCGCGTATACGCGCCGCAGATGCGCTGAGGAACTTCTTGACTGTAATTGTGCGTGTGTTATTTATTTTATTAATTTATACGGTCCAACACAAGCACATCTATTTTGCACGACGTAACCTTGACTGGATTCGCGGAGTAGCAAACAAAGTAATTTATGTATGAATATAAGTAAACACTTTATTATACAACAAAACAAATTAGAAATTATAACTAAGAGTTTCTTCCTTTTATATTAAACATATTATCTGTTCAATTGTCATTTTGGTAACTATTACTTGACTACTTTTTATCGTCACATAGTTGTAGTTAAAAAGGACTACAGAATAAGACCAAAAGAAGCACATAAGCGTCTTTAAATATTCGCCTGCAAAACGCGATTACGGCACATAGTCCTTTTATATAGGGGTCATAGTCAGTAAACTATTATTAGGTGATATGGTTGATGGTAGTATACCCTCATATCACTAAAGTCCAGTTACAATGTAGCTATAGAAAATCTTAAAGGAAAACTAAATACGAATTGTTACAGTCGGTAATAAGAACGCAGCTCGGAATATTTAAAAATGTTCATTTACTTACAAAATAATGATGTACTTGTAATAAATGTATTTTTACCTACTTTAATAACCCGTAAATTGTGTAGATATATACAAAGATAAAAACTTTCGGACGTAGACACAGCTAAATTTACTTACTTCAGCTACTTTCGCAGTTTAGTGATATCCGGCATTTTGCTTTAGTGTAATGCCGTCGATATTAATAGAACCTTTGCCCGGCAAAAAACGTACGGTTAGGGCAATTTATAATCTGGACACTAGAGTGTCTTTGAAAGATAGGCATAAAAAATATCATAATGTAAGAACTAACGTCGCAGTACATTTATGAAAATGTAATTTATGACGAATACCTAAGTCTATCGTCGCCCATAAGTATTTGTTCCTTCATAGTGAAGACACACAATGTGAATGTCCTGATATAAAATTTGTATCTAGTCATGTGTCCATAAGACTCATAATTGATAAAATACTCAATTGGAGCCCACATATTAACTATATTTGCGAAAAACTACGTGCTATAGCGGCAAAGCTTTCGGTGCTGCGTCACAAACTACCACAATATGGCACTTTATACACATAATTGCTTATGGTGTAAGTAGTTCGAGGAGAATATTTAAAACACATATACCAAATATTTATAAATTACAAGTAAAATAATTGTTCCGCAAAAAAAATTCAAAACAAATTTGTAGATAATGAAACTCAACTATTTAAATATTGTAATATATAAACCGTACAGAACAAACTAAACACTGCTCTATTAATAGATGAATATCATAACTTCACAAAGTTTACCTCGTACTCTCGTCACACTACATTAAGAAAAATAATTCACCAAAAGAAATTCATACGACCTAAATGCAATAACTATTATGAACACGGGAATTGGAAATATTTGTTACCTGCATTAATAAACAAAAATGATAGAGGAGTTTGTATGTAATTATCAAAACAACAAACACGTATAAATCATACATTGAGAAACATTTTTTTGAAAACTGAAGATATAAACTTATTTTGTAGATTGCTTCATGGGTATTATATGCCATTTATGTAAGTGAGCATGTTTTTGTACCTGTCTAGATGTAATTCAGTTAGTTTTAAGGTTCTTGCTCTATTATGTTATATTTTACTTAAATAGACCAAACTCCTTCGCCGCGGATAAAGCCAGAGAAGGGTTTTTGTTAGCGAAGCTTTCAATTAGTAAATAAGTATTTTTTCTGTATCTTGATCAATAATAATAACGCACACACTCAACATAGCCCCGCACTAGGAAACCTTGTGTTGCGGGTGCCATGAACACACAGACAACCACAAATTACACCCTAACTCACGAGTGAAATAAATGTAGGCCATACAAATATTTCTCCCGGCCCGGGAATCAAACCTGGGACCTCTGCGTGGCAGTCCGACATTGTAACCGTTCGGCCACAGAGGCAGTTGATAATTAATAAACTAAAAAAAGAAATATTTTTATGAAAAATCGTGACGGAAATAACTGTTATACGAGGAATAAACATAAACAAGCTGCTCTTGACAGTCGACTTCACAAAGTCACAAATTCATTTATGGGGCAATGTGTAAGCAAGTTTCTTAAGATTCCAGCTGATTTGAATCTAAAGTGAAACAAAAACTGTAATCCAAAGTTATCTACACCTTCTGCGTACCTGAATAACAAAAATTCGTGGTAGTGTCGGAGTTGTCTGGATCTCAATGTACGAAATAAAATAAATGATAAATGTGTTGTTTGTACAAAGAGCAACCCCTAGAGTTTCTTGTTCATTCTTCTCAGAGGATCTGCCTTACGAATGAGCAGTACAGTCAATCAACATAATGATTTGAAGTGGAATTTGGTTACTTATGAAATAAATATTATTTATATACATTTTAATAACAATTTACAACACAAGTAATTAATGAAGATTACTTATCCGACATTATCAAAAAAAAATCCGCTTATTAAAATCCTATCACGTAGCCAAAGTAGCGGAAAGCTATATGGATTATCATAATTATTGACTAAATAAAATTGTTTTAGCAAGAATGCGAAATCCGCTGCATTATGTTACCAACAAACTGAATTCCAGGTCAAACAGCTTTCCTTAGCCAAGTCATTTCCAACTTAAAACTTACTATTTCTTATTCTTCTTCTTTCTATCCTTATCCATGTCCCATGCTAGGTAGCGTCGGCACAACATGTATTTCTCTTCCACTCTCCCCTATCAGCCGTCATTTCTATACTCACATATTCATACGTAACACTCGCTCGTTACATGACATTCTTCCCTCCGCAAGATATGTCCGTACCACTTTCAAACTTCCCCTGATGTACTCATTCCTTATCCTTTCCCGTCATTCTACGCATGCATCTCAATATTCGCATTTCCGGTGCATGCACAGTTCGTTAATTCCCTCAGTGTTACCCAGAGTTTTGAGTCCCAAAGATCTGTGGGACACTGCCACTGCGCTCGGCACCCTGAGACATAAGTTGTCAAGTCCCATGTGCCCGTAATTTCACCTGCACCCTTAGCGCCCAATGCTAGTGCGGCCGCCGCGCGGCGCGGTAACCATGCTTTCAAGTACATTAATGGCGAATCTGGATTCTATTTACTAGACTTAACTACGACGTTTAAATTCCTCGGAGCGATCGCGCGGAAGCCACGTGGACTAAAGACAAGCCAGCCTCTCATTTAAGTTAAAACGTAAAAGCTAAACAAATAGGGCGTATTTTACCATTCGGTCTCTGAACACGTGCACGCGGTGAAATTCGTGTCGAATAAACGCGCCCTTGCCCTTCAAAAAGCAAGACACGTGGTTAAAGATTTAGAATTGAATCTTATATATTCAATATTATATAAATATGTGTGTCTATCACTACCATGGATTTTTGTCATTTAGGTACACAAAAACTTTAACATATCGCTTTTGTTTTACTATAGTTTTAAACCTCGTGAATGGCAAATTTTAAATATCAACGGGTATTTTATTATAGATCGAACACGGCTATCAAGGACAACCAGTTCACTTTTATTTCTCGTATTTTAAGGTTGTGTTTATCACTATTTTTCATTAAAAGACACTATCCTTTTTAACATAAATTTGCATTTTGACTCAAAGATACTCCGGGGCCCTATTGTGCATAAATTGCTCTAAAAACACGTTTTTGCAGGATAAAGATTCTATTTATATCGGCGACAGGGTCATTACCCCCAAGCATCGATCTCGTCGATATGTAGCTGGTAGCAACATTGTCGACAATGTTGCTACATATCGACGAGATCGATGATCCACTGAGCTTCCATTCTCAGCAGGCCCAATTTTGGAAACGAATTGTTCTAAATTTTTCTAGGATAGTTTCGGAGAGTATTACCGTAGCTAATATCGAGGCTCTGGTATACCACATATTTCCCTAGGCAATTCCCTAATTAGAGTCTAGTTAATTGGTATGATTATCTGTCCGAGACATTATTATTTTGGTTATTTCTTTTCCATTCTCACCTCTTCCATGGCCTATGGGCGACTACTGATTTTCATGTAATATTTAGAAGCGCAGCTGCAGTCGCGCCCCTCGCGCGCCATTTTTGGAGACTAGATATTGTAAAATATTATATTATTTATTACGAAAATTAGTAGTGGCGCGATGCCGCAGCTTAGACTCATCACTGCAGCGCTTCTACAAGCGTTTAATTTGAAGACGCCCCAGAAGATGAATTACGAATTATTATTATGGTGCTTATTATAAATTTGAAACTTAATAAAAACATATTACGGATCGGCGGGCGGAACATCCGGGAAGACGTTCGCTTTGGTCCATTGTTCTATTGAGTGACAAATTGTTGGAAATAACCACCAAATTCTTCAGATTCTTTAATTACTTAGTTACAGTTTAGCAGTGATTACAGTAATCGATTTTGCGAATGTTAATTGGATAAGATAAAATTTGCGATTACATCAGCGAATGGCAGTTCGTTGACTTAATGACATCGGAGGGAAATTTGTTTAGAAACGTTTCTTGTAATCGATTTAAAAATAATAATAAAGCAATAATTAATGCAAAGACAAAGAAAAATTTCTTCGACTCGACTGGCCTTGAACCTGCGTCCACGCTACACCCTAGTTTCTTTCTGACAACTGGGCTACAGGTCGAGTTAACAGGTCGACGAAATTCTTCTGTGTCTGTTTTAGGTTTTTCCGGTTTTTCAACGACGTAAGTGACATCTTGTGAGAGATTTATAAACTTTCTCACTCAGCCGGCACTTTTACAGCTATCTCAAATTTAGATATATCTTTATATTAATCTCTATTGTTTTAATAATTATATCAAACTTGTGGAGTTATTTCACAAAAAAATAGATGAACGTCATGTTCAAAAAATACATGACAACGTCGTGAAATTAAAAAGAAAATCTATTCATTATTAATACTCTCAACACCATACTATAAACTTGTTTCGAAGTAGCTGGCCATGAGAGCCGCATGCGGGTCACGCAATTTCTTTGACTGGTCATTGTAATTCCATTGAAACTCTACGACATTATATTACAATTATGTTAATATTCGTTAAGCTGCTAAAATCTGTTTCAACGAGTGTTCGCATTTGTATTGATTATAAATATTGTACTCGTATATTTACTTGGACTTTGTATTTAGCGTGGTCTCTCAAAACTACTATGCCGTTAGGAGGTCTTATTAGATTTTCACAAGTGTCATAATCCAAGGTTGAAAGCCATTTCATTATAACAAGTTTGCATTAATAATTAATTGAAATAAGTGTCATTTGTTCCTTTATGTTTTTTTACTTCTAATACTATTTTTCCCAGAAGCCAATGGCTCCAGATCCAGATAGAAGACACGTCAGTTTTCCTTATCTGAAGTACCCACCACTCCGCGATGTGGATCCTAAGACACCTCAACAATGGATCAAGGGCAAACAGCTTCAGGACGGAGCTGAAGACCTATGGAGAATCCACGATGGTCTCTACGATATGACAGATTTTATTAAGTCGCACCCAGGTGGATCAGAATGGCTTCTTATTACTAAGGTGACCTTACTTATCACATTTACTTATATCTTTAACAATGTGCTTTGTTTTCTTTGTTTTAACTCTATTTAATTAAATTTAATTACACACAAGTTATGCTCCAAATGAAAGAACTCGTGCAGGGAAGTACCGTCACCTTACCTATTTTTGCCGCCGAGATCGGACTTATACCCTAATATCTCCTTAGAGGTGGGATATTTTCTTCAAATCGCACTCCTTAATTAAGATTGGTATAAGTGGAGTTACGTCAAAAATGTTTATTGTTCCAGTAGATACAGAAAAATATAACCCTCATCCTCTCTAATATTTGTAACTCCATCGACTAATATTGCAGATAGAGTTACAAGAATTAGAGAGGACAAACAATAAATTTTCAACAAAAAAAGAATAATTGAAATCGATTCACAATAGTCGAAGCACTCGCATAACATACACACTAAAAATACAATTGAATTGAGAACCTGCGCCTTTTTAAAATCGGTTAATAAACCTTGTGCGATCGAGGGCCCGAATTTCGTGGAATAAAAGAAATGTCTTAGTACAGAAATTGCGAAGACATTATTATGCGCCATGGTTTTAATCGATCTAAAAATATTTTTTCATATTCTCAAAATACCACGACAAACGTTATATCGAACCTTCGCGCTCGACATTCAAATAGCCGGAGACTGTTAAGATCGGGATGTCGGTACACAAGAATCGTATGAAAACGAAACCAATAACGTGTGTTAAATAATGTAGTTAGGCATTTACATTCTCTTGGATTAAGACAAAATGTTAACATAAATTTAACTTTTGAACAAAAAACGTGAAAATATCAAATAGTAATTATGTATAGACATTAAGTAGCAACTGCATTAACATCTTTTAACATCAACTTAGTACCGATCAACTTAAACTTTATTGAAATTAAACAAAATGTATTTATACTGTAATGCATTTTTTAAATTCACATTAACTTTATGAAATTTTAATAAATAAAAAACTTTTTTAACGAAAACAAGAACGCAAAATTGATCTCGAACTATTCAACAAACTCGTATTAGTAACGATTAAATCAAGTACATAAATGAAAAAAAAAAACACTTTTATTTTTGATGAGACCTAAAATACAAAAGTAAAATAAAGGCCAGTGTTTTGAAAAAACCTTATTATTTTGGGGTTTTACTAATATTCTCTAAATGTGCCGTTGAGGCTATATTCTATACTTTCTTTTCGGTATACACGCATATTGGATACAAATGATAAACCTGAATGTTATACTTATCAGAGATTGGAAAAGCTTTCGATTTAGCACCTCTATTGAAACAGAAAATAAGAAATATTTGAGACAATAAGGATTTTGGTGATATTTCCGTAAACATGAGAATGTGACATTATTACGAAATCGAAAAAATATCGCAGCGTTCGAATTGGTCCCCTCAGTCATACCACAGTACGTATAATAGGACCAAGTAGGGCAACTATATTGCTATTATATTGAGAAAAACGACAATTCTGAATTTGAGGCACCCTTTTCAAAGAACAATAAACACGTCTACTATTTGATGTCATCTTTTAAACACTGAACTCACGTTTGAATTCTATAATTAAAGACGCATGCGACTGACGACTCGCGCTGTACAATGCGAGTGCATTGCGAGATTACACGAAAGTGTGCATCCGCAAACGGCGTGGGGCGAACGTGCACACACACAAGACGCGCTGCTACCTTTATACGGAGTTACCATACTTGGTCTTATTATACTATGGTCATACTCAAAAAGATGATAATATCCGTCAAACATTGGTGATAGGTTAGCAACAGTGGATCTCTTAAGTTACGTACCGTATATCGCACGATGCCATTAAAGTATTACTGCAGCATACGTTTCATGACCTTCTAAAACATCAATTCATCAAATAACATAGCATCAAACCAATTTCACAGCTTTATACATATACTGGCGTTGTATTTTTTAATCATGGATAGTCACTCTTATTTCTACACTACTTATGAGAACTACACCTAATTTTCTTACACTGAAATAAAACAGACATTGTATAGAAAAATAAAATTTGTTACTTACTGCACTTCAACTAACAGCATTACTGTAATGTAACTTTACGTGTACATTTTACAGTGATATTATTTTTCGTTTATTGTTCCGTTTCTGCGATTTTACATTGTTATGTAATTAGAATTATTTTTATCTTAATATAATTCACTTGTTATAATTACAGGGTACCGACGTAACAGAAGCGTTTGAAACGCACCACTTGAAAGGAACCGCGGAAACGATCCTTCCAAAACACTTCGTAAAAAAAGCGAAAACTCCCAGAAATTCCCCATTTACCTTCAAAGAGGACGGATTTTACAAAACACTGAAATCAAAGGTTTCTGAAAAAGTAAAAGAAATACCAAAGGATATAAGAAAAAAGAGCGATGTCGTCACCGATATTTTGTTTATCGGTCTGATTGTTTTAAGCCCCCTTTGTTGTTGGGTTTGGAGCAAAAGTTATGTTTTTGGAGCTGCGTTTATTCTTGCGAATGGCTTGGTTTTGAGCGGATTAACAGTATGTGCTCATAATTATTTCCACCGGACGGACAGTTGGAGAATGTACTTGTTTAATCTTAGTGGAATGTGTTATTCGTAAGCATTATTTTTTTTATATTCAGATTACAAAGACCCATAGATAACATACCTTGCAAACTTAATATAAGGTGGTGACATCAGTGATTGATAAACACTCGACTTCTTGTTTAAATTCATTTCTAATTTAGGACAAAATTTTCTATCATATTAACATGTTTCTTATTAGTAAATGTCAATTACTAGGTGTTCATTATTAGTGAGTATCGATTACTGGTTAGTTAATTAGTGGATTTTTGGTGTTGATTGCTGGAAATTGGAGATTTAGGTTTTTTAGTAATAATTGTAACAACTTTTTTTATGAAGTATACTACACTATATATAATCTTTCTTGAAGATTATATCTATCAAGTAAAGTAATCACTGAAATATGATTAATCGTATTTTATATTGTTTTTAAAAACAAAAAAATATTTTAAATTTATAGACATACTTCCCTTGAACTGTCGATTATATGTCCCACCGAATAATAATTATAATAAAACACTATTTATTTACACATATGGACTACGACGTGTAACGCAACATATGTAGGTGTCCAGTAACCGTCCTCGGAATCCATGACACTCTTCGGCCAAAACTCCTCCTTCATGAAAGTAGACAGATGTTGAGTTGGTATTATCACCACAAATGAATTAAAATTCACGTTGTGGCGAGAACCCCAACCGCTCGACCCTCAGGGTAGCATTGACTTTCACCCGCATATATTCCACAATATTCGCAGCGTTTGTGGAGTAATGAAGCCGTGATACTTATAACAACGTCGTTGGTACCAACGGACGCAATATGCCACTAAAATTACGGCTGGTGTACTTTCTTCTGTTCCACCTTTTTGAAATTATCTTCGTCGCACTGATCAATTCGTCTCGGTGACGACATAGTTCCAGAGATTAGTTCCCGTTTCTTCTTCTTCCCCTTCGTTGATAACTGCCGGAGTTGTCGTTGTGTGAATAATTTTGCTTAAAAAGATCCCTACAGTGATTTTCCTTGTTTTAATAAAGCGGCTTACTTTATTCTTTCATCCAGTTAAATAAATAATTTGATCTTTTTTGATGGCGGAAGAAATAACAGCGCGGTGGTGTGAACGTTTATAGGTCAACAAGTTCAGTCACTGAACAAAGCGGATTTCAATCAAATTAATTGTAATATGTAATATGTTTGGGGAATTCATAATTGAATTAATTACAACATAATTAGATTAATTACAACATGATTAAATTAATTACTTAAAATTGTTGCTGCAATAATTGTGCTTATCAAGGCTCAAGGCAAGGAATGGAAACTAGCTATCTTGTTTACTTCAAATGATTTTTTTTGAGTTTATTATAATGTATCAGCAGTTCTCAACATTATAAATAAGAGATCATCACCATCAACCCATTTATATGTCCTACTACTATGCACGGGTCGCCTCTCAGGTGAGCATTTAGGCCATAGCCCGCCACGGTTACCCAATACGGGTTGAGGACTTGACACATTTTCCGAGGAGTTACGAATCATCTTCGAGGTGAATATTTCCTCACGATGTTTTCTTTCACCGAAAAGCTCGTTGTAAATTTCAAATTAAATTTCACACATCAATTCTGAAACACTCAGATGTACGAGCCCGGATTCGAATCCCAATCATGGCGTTATCATTAGGCTACCACTTATAAATGAATGTATATTTGCATGTTTACCCCGTATGTCCATTATCACTCATCAGACTCAGATTCTGATTAATAATATAACATTACAGTATAAATTGCACTACATGTCAAAGTATAAAAAACTGTAATGAGATGGTCAGACAAAAATGAAAATTATAAGAAACATACACCATAATTACAAAATTAACAATTCATTATATAATATTGTTGTCATTAAATTACATATCAAATATCATTCTCCATCGAGGATCGTTATAAGTTGATAACAATTATACAAGAGGATGTCAGTGCCGTAAAAATTAGAATAAAATAGAAAATACTAAATATCGTTACAATTTAAAGTCCATACATTCATTTACAGTGCATAAATAATACAATAAATAATAACAAGGGTTTTTCAATAAAAGGTCTTTCAGCCGGCGCCTATGTTTCGTAAGACAGTTCAAGTCTGAGAGTAGAAGGTAAAAGATCATAGTAAGTAAATCCGATGACACACGGGTTCAGGCATCAGACTTCGATAAAGTTTTCGTGAGTTATTACGTGTATGCCCACAAAAGCTCCTGAAGTACCCATTATAACCATTTTAAAATATCAGGTAGGTCAGTTGTTCCAAAATATATGTTTACTATTAATGAGATTTTTTTTGTGACATAATGCCAGTAGTTTGTTATTATTAATCAAAGAGGGCATAAAAAAAATTTCTTCGATCCGATGGGATTTGAATCAACGACCACGCTGCACCGTAGCGTTGCTTTATACCAACAGAGTTTATACCGGCGAATATGAAAGCTGAAAAACCAGTGCAGTTGTTATCTTATATAACAAAAACAGATGTCAACTCGATAACGAAAGAATGAATAAATGAATTGAATTGAATTGAATTGAATAACTTGACCTGTAGCTCCAATGATATTATACTTTGTAGCTTAGTTTTTATTTGTGTTCAATCACATATGTTTACTGCTGAAAAGGCGGTTAGGCTACCACAGCTTTAAATAAGAGATACCTAGTAAAAACTTAGACAACCAAAGAATAATAGTAAATTATATATTAAGGACGATACATAAGAAATTACCAATGAGGGTTACATAATTTCCCAGAGTGGTCCCTACCGCCTACCCCCCAGTGGGCGCTGAAGACCTAGGGCGGTAGGGGCCTCGAAAGCAATTGGGGCCCCCCAAGTTGATGCTACCCAGGAGGTGCCACCGTATTAAAAAAAGCCTGAATTGTCTAATAAACTACTCTAAAATGTATTGTCCTGTGATTTTTTTGTATGGAGTTAATATAAAAAATACGTGTTTTCAATTATGATAGGCGTTGAAATTTTTTTCTTCCCTGAAATGGGCGGTAAGCCAAAAATTTAGGGAACCTATGGTCTATTAGAACATTAATAACTCGAGTATTTTTTTACCGTCCGTGATACATGCAATGTTTTTCATCACATTTACGAGGAAATAAATACAATATTTATTTCCTAAGTAGTTTTAAGCTCTTTTTTTCTGGGAAATGCTTCATTTCATTATAATCTATAAGGTAGCGTTAAAACAAAATCAAACATTTTCAAGGAAACCTGGAAATACAAGGAAATGTTGAAAATATACCAGATTGAAAGTTTGTAAATCTCTCTTGTACAATTGTGATTTTGCGCTTTGGCCCTTATACATAAGACCCATCGATTTCTTGTATGAATAAATATGGTTCACACCACAAAAACTATACGTTTTGCAAATGGCGGGTTTTTCGTTTTTTTTTATCCACACATGGTCAGCTATCTATTATTCCATCGATAATACAACTCGAACTAAAATGTTGTAAAAAGCAAGACGCATATAGCCATGATGGATTTTAAAAAAAATTCCTATATTTTTATACAGAAAATAATTAAAATCAGTATTTAAGAAGTATGTGGCTGGATTGCAATTAAATTTATGTTTAGTTAACATATAGCTAATACATATATGTTTAGCTAACTATTTAGTTAACTAATATTGAATTTTATTTTGAACTTAAGTAATCTCCTTTTTTGAACTTGAACCTGTATGTCGTGCTACAAATTAAAAAAAAACTCCTTACCGACCATGGTTGTAATGGAAATTAAAAACGCCCGAGGGTTTTATTTGGGGCATTATAGTCAAGTTAGCTACCATGCAATCATACATTTACGTCTTAAGAAAAATTAAAAAATCTCACTTTGCTACGTATCTTACTCCTTTATTAACATAAATTACCTTTTCCTGGTTTGGTTAACACCAGTGAATAAATTATGAGCATAAAAGTACTTATATGGCTCAATGTTATCCACTCGGTTTGTTGAATCGGTAAACTGACTTTAAATGCAGGTATATTGTATTGAATATTATAGTTTTATATATCCTAGAACTGATTTTTTCTGTCTTTAACAAAAAATACCTAATTTTTTAACCGAATTCAGAAAAGAAGAAGGTTCGCAGTTCTTCTGTATTCTTTTTTTTGAGTAAGCTATGCTATTATCCCCAATTAAAACATTTTGTTTATTCTTTTTTTGTTAGAATGCAGGTAAAAAGGTTGTAAACAGCTAATGTACCGCAAAATAAAATAGGATACATCGGTCCACAAAAATTTATTCCATAGTTAAAAGGTAAAGAAAGGCTGTAACAAGAAAAGGTATATAAATAAACAAGTACAACGCTACAAAACACTCCCTACTTAAATACTAAAAACGTGAGACAGATTTACCCCGAGAGGGCCGAGTCATACAGTATAGTAATCTTACCTAGTAAGGTGAGATTAGCATTAAAATTGGCACATGATTTAGGTCAGGCACTTGTAAAATGATCAAAATTAGACGCAATTAAAAATTTGAGCAGCACTGCTTACTACAGCGATTGAGCAGGAAGTGACGACGGAACGAAACAAAATGAGAAAGCCGAGGCAAAGGAATTAAAGAACGATTAAACATTTGAAAACTAGTGGCCAGGAACTAGAGAAAAGGTGATAAAAAGGCGGGATGACGATGGAAGGTCACATCGTCAGACAGGTATCTTAATAGTAGTCCCATTTAAATTTGAAGAAAATATTCCTCCTTCTTATTGAATTTCGCCCATTTTCCATTAATTGATTTGAGTAAAACTTAGCACATATGTTATTACAATGAATATAAAACACAGCTAAAACGGATAAGCAATCTTTTGAGGTCAGTTTAATGTTTTTAAAGGTGTAAACAATTTTTTTTTTTTAATTTTGTTACGTTGCAAAAACTTTATTCCTGGGATGATAACTAATTAATGATCGAATCGTTACTCTCCAGGTCGACTCATTATCATTATAGATTCATTGCGTGAATTATTAAATTTGTAAATTCTGAAATATTCATACAACCAGACGATATTTATGTACCAAATTATGTTGCATAATTATTTATAAACTTTGATCGTATCTGTTTTTAATCTTAGCTTGTCAATTGTTATCCCCTGTCAGGTTAATTATTCTGAACCCAACTCTCCGGTTCACTGGCGGGGAATACCTGATTAAGTCCGCTATTTGCACTGTTTTGTGTGCTGTAATGTTTCAATAAATAAAATTAATTAGAAGTTAACTGGCATCCACGAAAGGAACCACATAATTTACCATTCCTTTTTTGTACACCTGGAACACCCTGGGCAACAATCGGTGGAGTACTTTACGCCAATTGGCAAATCCTTTCACCACATTGGCAAGCATGCCATATAGTGTATGACACGACAAGAAAAAGACGGGCATCACTGGCCAAGAGTTCAGCCGGATTTACATTTGTGTGACGTGTCGTGTCGTGACGCGTCAGAACGGTATTGGATTTATACATTTAATATGGTTAGATTTATATTAGTGTGTCGCAATCTGACGTGAGGGCTTATGTTGTGTGTATGAAACCGATACTGTTCTGACCCGTTATGACACGACACGTCAGACAAATGTAAATCCGGCTTACTATACATATTTATTTTTAATGAGATTGTGGACTAGTGTAAACCTATCCTTAAGTGAAAAATTAGTGAATTTTATCAAATTTCGATTTTTTAAATTTACATAATCATGACCTGTGCTTTCTTTCCTCGACCTTGTGCGACCCCACATTCACCTTAAGACTCATCTGATCTCAGTAGCTTATCCTTGATCTTACCAAAAGACGATTTATTTTCTTGAACACTTAATATCTCGTAATATTATTGTATAACATCGTAAATAGGTTTTATAATAAAATTATAAGCATAATATCGGACTGTAAGAAGTAGTGCCAACATTTGATATTATAACGAGAAAGGATGATGACCATTACTGCCTTCGTCTTACTTAGCATGTCCAGCAAATTCATATTTTTAATTATCCTTAATTAAAAAAAAAATTTGATAGTATTCTCGAACCCATTAGCAGTTTAAAATATTTGTAATTCTGTTGCATTTCCGGTTTAGTATTAATGTGACAAATCGCAGTTTATTACATGTCATTTAATGTGCTCAATGTTGCCAGATATGCGAGTTGCAATATATCTTATTTTTAAGGAAAAATTTTTGGAGAGATTACAACTAGCTGGAAGAGCTTCCCTCGAGGCGCAGCTGGGTATTTTTTCCCGCATATTATTATATATAGAATTAAATTCTATAAGTTTGTTCGATTATTAGACAATTATAGGTTAGGAAAAGTAGTTTTTTTTAAAAATAAATATATAAAAATTCGCTGCTTTAAATGAAAATCGAGGAATAGAGTCAAAATCTAGGTCTTATGTGCTTTAAAATATGCCATGTGTATGGAAATGCCAGTTTAAAGCATGCCTCCATATTGCACCGGTCGTCGTCCTTTATTCATAATTTATCTATTGTTTCAGAGATTGGCGAATATCTCACGCGCTATCACATCATTTACACACAAACACGTTACAGGACATCGAAATAAGCATGATAGAGCCTTTCTTAGTGTTTACTCCTTATAAAGATAAAACCATTTTGGCACAGTTGGGCGCCTTCTATTGGCCACTTATATACACATTTTCCACCTTGACACTTATGATTAAAGGGTAAGTACTTCGTACGTCATTTGTTTAATTCCTTTTCTTATATTATTAAGTGACAAGACGAATAAGTGGTGCCCCTGATGGTAAGCTACACAGCTGTCCATAACAGTTGCAGTGCCACTCAGAGCTTTCAATCGCAAAGGTATGAGGGGCACTACCACTGCGCCGGTCACCCTGAGACTTGTCGTCTTTATGCCTCAAGGTGACGGGCGCAGTAGCAGTGCTCTTCAGATCTTGGCTATTAAAGGTCTAGCGCATGACTTGTTAATCGTATCACTTGATATTATAAAAATTTAAGGCTGTGGTCTGTAACTACCCCGATCGAGGCGTGAAGTGAACGCTATATAGGATGTAGCAGAGAGGTATAGTAAGTACTTTAAGAACTTATTGTGGTTATTTTTGTTTTGTTTTATGATACCTAATGACGAGACGAACAAGTCATGCGCCTGGTAGTAAAAGACACGCGTGTCCATAGCAGTTGCACCGTCACACTATAATATAATAATAATATAATAACGCACACACTCAACATAGCCCCGCACTAGGGAAATCCTGTGTCGCGGGTGCTATGGACACACACATAGACAACCACAAATTACACCCAAACTCACGAGAGAAATACACATAGGACCTCTGCGTGGCAGTCCGGCATGGTAACCGTTCGGCCACCGAGGCAGACACTGAGACATAAGTTGACAAGTCCTATGTCCCTGTGATTTCACCAGTACTCTTACCCTTCAAAACCAGAATGCAGTAATGCTCAGATTACTGCTTGGCGGCAGAAATAGGTGTAAGGTGGCAGTACTTTTCTGAACGAACCCTCTCACAAGGACCTCTTCGGCTACTATAATAAATACTAACCAGTTTTTTTTTTACAAATTCTGGAAGTTGTACGGCAAAGTCGAAAATGTTTTTTTAAAGTATTCGTTTAAATTAGGCAACATGACCCGTATAATATATACCTTAAAGACTAACATACATATAATATAATATAAAAACTAAATAACTAATCTACACGAAGTACACTTTTCGACGTCGTGTCGGGCAATCTGGTGTCAACTAACCTGACTCGAAGCGCCGATATATGACACCCTTTGGCCAAAACTCCTCCTTCATGAAAGTCGATAAATGTTTGGTCAGCACTCTCACCACAAACGAATTAAGTTCACGTTGTGGCTGGACTCCAACCACGCGACTCTCAGAGTGTTTTTGGCTTTTAGTAAGATATACTGCACAATCTCCTCAGACCTAATGTTTTATTGTTATGTTTAGCAGAATGTTACAGAGCAGAATATCACCCAATGTAGTACGCTGTAGAGTACTTCCGTCAGTCATATCGATACTAGCAATTAACACTACACTAACAAGAATACAAAATACTTATTCGCTGGAAAATGTAGTTTAACAATGCAGGTCTTATACGAGTAGATCGTACAATTCACCAAGACTTGGCATGCGAATATTGTACATAATTCTTGTTTCACTTTTGATGTAGCATGCATTTAAAGTCAAATTAATACAATAGCATAAACAAACAATAACAATTGGAATTTAATAATAATATAGGAAAACAAAAATATAAGAAACAATAGTTAAATTTTACATTTGATGTTATCAAGTAAAAAGTCTTCAATATTGAAGTAGGATTGAGTAACCAACGAATTTTATTTTAAATTGTGTACAATAAATTCTTTAACAGCATCCGGTAGCTTATTATATAATTTGGGTGCTACAATTTAGGTAGTACAACTTAACAATTGCAACTTTTAACCAGAGCCTATAATAAAAAGGAATCTTTTTAGTTTTCAAACATATATTTTACAATTACTATTTTATAAAATATATGATTTTTTGTATTATTTTCTTAATTTTGAATTTAGTTCTGAATAATTCTAAAAAAAAAAAATTCTAGCAGTAGAGCTCCTTGTGAAAGAGGTCATCCAGGAAAGTACCTTACCTATTTCTACCGCCAAGCAGTAGTAATGTCAGCATTACTATATTCCGGTTTTGAAGGGTAAGGGTGCTAGTGAAATTACAGGCATATGAGACTGTTAACTTATGTCAGGGTGACGGGCCCAGTGGCAATGCCCCTCAGATCTTTGCGATTTAAAACTCTGAGTGGCACTGCAAGTGTTATGGACAGTCGTGTCGCTTTTCGCACGACTTGTTCGTCCCGTCACTTGATATTATAAAAAATAATAAAAATGCGAAATCGACAAAATTCGAGTTAACGTAGTGTTAATTGCTGGTGTCGATATGGCTTTACATGCTTAGTTCTGTAATTACTAATGTTATTTAAAAATTTACAGAATGATAACAAGTGTCATCAAGCACGAAGGTAAAACAATAAAATGGTCTGATATGATTGCGTTCTTCCTGCCTGTTTGGATGTGGTTGTTCGGAGGGCTCTCCTTACCCTGGACATTACTTATGTGGACAGCGACTTTAATGACAGCGAGTTTCTTTTTTATGGTCTTTGGCTTAACGGCTGGACACCATTCGCATAGAAACTTCTTTGATGGAGACGTTCCAAGGTATGCTGAACTAAGAAAGGACACTAAGAAAAACTTGGTTTATTTTACAAAGTTTATTAGTGCCTAGTCTAAATAAGAACATATCGCCAACATCTACTATCTATTTAAAATATCTTTATAAGAAACTAGCTATAATAATAATAATAACGCAGAAATTTGTAACTCTGCACAAGGGAAACCCTGTACCATGTACACACACAAAGACCACAAGCTACACCTCAACTCACGAGATAAATTAATGTGAGCCATACAAATATTTCCCCCGG
The DNA here is from genome assembly GCF_003589595.1 of Hyposmocoma kahamanoa. Classification (NCBI taxonomy): domain Eukaryota; kingdom Metazoa; phylum Arthropoda; class Insecta; order Lepidoptera; family Cosmopterigidae; genus Hyposmocoma; species Hyposmocoma kahamanoa. The sequence goes on along the minus strand of NW_020653854.1, from coordinate 7,869,992 downwards.
CCCAGGTATCGAACCCGGGACCTCTGCGTGGCAGTCCAGCATAGTAAGTGTTCAGCCAAGGAGGCATTGGTTCCCGCAACTTCGTCTGCGTGGAATGGGTACTTCAAGTAGCCTACTGTATTATACAAATTTTCATAATTTTGGTTATATACGTACAAATTATATACATACAAATTTTCATACTCTGTTTCACCCCTTTAACATTTATATTTGTAACAAAAGTAACCTATGTCCTTCTCCTAGATCCCATCTATCTCTATATCAAAATTGATTATAATTTGTTCAGCTGTTTAAGCGTGAAAACGTAACAAACAGAGTAACTTTCGTATTTATAATAATAGGGGTTAAAGTATGAAATTGCCGATTTGTACTGAAAATCTAAATTGTTTATTTTTTAAATTTTTAACAAATTTATTTAATCAAAATAGTTGCCATTATTATCTATACATTGCTGCCATCTAATGGGAAGGTTATTAATGCCTTTGCGATAGAACTCCGACGATCTAGACTGCACAAACTGTGTGAAAGCATTTTGTACTGCCTCCTGGGAAGAAAACTTCTTGTCACGTAGATAATTGTCCAAATCACGAAAAAAATGGTAGTCCGTTGGAGCAAGGTCTGGTGAATACGGAGGATGACGAATGGTTTCTAACTGCAGTTCCTGAAGGGTCAAAATGATTTCTCGTGCTGTGTGAGGTCTCGCGTTGTCGTGGAGCAATAATGGTGAAGATCGATTCATGAGTCGGGGCTGTTTTACTGCTAGTTTTGTCAACATGGTTCGGAGTTCGGCACAATAGACATCTGCCGTTATTGCTTGACCAGATCGGAGAAAACTATAGTGAATAACACCATGCTGAGACCACCAAACAGTTACCATTACCTTTTTATTGGTAAAATGTGGTGGTGGTTAGGACACTGTTGTGGCATTTGACCTGGGGTCAGCCATTGCATTTTTCTTTTCCGGTTATCATAAAGAATCCACTTTTCATCACATGTTACAATTCGATCCAATATTCCTTCATTTCTGTACCGGTTCAACAAGGCAACACAAGTTTCAACACGCTTTTCTTTCTGCAGATCAGTCAAATCATGAGGCACCCATTTTTCGTATTTTTTTATTTTATTGATTTGACGCAAGTGAGTCAATATTGTGGGTAAGGTAACGTTAAACCATGCCGCTAATTCCTGGGTAGTTTGACTAGGATCGGCTTCCACTATCTCTCTTAATTCATCGTTATTCACCTGTGTGGGCGGTCTTCCTCGTGGCTCGTTCTTTAAGTCGAAATTTCCATCACGAAAGCGTTTAAACCAAAATCGCACGGTGCGTTCATTAGTAGACCCCTCTCCAAACGCAGCATTGATATTGCGGGCTGTTTCTGCCGCGTTAGTTCCGCGTCGGAACTCGTATTCAAAAATCACTCGAATTTTCGCAGTATCCATCTTTCTTGTCTAAATTGAATAACAAAAACAATTGAAAGTCGATATTCAAATGTTTCATTTAAAAAAAAAAAAATCACAGAAACCATTTGAAAAAAGTTTCATTCGAAAACCTCAAACCATGAAGATTCTATGAAAATTCAAAGAACCTATTGCAATAAAACGGCAATTTCATACTTTAACCCCTAATATTAATATGAATAAAGTACCAAATAATATAAAAGTTACCAGGGCTCCGTCACTCGCTCAAGGTTGTGCGATGAGTAACTACCGCTGAGTGCGCCGACGACGGCGCAAGCGCTCATACAAGTCTTTCATTTATGGGCATTCGGCTCCGCACGACTGCACACGGCGAGCAACGTTATTTTCACTTCTCTGAGCGCGTGCTTAAGTTCCTTTTTCCTCGTAGTGAGCACCTGGTGTCATTAGTCAGATTTAGTAGGCTTGTAGAGTGATGCCCGAGTGACGTATGTGTTACACAGTAACAATTAAGTAATCTGTAGAATAGATATTAACTTAGCTATGTACTAAATTAATGTAATGTAATATAAGTATAAAAATATGCCTTATATACAAATTTAATTTTATCTACACTTACACATTAAATATTGTCCGCCCGTAGCGAGTAGATTGTGAGGAGGTAATTATGACTATAAGATCTGAATGTCCACCACCTTTAGACAATAAATGAATTGTATTTTTTACACTATGTAAATAATTAATCGGCACTCACATTTTATAAACACTTTATATAACATTAAATAAAAGAAATAATGTGCTTATAATATAAATGAGGCGCAAAAGTGGTGGGTTACACCATTCAACTTTTTTTTTACTCTAAAGACTGTATATATATTAGCTATTTTGAGGGCTTTGTTCTGTACGCCCTCCAGACGCTTAGAATGAAGTAGTAGGGTGACCAGACGATGCTGCCGCTGGCATACTCAAGAGTGCTTCTAATTAAAGCATAAACAGTCTAATAAGGGTCTTCGGGTTTTTAGAGGTAAATTAAAGAATAATTTGTTCCTTTTACTTTACCAAGAGGGTTATTTGTTCAAGATAGAGGGATACTATTTTCATAAAGTTACAATTTGAAGTTTGGAATCACAAATATTAATTTAATAGTTGCTAGCTGAGTGCTCGACCCAAAATAGAATAAGTTCATTCGAATCACGAACACATTTTTCCGAATTTTCTGCTATACGAAAATCAGTCACGTACTATCTGGACTATTAGGTATTCAACGTGTGCGTTGTGTGTCAATTTAAATAAACTATCCATTCTACATTTGATACCCAAAATGAAATAAACTCGTAGGTAATAAAATCGAGTAACTATCAATATTTGAAAACTTTTTACAAAGTGCCACTGAAAGAAAAAACTGTTTTTTTTGCATGTGCAAATAACCGTCTTTTCAGCAGGTGTGTCACTTATTTAATCAAATATAAACATATTTGTTGAAACAACTGACCCATCTGATATTTTAAGATGGATCTAATACTTCAGAAGCTTTTACGCGCGTATATACCGTACAAAAGGTATATCGCAATCTAATGAATAATTATGGAACATACGCGGGTCACACAACGACATACAAACAGATGTTCATTTATATATAAAATATACATTTTTAATTTGTTTACTATAATGAATAAATGGCCTTAGAGTAATATCCTGCCATTTGACTACAAGCCTTTAAATGGATTGTTTGGTATTACAAACAGTGTAAGATTATCTTGTCTAATGTCTAAAGAAAATGAAAGTGTTTTACCAAAAAAAGTTAAAATTTTAAAAAAATAACTACATTACTACACCTTTCTCTTACAAAATTGGGTTATTGACTGGAAAATTAGTAGATAAGTGACAACATTTCTTTTTATTTTTGCTTTTTTCTCCATCAAATTATTTTCTAATTACGATACTAAACAACTACCTCAAATATTTATTTCCAACTAGCCGACGTCTTATGTACAATACAAAAAAAACTCTGTATTTTGATTATTGACTAATTTTTGTACAGTACTATTGTAAAAGTTGCGTGGGCACACCTTCATTTTATTCGTAATGTTAAACAGATACGTGGCAATATGTTTTTTCTAAGCCATGTACCGGTATTAGTAGTATATATGTAAGTAATCTCTTAATCGATTTTTAGGGAGTCGTACAATACAATATACAATTCAAATTAAATAAATAGTAATGCATATAAGAACAAAATACAGAAACAAACAAAAGGCAAAAAATAAGGTCCTAGTTCCATCATTATCATCAGCTTACACGCGTCCACTGCTGGACATAAGCCTCCCCTTGAGCACGCCAACTCTCCCGGTCATGTGTCGCCTGCATCCATCCGCTGCCGGCCACCTTTCTCAGGTCATCCGTCCGTCTTGCCACAGTCCTACACTGCGTTTTTCTTGACGTGATCGCCACTCTAGAACAAGTCTGCTCCATCGGCCACCAGCCGTCCTGCAAACATGTCCGTCCATCTTCATCATAACATAAGTTGTTTTAAAGCTTACGTATAGTCTATTTTATTTTGTTAGTTGCCCCGATTTTATTTCCCGTGTGTAGACCGCATGCGCGAAATAAGTGTACAAAAACTTCATTTAATTACATCCTAATTTTTTGTACATTATTGTGACCTGTTGTACGTTGACGTCAACTGTAGTTATATTTAACTGCGATTCTTTTGTTTCGAGATTTTTTGTGCCTTTACATTAAAAAATATCTTTGTAGTGTTTTCAGACATCGTCAAAATGTATTTAACGTTACAACAAACTACTTCAGAAAAAAAAAATTATCATTCGTTGAATTTATATCTTTAATGTGGTAAAACTATTGTTACCAAGAAAATAAAACATGTTATCGTTAAGAGTAACATCAGCTGAATTGTGGTTACAATTTGTGTCACCAAGTGTAATTGACTTCTCAGAAGTTATTTTCCCCTTGTAAGGAATTAATTTACTGAATAAGTAACAATGTCATCTCGTCGACCTCACGTGTAACGTCGGAACGTAAAATCAATTAATAGTGCGTATTTATTATGACCTTCGTCATCTTCTTCAAGTTTGTAGTAATTTTGTTTCGGTATGAGAAAAATTATCATGAACCCGTTCACTTAAATAGTAAATAAAGTCACTATTTTTCTTGGCGTAGTGCTTATATTGCTTCAATATAAAATATTCAATGTAAACCATTTTTTGTCAGTACGTTGTTGATACTTCTCTATGGACAAGCAGTGGGCGGCAAATGCACACAGAGAGCACCATAGCAAAACGTGGTATCCCGTACTATCATATACTGATATTCAATTTTACTGTAAACGCCGTTACTGTCTATGAACGGGTCAAACCGTTTGATGACCTGTTAGGTTTTGTATCAATTAAGCTCCTTGTGAAAGAGTTCGTCCAGGGAAATACTGCCACCTTACTTATTTCTACCGCCAAGTAGTAATGGGGCACTATTGCGATCTGTATGTTATGTACGCTACCGAAAAATCGGGTCTAACCCTTATAAAATCATTGAAAAGGACGGCGGCGATACACGAATTCCAAAGAAAGAGCATCGAAAATTGATTTGACACGCCTTGTGATAATTATGAAGAGTCCTACATCTAGGTCATTAGATTGGTCGAAGTGTGTTTTATAGAAACATTGCATCTTATCTAAATATAATATAATTAGTTTGTAAACTATTGAAATCTGCGTTTTTAATGTAAAGAAAGGAATATTTTAATTTTGTTACCGCTGGTTTAAATTTTAATTGTGTTTAATTTTAAAATTTTTAGAAGAAAGCAATTTTAAGGCAATTTGTTTTAAATTAAATATAAATTATATAACATAAATCCCCAGCTCTGTAGGGTTACATAGCTGGATTTTATATTACATTAAGAACTTTCACATTACCTGTGTGACTCAATTATGTGTGATTAAACGAAGTATCAGTAGAGCTAATACTTATTTCTGCCACCAGGCAGTAATATGACCATTACTGCGTTCCGGTTTTGAAGCGTATACTGGTGCAATTACTGGCCATGGAACTTGCCAACTTATTTCAGGGTGACGGAAGTAGTGACAGTGCGCTCAGATGTTTGCAATTTAAAGCTCTGAGTGGCACTGCAATTGCTATGAACCGGCGTGTCGCTTATCATAAAGCCACGACTTGTTTATCCTATCACTAGTATCATAAAAAGAAAATTTATTTTACACTTACAATCCCTTTCTATTTATTTCAGAGAGGAATACATGGACTTCGGAATTCACCAATTGGACACAATAGTAGAACGCATCGAATACGCTGGGAACCACTTCAAGTCCATCACGAGGTTCGGTGATCACGCCTTACACCATCTATTCCCGACACTGGACCACGCCGAGCTCAAATACCTCTACCCAACTCTCATAGAGCATTGTGAAAAATTTGAAACTCATCTCCGTACAAATACGTTTTATGAAGCCCTAATAAGTCATAGTAAACAAATAATTAGGAAGCGACCTAATAATTTTAAGGACAATAAACTGCATTAGGACTAGTTTTAGCTGTAAAATAGGGTTATTTTTTGTCTAGTCCCTTATATAAAATAAAACCGATCCCCCAGGGATAGGTTTCATTTTATATAGTTTTATTTTCCCATCGGATCCCCAATGCCCCTGCATGATTAAGAATAAATATGAATATTTTATTCCCACCTGATACCCTAATACTTACAAGTTTATTTTTGGTAGGTACTGTGGTACAGTCATCAAGAAAAACTATTTGAGGGTTGTGCTGTATTTTATTTAGTTTATTATAAATGAACTAATATATAGAAACGAACTATAATACAATAACAACTTTAGTGATCAAGGTATAACCCTTTGTTATTTTCTTAAATACTACTTAATACTGAGTTTTGTTAGTTGTGATTCGCAATATGTCAAAATTAATGACCTGTCACAAAAAAGAATTGATAATGTGATAATTATAACATTTGATCATAATTGATCAATAGATGAATATTTGATTTCAAAACTTCTTTTCTCTTGACTGTACAAGTACAATGAGGGGATTCGTTGGGATTTGCAAAATATAGAGGGGATCACAAGAGATTTAAAATTGTGGATCAGTGGATCAGTTTAGGGGATCATATGGTAATAACCCGTAAAATATTAGTTAAAAACTAAAATAAAGTTCCAGGTAGTAAATGATTATATTTAGTTACAAATTCAAATACAAATACAAATACTAAGTGTACTTGTCTCCCAGTTGACTGACAAACATCAGTAGACAGTATATTTGTTTACCCTCTTTCACTGTCGACCACTATCTTCATCTTGACTTCATGCGGCGTTACTATTGTCATTCTTCCCGACACATTCATTGTATCTGAACGTAAAACTGGAAATAGTCAACCCGTGGCTATAGAATTTGTAATCGCTCGAGAAAAAATCAAAAGCATGCCATGGTAACATATCATAAGTAGTGATAGTCGTCATTAAAAAAGACTACGAAAATCTTGAAATATATAACAATTTATTAAAGCAGAGATAACACTGGTCGTAGGGTTCTGTGTCTAACCAGACCCCGCCTGGGTAAACCGCCTAATTCCCAATGCGGGACTGATAATCTATCTTTCGGGTCAGTCTTTCTATTTTATAAGTTGTTTCTACTATTTATACAATTACTTATTTATACAATTACTTATTTTTTAATATTGTATACAGAGGTGAATAGGGACATAAAAGCATGATTATTTGCTCAACAAAGTAATAGATTCAAAAGTATCAATTAGTATTTATGTTAGCAAGAGTATCAGGCTGTGGGCTAAGCTTAGTTGTACGTTTAGTATGTAAATATTCACCCAGATACATAATTCGCACCACCTTGCATTTTTAAATACAAAAATATAATTGGAATCAAAGAAGTTTTCCCCGGTTTTACAAATTCAACATTTCAACAAGGACGTACGAAAATGACGTTTAGTATTACTAATTCCCAAATTGCATAATAGCTTTTCATTAAAATAATTATTAATATAAAGATCGAACACTAAGAAAAACATTCTTCGATCCATCTGGATTCGAACTAAGCCACGGAAAGAACCTTATGATTTTTTCTAAACATGTGCTTGTTGCAGATCGTTGTTTTTTAATTTTAACGACATTTTTTGCCGTAATAATAAAAAAAAATTAATATCATGGTGGTCAAGCACCGTGATATTTTTTTAACTTAAAAAGCTTTTGATTAATCAAACATTTATTTTTAATGCAAAGTGACTCGAATTATGTGTCCGGGAGTGTAGTTCGTGTATGTAAATAAACAAATAAGTATTATACATTTTGTGAACTTATTTGACTACCTTCAGAAATGAAATGCATTCTTATAAGTTTCAGTTATACTTCTTCTTATCGTATCGCTGGCGCTTGTAATAAAAATATTTTATTTTGAGATAATTACAATCCATATTTAAAATTATATTATTATCACATTATACTTAAATTTTAAATATTAAAACTGAATTTAAAAATTGAAAATAAAAATTAAATTGAACATTACAGTGGTAGGTAGGCTCCTTTCGTACAATATAATACATAGTTTTACTATTACACTAAAACCTTATGATTTAAAGAATTGCATAAATATAAACTATAATTAAAACTTGTAGTGCTAAAAATTTTGCTAAACATTTGCAGCTTTTATATACAAAAACGAAGTTAAGAAGTCAAAATTAATCTGTACGATCTTTTAGGTTAGATACGACCACTTAAGTAGTTTTCAAACTGTAAATCTTATATACAACAAATTTACTTGCAGACGGACAGAGTCGCGCCAGACGCAAACTAAGTTCTGAAAGACTTTCGTCTAATTTGTGGTTGCGAAGGAAATAAATAGAGTACAATGCTTTCCTCTTAGTGGCTCGCTCTGCAAATAAACCTTCAAAAACTTAGGTTCCTTTCAACTCTAAATAAAAACTTGGACAACTCAGTTTATTGAAGTGTCGGAGGGGTCGTGTAGAAGTAATTAGGCACATCTAAGGCTCAATTTATATTGCGGCGCAACGGAATGGAAGCGAATTTTTGTAACGATATTGTATATATAGCATAATGAATTTATATACTACACAGAGTATAAAGTTTATTAAGCCGCATTAGGCAACGGACAAGAAACGTACGAAAATGTCAAAGTGCCTTGTGTTGTTTTTTTTTTATTTTACTAGCAGTAGAAGAAATGCCAGATTTTCTGCCGCTAATTGGTAACGTGACCGATGTATATGAGATCTTGGCCTGTAATGTCGTTAAATCGCGAAGAGTGAAAAAAGGAAGGGAGGCCTTTGCCGTGCAGTGGGACAGTAATGGGACTTGTCACTTTACGTCTCAGGATTGCGGACGCAGTGGCAATGCCCGTCAGATCTTTGCGATTAAAGCCAGCGCTTTACGTTTTTTAATATTTTTTAAATTTTTTTAAGATCTTAAGAAACTTAAGCGTGCCAGTCAGAACTGGCACGCTTAATATCAGACGCACGACTGGTTCGTACCTGGTATCTTAAAAAGAAAATTAAACGCAAGCTAACAAAAAAAATGTTTTGCTAAATTCCAATTAAATAACAATATAATTTATTCGAAATATTTTCCACTTCTAAAAGACTACGATTGTTCTAGACGAACCATTCCTATCCTTATTGTTAGCGGCCCGCGGGCGACGTGCAAATTTAATAGCGCCTGCAAAGAACTTGTAGCAATAAACCAAGTACATTTCATTGCCATGCTTTTAAATTCCACCGCACATTACAACTTCTATTTAATTTTCTCTAAAAACCCTTTTCATAAAATGCGGAATGGGATCTTCACACACATAAAATTAAGGTATTATGCCGTAAAGTTGGGATGAGTACAGTTCTACCCTCATTATACTGTCTCATATTTCCACTCTGTAATACTACAAAACTGACAAATCACCTTTCGTGGTTATTTACGATACTGTAAGCTTCATATCCTTTTCACAATAACAGTGTTTTTTTCTAGGCACCTAATTTTTATATTACCCACTAAAGTTTGTAAGGAACATAAACATTTTTTTCCATTTATAATTTTTATGTCCTATATAATCCTCTATTGAAAATAAATATCTCACCGTGGATTTACCATACATTATAATCACAGTAAAATTACAGTAACTATACGTTGAGGCTCTGCTATCACCTCTTTTCTGTACAAAAGACTTCTTCTTCTTCTTAGAGTGCCTCTTCAATGCTGCAGGTTGCAAATCAGTCATTCCGTCAGCTTCTACCAAAGACACCTGCGCAGAAAACTTTCCAATTGAATGGGCTGATCCGGCTCGCTCGTGATTGTAGATATGTCGGTTTTTCAAGCAGCAGTAGAGCGCCTTGTGAAACAGTTCGTCCAGAGAAGTACTGCCACCTTACGTATTTCTGCCGACAAGCAGTATCTTTAGCATTACTGCGTTCCGATTTTGAAGGGTAAGGGTGCTGGTGGCAGGAACATGGGACTTATCAACTTATGTCTCAGGATAACGGGCGCAATGGCAATTCCCCTCAGATCTTGGCGACTTTTTTTTTGCGAAAACTCTGAGTGGTACTGCAACTGTTATGGACAGGTGTGTTGCGTACTATCAGGCGCACGACTTGTTGGTCTCGTCATTTGCTATTATATAAAAAAAGAAGTTTAATCAACCAAAACAAAAACCTATGTGGCGAAACACAAAAAAAAATTGCACTAAGGTTGAAAATAATCCTTTATCATCATGCAACACATTCGCTACTTAGGTAAGCCGGCATTAATATTCATAAGCTGGGACCGGGACTTTTGACCGTATAATCTCATTATTCTTAATAATGTAGATAATCGCGAAATTTGTTCTTTCGTCGGGGTCATTCTTATTATTACGCGAGTAGATAATGCTTGACCTTTTGTTTATAAGCCCTTTACGTGGAAATATGGACTAAAAGACTTGTGTTTATTATAATTTAAATGTGGTTTCCAGCCGTAAATAATATACATGTTAACCGTAACAGGCATGAGGTGATACAGAAGAAAACAGAATAACGTGTTTTTTGTTTAGGATGCTACAATCGTCTTTATGTTATATGGTGAAGTTAGTTCCAGCAAATCCCGTATGCGGACTTCGAAATATAAGTACATTTTTTTTATAATATCAAGAAACGGACGAACGAGTAGTGCGCCTGATGGTAAGCTACACGCCTGTCCATAACCGTTGCAGTGCCACACTTAAACCGCAAAGATCTGAGAGGCACAGCCATTGCGCCCGTCACCCTGAGACATAAGTTGGCAAGTCCCAGGAGCCTGTAACTTCACCAGCACCCGTACTCTTCAAAACCGGAACACAGTAATGCTGACATTACTGCTTGGCGGCAGAAATAGATGACGTGGTAGTACTACCCTGGACGAATTCTTTCACAAGGAGCTCAACAGTTACTATTATGTGCGTTAAGTAACTAAATTAACTTAACTAGTCTATTAAGTACGTTGATATGGATTCATTTCTAATTATGATGTCAGTTTAGTTAGTAGTTAGTAGACGAGACAACATGACAAGATAACAACAACTATATGGAAAAGAACCTAAATGATAGCACAGTGTTTTTTTTTATCAAATTTCCTTACCTTGTTTGAATAAAACTTTTCCTTAAAATCTACTCAACGTGACAAAGGACCTGTGATCGAGCGGGCGCGTCGAGTATAATGCAAAATAAAACTTATTTTGAAAGCCGTAGAAAATATAAACATCAAAGACACGAACTATGAACGAACTCCGTTTTAATGTGAAGACTTTTATAAAAGTCGATATAATTAAAAAAGAATTATAAAGTTCACACGCTATTCTGATAACGTATCAGCAAACATTTGTACTGCTGCTGAAGATGCTCCATCAATTCACGCCAAGAGTTTTGCTTTATCGTAGTAGTCTTTGCCATGTCCTGTATATCCTAAACGATATAAGCAGGACATTTTTAGAAGTATCTTCAGAGTGTACCTTTCTTGTCGTGCAACTGACAAACCTATGACAACATATATATATCTACCTTACGTTTAAAAACAAAACTTGGAAACCGAGAGTTGTCCCATGGGCGTCGTGGCTCTCTTATTCAGTACATGGGTACCTATTTACCTTTGAGGGTACAGAACGGTAATTAAAGGCCATGCCGCATGTTATACATACCTAAAACTTGTGATCGGTATGTATCTGAAACTCAAATTATCGGTGGTGGTCAGTAACTAATTTATAAGCTCTTTTCCTGTTACTAACAGATAATGGAAATTGTTGTCAGAAATAAAAGAATTTTGTTTATTTTATTTTATTTATTTAAAATAAATGTAGGTACAGGTTGTCTTCAATGAATACTTATGCCGTTGTTAAATTATTGTAGGTAATATTACATCCACTTAAAGAGAGGTTATACCAGCCGATCCATGAAGAGAATAGATAATTACGTATTTTGAAATAACATGTTTTACAATTTGTTTTATAAAGCTGCTGTAAAATATTAGTACCGAATATCAATTACAACTTTATTAAGCCATAAACCTTTTACTGCATTAAGACTTTATTTTATAAGTGTACACCGAAAATTCGAAAAATAAATAGGTACCAAACATTAATATATTGTTAGATTATGACAATTATGCTCATTTTTCATAAGCGACGTAATAATAATATTTGTTTATTTCTCGCAGAATAAACAATCTGTTGTTCTGTGCGACACGGAAGGAAATTATTTTAGATAATCTGCATAAGATATTTTGCTTCATGTAAACATTATTTTTAAAAGTACGAGTATTTAATGATTTCAAAGACTTTAAAAATTGCTTGTCTATGCTGAAGATTTTTTTTTAAAGTGTTCGTAGATGTATATCTTTGTTATTAACAATTATAATAAACTGCTTAATGGAGCAATCAACAAAAAATAATAGAATATCATAGCAGTAAAATATCGTGACATTCAATAAAAACTTGAAAAGTGCGTGTAGGTACTGATTTCAATAATTTATTATTCATTAAACATCTTTGTGTGTAAGGCTTGTAAAAGACGAAAAGCTCTACATTACGCCCACAATGGAAAAGTTGAATATGAAATTAAACTAAATGTGGTTTCTACGCCATGGATCCAATTGATTATTGTATAAGGTAAATAAGAGTAACACCATATTCACGTTATAGGTTTACACGTGTGAAAATCAAGACGAGCAGATAGGAAATGAAAATGAACTAGAATAGTTCCTGCATTCAAAAATATTTAGTTATTTTGACGAAGTGGCGTCCAGTTATCAGTTGGTATTATTAATATATCAGAAATATAAATAAACACTTTTACATTTTTCCCGTTGTATTATCCTAACACATTGTAATTATGTATGTATGTAAGCGTTGTGTTCTACAACAAATTACAAATTTTAAACAAATTTATAACTTATTAATTATCTTATTATTATTATTATTATTATACTACTTACTATATTACCTTATTAAATTAGTTATTTATTATATAAATTTACCTATTTCTGCTGCCCAACAGAAATGAGAGCATTATTGCTGGTGAAATTACAGGCACATGGCCTCCTCCGCTGCCTTCGTGGCCGAAAGGTTACCATGCCGGACTGTCACGCAGAGGTCACTATTATTATTACTATGATCATCATCACCACCACCACCACCACCACCATCATCATCATCATCATCATCACCATATAAATACGTTGTTGTCAAAAATTTGATGCAGGTGAAATACCTAATAGTTTTACATTTACTATACATGACTTTCAAATAAATCTTTCCACGTGGCTCTTAATATAATGGGGTTCTCATTATCGCCCACTAATGGCTGCCACGTAAATTACTCACGACTTAAATTTACCTACATGTATGTGTACATTGTTTAGTATGAGCCGCACAGAATAACAAATAGCCGCGTAAAGGAGACGACGACATAGTGAACGACCTTAATAAGGTGAGTAGATCCCAAGCTCCCAGTAGAAATTATGTAAATTATTACAAAAATTGATTCGCGCAGAAAAGAAAGTCAATGATTAAAAAAAAAGACGTCGAACGTAGATTCAACTTCCAAAAACGTCTTACAATTTCCCTCCATCGGAGCGGAATGAATCTAAATTAAAGACGAGTCTCCAAAGAAAACTTAACACTTATTGGGGCCCTTGCTAGCTTTAAATCGCACTCAAAAAGTAGCCACATTAATATTAATACTGTGGACCCAACACTCCGAACGAGCAAGAGCTACGTTAACAGATAATTTTGTTTGCTTTTACTAGTTTAGCGTTCATTGCCTGTTGCTTGGAAAATAGACAACATTATCCGGATTAGATGCAAGCAGTGGTCTCGGCGTTAAAAATAATTCAGCTGTACCGTAAACACAAGACACGAATTCGTAGAATGTCGCGAAGCCATGTATAGTACTAGCAGTCGTAAACTCTACAGATAAAATGAAACCGAACACTGTTTGCGGTACCCGCGGGAGTCAGTTGGCCCCCTGCTTGAAAGGATTTTAATATTATAAAAGGATCCCTGGTCAAAACATGCCCGTATTGTCAAACCCTCGCGAAAGTAAATTTTCGGTAAGGTTAGGGTTGGGAACGAAGTGAGAGTTCACAGTTTGCTGAGTTTTCGCCTTTGTGGACTTTTCAAATAAGTTTACATTGGCAAGTTAAATTAGAGATTTTTTTGCTAACCGTAGTCATCTCACTTTTCTCTAGTGAAGAATATCTGACGTAACTCACTACAAATACACTATTTACTACATAGGTAGACACCCATCCAGTAAATAGTGTAGTTCAGTTTACTTATGTAAGGATGAATTCATAGCAGTAATTATCCCAATTCCCCCATTCATTTTATTGACACAAATCAACTACACACCAACAAGCGCAAAACAAACACAAATGAACACTTAACGTAATAGTATGCCATAAACAAACCCTTTATAAAGCATCTCCAGTAACAAATTACGCCGATTTCTTTTGAGGCCCTTTCACGTTAAACCAACAAAATTCATACTGACAGGCGCCGAAAAGTCCAAAAATTTAAATGGGGGTTAATGTACTGCTACTTCAGTTATAATGGTTGAACCTTTTAGGAAGGTCTAAGGGGAAAAAGTCCCTAATTTACTGACTCATTTGCCCCTATGTCCCTAAAAACGAGTAATTAGGATTTCCCTCAGGAGAACCGCCTCCGTAACACGGCGTTGAATAATTGGAGAATAACAGGAAGTAATTTTTTCTTGCCTTAATTAAGTCTATGAAATTAAGTTACAGCAATTTTTCACGGTATACAAAACTGCTAAACTGTCCAAAGGTTCACTTGAAATGAAATATGAATTCCAAGGCGAGAAACATGTGATTTTAAGTCTTATGTACCTGTAGCTGCGCTGGTCCTCCCTAGTCTTGAATCCGGAGCATAGAAATGCAATTTCGCGACAGGCATTTCGTGGGCAGGTACTATAAGTAAATTGAAGCCTTCCCAGCATCCCTTCAGTTTTATTTGCAAGCGAAGATTGCAGCTAGCCCCATTCCTTATTTTATTGACCAATTTTTTTTTGTTTAAACCTTTTCTTCACGCCTTTTTCCCACTGTGATAGGCAGAGACAACAGCCTTCAACTTACCACTATTCTGGCACGCATGCTTCCTTCAACACGCATCAATACTTAATTTCGTACATGCTCGTCGACTAAGGATACTCTTGACCTAATCTTTCTTTAGGACGTCCTCTACTTGGTCACACTCGCCTTATAAATCTGTTACGTCAATCTTCTTTCATCGATTGTTTCACGTGTCCGAACCATCAATCCCTTTATCTTTTGTTCGTGTGTTTTTATTTGCTCCTTTATTACACTGTTCCTGTTAATTAATTTACCTTTTATTTGTAATAAAGGTAAGCCCTTAAACGCCATTGATTGACGAAAACTAGTCGGCTGCGGGTAGCGGCTACTGGCCGCCATTGCTTGCACGTAAAAAGAACCCAGAAGGTGTTCATATTTTTATTGAATTGGTATTCAATTATTTTTATGTGAAATTACTCCACTAGTTTGTTATAATTATTAATACAAAGATCGAACACTCAGAAAAAATTCCTTCGATCCGGCCGGATTCGAACCGACGTCTTCTAGCACACCGTGCCAGACGCTAACCCTCAAAGTGCTAACGCGTCGACTTTGCTGATAATATCCAAAGAGCATATACATAAATAAATCTACCTATTTATGTACTATATTTCAGTCGTTTTGAGCACTGAAAGAACTGTGGTTGTTGAAAGTTTCATTATAAATATACTATTGAGGCAAAGTTTCATAGCCTTGAACACCGCCGCCGTGCTTATAAGAATTCTACAGGATATACCTGTTATCACGGAGAGGGTGCGATGGAATTGCACGAATTAATTCCGCCCGTGATTGTGGATATTCCAAACATTCGCACAAATGTATATGGCGAACGGCTATGGAGTGGAATTCCTTACCTGCAGACATAATCCCTGAACGCTATAACTTGGACCTTTTCAAGGCGAGAGCAAATAGGCATTATTTAAGTGTGCATGCTCCATCGTCGACCTCATCGTCACTTTCCATTAAGTTAGATGTAGGTGAAATGCACATTTTGACATTAAATATAAGTTGTCTATGTACAGTTTTATATTTTTTTTGTGCGTGAGCAATAGAGAGTCTATCTATCGATCTGTCTGTCTATCTATCTGCCTCCATAGCCGAATGGTTACCATACTGGACGGTCACACATAGGTCCCGGGTTCGATTTCTGGGCCGAGAGAAATATTTGTATGGCCTACATTTATTTATCTCTTGACTTTGGGTATATTTTGTGGTTGTCTACCTATGCGTGTGTGTCCATGCCACCCGCGATACAGGGTTTTCCTAGTACGGGGCTATGAGTGTGTACATTATTATTATATGATTAATCCTCCTTTTTGCATTATTTCAAAATAGAGTTTTTTCGTCGATAATTACAAAGTAAATCTTTCTTGTTAGAAGGTTATGCACCCCTGCGCTTTTATAAAGTAACCAAATACTATTTGCGCATGATGAATATGAATCAATTCGCCCCATACCTTAAAAATTACCCTTACGATATTGCAGTAGTTATGACAAGTTTTTAAAAAAAACTGATAGAAGTTAAAACAATGAGGAAATGGAAGCGGCTACGCGTAAAAACACAAAACAATGAAACGTTGGAACCAGCTTACCGTCACTTTGCTGAATTCTCCCACGAAATTAATAGTCGATTGTTATGGCTTTTGCAATTGCTAATAATTCATAGCATGTAACTCTAGGAAAATAAAAATCTGCATGTAAACGTACCTTTTACTCGTATGACGAAGTTCTCGGGTAATATAAATATAATTGAATATAGTCCCACCTTACCTAGTTCTGTTGCCCTGGTATGACCCAGCCCCATAAACGTTGGTTCGAGTCCTAACAGATCGCAGAAGTTTTCTTTGTGTTCGATCTTTGTATCGACTCGCCTGTCCACGACAGCTGTAGTGTCGCTCAGGGCTTTCAATCGCTAGGATCTGAGGGGTACTGCCACTGCGCCCGTCACCCTGAGACGTAAGTTAACTAGTCCCATGTGCTTATAATTTCACCAGCACCCTTACCCTTACACATTACTGCTTGGCAGCAGAAATAGGTAAGATGGCAGTACTTCCCTGGTCGAACTCTTTCACAAGGAGCTTTACTGCTATTACGCTAAGTTATATTGTTTGTTGTTTAAATGAAATTTATGAAAACGTCTTACGAATTTAAGAAATAGTTCAGATGTACGTGTACATACATTTGAATGTACGTAGGTAACAAGAACAAGCGACTGTAACATATGTTCCTATATTTTTGTTTAGAAGTGTGATTTCTAAGAAACCCAATCAACAAAGTAGTAGAGATGATAAACTGAGTCAACCGACAACTAAGATAATAGCGATCTCTACACCATAACTTAATAACTTTGAAACTTTAAAAGCGATTTTGTGAATACCAGACTCATTGTGAAAGAGTTCGTCGAGCGAAATTTACCGCCAAGCAGTAATAGAGAAGCATTACTGTGTTCCGGTTTGGAAGGATAAAGGTACTGGTGAAATTACAAGCATATAATATATAGGCGCAGTAACAATGCCCCTCCGAACTTTGAGATTTAAAGTTCTTAGTAGCACTAGAACTGCTACATATTAGAAATAAAACTCAAGATCATGTTAGAAAACGATATCTTGAACACTTAGAAAACATTCCCTTCGATCTGGCAGGATTCGAACCAACATCTCCTTGCAAACCGTGGCAGACGCTATGCCAACTAAGTCACGGAACAAACCAACGGACATCACGTATTCTTCCGAGTGCTTATTGCAGATTTTTGTTTTGGTTTTTAACGACTTTTTTGCCATCTGTGAGAAATCTATGAAAGTTTTCCTCACTCAGCGAGGTACCTTTACAGTTACCAGCCGCTGACTAGAGATGTCACTTTAATAATTGTAATTAAGTCATATTGGATGTCAGGCAGTTTCACCACCATGATACTGAATTATTTTTTGTGAAATAACTCCACTAGTTTGTTATAATTATTGAACAAAGATCGATAACAGAGCAGTAAAAATTAGTAATTCCATGCATTTTGGGTACGAACAAAACTTTATGGAACAGCCGATTAATGTCCCGCGTTGTAAAGACCGCAATTCATATCTTACCGACTCGAACAAACTGCTCGGGGCGGACAACTTTCGTCACATAGTTAAAGGGGTACATAATAAATGAGTAATCTAGACGTTTCTGTTCTGAATTTTCCCTGGGGAAATATTATTTCACCGTAAATATTTTATTTTTGCCGCATTAGGCGAGTACCAAAAACAGTGCCGCGAATAGTTCTACACACAGAACACGTAAGGTAAATTTGTATTTGTAAGTGTTCTAGGGACCAATTCTCTAACGTTGCGACATTTTCTCGAATTCAGATGCTGCATTCTCTATGTCTACAGAAAATGTTCAATAAAATTTCTATGATAAAAAAGATACCTGGATAGTGTCCTCTAGTACACGTTCCGTTTTAATTGGTTGTATTCGAAATGTAATCGATAAATAATTGTTTACACTTAAATCAAGAGCTGTTTTGATCGAGATAATTGAATGCAACGAGATCCACCTTTGTGTCATTTCAATGTCAAAATAGTGGTTTTGCTAACAGTCAAACCGAAAAGCGAAGAAAAAAACAAAAAAGTTAAGTCGACATTTTGCCGTATAGAATACAATCACTATATTGTCATTTTGTATTTCGTTTCCAAACGACTTCACTCGAAAGCCACGCAGCTTACAGGTTTCTACTGCCTCCGACAATGTTGAACACTGAGACTTGACTTGTGTCTAAAGCGAAATTAAAAATACCATAAACGTATATCGTGTGGAACCGCCATCAAACAATTTTTTTCCAAATTTCTCTCCTATGAAGTTTCCTTTATCACACAAATACCAAGCTCCTGCGGGTTGTAGGTATAAACTAGAGCAAATTGGTATTCATTATCACTGGTAGGGTGTATAATGGGAGATACAATAAGAAATAATCTATTTTCACTTTATATAACAACATATGATATAATTTCTAAGGAAATAATCACTCTCTGTATATATATATAATCTCTGTATATAAATATATATCCGCAAAGGTATAACAACAAAATGCATAATTTCTATACGTATAATAAACTTTCTGTATAGACAAACATTAGATATAATGATTAGGTGACATAATTATTAAACTTTAAGCAGTATATTTAATTGTATATACTAACCTAACCAAAACCCACAGGTAGAGGTCAAACCAACTAACAAATGCAAACCAGTCGGTTCATTTACCATTGCACCTAAACGCCACTGGAATTTTTAATTTTTTTTATTATATTTATAATAAATACATTATACTCAGTGAATGTTATATCTGAAGTATTTATATAAAATGAGCATTATGTCATCGGTATATTAGATTGAAAGTTGTTATCTCAATCGCCTGTTATACCCAGTGACCTTTATATCATGCAAAAATATGTCAAATATCTGTATACCAGAAATTAATTATATCTGTTGAGCGTTATATCGACTAAAAATATGTCATTGTTATTATATATTACGAACCGCACCCTGTCGTAATAGTGATAGCGTGATAGCCCAGTTGGAAGACCAATTGTCTCCTGTGTTGACGACTCAAAGCTCGATTTTCTGCCGAAGCTTGATCCACTTAACACAAATAATCTTTATTTCATAGGTAGGCAAATTACACTTGAAATCATCATACTGATAAAACTCTACTGTTCACTCCTAAATCAGGTTCCCCTGCGAAGAATAAGCCAGAAAGTGTAGGGATTGCTCTTTGTAAATATATATTTGAATACATTTACCATTACAATAATTAATTTAAATATCTTAGATGGAGACTACCTGCAAGAGCTAAACGGGACACTACTATAGATTTTTGTCATCCTAGTACGCATAAGCTGTATAATGTTTAACTTAACTATATAACCTTTACTATAACGTTTTTGTTCCACTATAGTTTTAAACATCGTAAGTGGCAAATTTTGAATACCAATCGGAATCTTATTATAGAAGCGTATACATTACCCTTAAATGAACTTTGTTACGACGACTGTTAAGGCTAGTTTATTTTTATTCCTCGTATTAATGTTATGTCCGTCACAATAAAAAAAAAATTTTTTCATAACATAACATTTTCATATATATACGTTAATGTAAGAATGTTAATCTCTGTATAGTTATCTCTCAAAGACACTTTGGGAGTCAGATTGTAAATTGACCTAACCGCACGTTTCTGCAGGACAAAGATTATATTAATATCGGCGGCATTACTCCAAAGCAAGATGCCGTATGTCATTAAACTGTGAAAGTAGCTGAAGTAAACCAATCTAACTGTTTCGATTTATTTAATACGCTTACGCTTATTTATATGTAGACCCCTTTGCAATTTAGCATCTAAAGGGTTATACGTAGATATACAACTATATCTACAAGGTTCATTTCTAACTACAATATTTGTGTCTAACCAGGTTTTTCCGGTTACTTTGTTTATATCGCCATTCAGTGGACCGACGCTTCTAGTAGCGTTCCTCGGTATCCACTTCAGCACTCTTTTGATCATCGATTCTACGGCTTGTGTGACCTACCCATCGCTATTTAGTTGATTTTTTTTTCTATTTTGGCGCTCAGAATAATACCAAGCACGGCTGGCGCGTTCCATCTTTTTTTGCCCACCTGTATCGTTTGGATGCATTATTGTGTGAGGGTTCCTGTTTACGCGCCGTAGAGCATTACCAGCTACAGCTCATACGATCTTCATTTGAGTGAAAGATGCCACCTTACATCTAAAAAATTGAGACATCTAACCGAACGCCGCCGCCCATCGAAGTCCAATGCACCGTTGTACTTCCTGAACCTGTTCGTTCTTCCCAAGTGTAACCGGACGCGACAATTAAACATATATATTCGTCTGCCCGTTCAATCTTCCTTTTATGATTACGAACGAACAAGTCGTGCGTCTGATAAGCGACACGCCTGTCCATAGCAGTTGTAGTACCACTCAGAGCATTGAGTATATTGCTTCGAATTAGCAAGAGCTCTTCAATAATAACACCGATAACTCGATAACAATATAATTTAATGAAGAACTTAATTACTTAATACAAAATGATGTTTGAAAATTTGAATACAAAAATATCTTTGAGAAATCGCCTGATGCTAGCACTTGTATTTGAATTCGTTCTCTTAACGACCTTTTGAACGAACTTTTTGAATGAATTTTTGGGTTTTGTGTACTCCCGTGTCCCTCGGTATCCCGCACACAAATATCTGAGGGGCACTGCCACTTCGCCCGTCCCCCTGAGACATAAGTTGACAAGTTCCATGTGGTATTTAAAATTTAAAAACTACTTTAACCGTTGATCCAAGAAACATTACCGACGACGCAACAATATTTGGCCTTTTGTCATATTTAAACAAAATCAGATCTGTCTTTTTCACGTTATAATGAAGATCATGGGAGAAAGCATACCTACTTATGTATATACATCATATATACCTACTTATCGTTAAGATGTGTAGAACGTTAAGTAAATTTAGCCTACAACATACATTCACGAGTTTTCACTCTACTTAACTCGATTTAAATATTTATAGAACACTTTGTAACAAAATAACACAAGGAATACTTATTTGAATAATTTAGGCTCTTTGGTTTCTTTAGCTGTGGAAGAACGGTTAAAAATAGCAACACAAAAACATTTTTAAATAAATTAGTTTTTACGAGTTTTTTTAAGAGTTCTTCCAGGGAAGTACTACTACCTTACTTTTTTCTACAGCCAAACAGTAATGTGAGCATTACTGCGTTCCGGTCTTGAAGGGTAAGGGTGCTGGTGACATTACAGGCACATGGGACTTTTCAATATCAGTGCCCATTAAATCTTTGGGATTTAAAGCTCTGAGTGGCACTGCAACTGACATGGATCGACATGTCGCTTACCACCAGGCGCATGATTTAATGTATTGAAATATAATCAAAATTAAACAGAATGCGTTTTTTAGTCTTAGTGACAAAGCAGAAACAGTTGAAAATTTAATTTATTGATTAAAAAATTAAATAAATTAATTAAAAAATTGTAACAGTTTAATATTGATTGTGATATAGTCAAAGTCAAATAATAATAATAATAGTTTATTTATCGGACAACGTAAATCCATATTTAAGTTAGTTACAGACTTATAAACTATATTAGTAAATTATTTTAAACAAAGATCGCGTAAATTCTATGAGGTTCCTTATGAGAGATCCTTCGACTTTCGCAGCAATCGTTTTCAAGATGCCGTTGCTACTGTTACGAAGTCTGTTTAAAAGAGAAGCGGTTTTCTTCCATAGTATGGCAGAAAAGGAGTATGTCCGCGCTTCCGCAAACATTGCAGACGCACTACAGAACTCGGCACCCGCAACAGTATCCTAAAAGCATTGTTGTATTGGGTGCGGAGAGCAATGTACGACTTTTGTGTATGTCGGTACCACAGGCTACCCGCGTAAAAAGTAGAACAGTAAGCCTTGAAAAGAGTTGTCTTAGCTGCAGCAGAGCATCGAGCAAACTTGTGAACCAACATATTAGCCCTTACTGACAAAGCTCAACGCTCCCTCTCCATGTCATCATCATCTCTGAGATCAGGCTTAATCAAATGTCCTAGATACTTAAATTTAAACACTCTGTTAAGAGCTACCCCATTCAATTTGATCGGTGGTACAACAGTAGAACACTTACTTCCTGCCGCAAAAACCATGACCTCTGACTTCTTTACATTGTATACCAGACTGTGTGACGCTGCATATGACTCACAGACAGCAACAAGTTTCCTAAGCGCGCTGACCGACGGAGCCAACAGCACCATGTCATCTACGTAACTTATGTTATTTACGCAGAATTCATCTACGTAGCAGCCGACAAATAATCAACTATATTCCATAGGTAATAAAATTAAAAAATCAATTAAAATCAATTTCCTGTTACAAGAAGTACAATTGCGTCAGTGTAGCACCAAATAAGCGATACGTGAGTGAGCGGGCAAGTTTATATTATATATTTATGGGCCGACCAAGAAGCTATTCGGGTCCTTGTGAAAGAGTTCGTCCAAGGAATTAGTGCCACCTTACCTGTTTCTGCTGCCAAGCGGTAATGTGAGAATTACTGCCTTATTACATAAATTTAAAATTGCTGCCAATGTCTCTTCAAATACTATATAATTAAATTTTTATTGAATTTATATTCAATTACATTTTGTGAAATTACTAGTTTGTTATAACCACTAGACTGTTATAATTATTAATACAAACATCGAACACTTGGAAAAAATTCCTTCGGTTCGGCCGGATTCGCACCGACGTCTTCTAGTAAACCGTGTCAGACGCTATGCCAACTAAGCCACGGAACGAACCAGCGGACCTCCGAATGTTTCTATGTACTTGTTGTCGGACGTTGTATTTGATTTTCAACTGCTTTTTAGCCGTAGCGCCATCTATGAGAAATCTATGAAAGTTTTTAGCTGCTAAGACGTCATGGGTGCGAATCTGGCCGGTCCGAAAGGATTTTTTTAAGTATTCGATACTTAATTAAATTTTGCCAAAATCACAATTACGTTAATGTAACACCAAATGAGCGGTGCGTATTTCGGTGAGTGTTTATTAGACCCATACTCAAGGGTCTCGCTCCTTTTTGAAAAATAACAACAGAATTTAGTTATTGTAAAATTTACAAAGCAACATGAATATGCAACACAACGGACAGGATAAATTCATGACAAGTAGAGCCGAATAGAGCCAATGCTTGATTTACTAACGCACAGCTGAATAGACGCGTAGCTTGATTACTGACACATCCCAAATGACTGTTTGATCACCGGGCTTAAAATGTGTACGCCACCCATTTTAATCAATAGGAAATGAAACTATTTTTCCGGATTTAAATCGCGTATATTTGTTTTTTTGAAACAAATCTACGTTTCGGGCCCTTTACATGTCCCATGGTCACGGTTGACTGAGGTGTTACAGTCATCAACCTAACATTAATGCAAACCACTCTATTTTTTCACAATAGTTACAAAAGTTATTAATTAAATACCATATTTTAAATTTTACAAAGAAACATTCCAATTTACGCTACATTATGTTTTAAAAATTATTTTATTTTAACAATATGAATTTTTATTAAGTGAAATTTATTATTAATTAATAATGAAAATAAGAATAAATTAAAACATATTAATTAGTACTACGATCTCATGTCTGTTTGGGATTTTTCATCAGAGGAAATTCTGATAAATAAATCCGGAAAAATAGTTTCATTTCCTATGTGTGACGATCGCGAAAACCTAAGAACTCCATTTTATTCAACTTTTTTTTATTGTAATGGTACATATAACAGATTAAAACACGGAAGAAAAATAGTAAATCTGCATTGCAGCGCAAAATATAAAAGTAAAATATATAGAAATACACATAACTATCTTAAAATTGACGGGATGAACAAGTCGTGCGCCTGGTGATAAGTGACACGTCTATCCATGACAGTTGTAGCGCCACTCTGAGCTTTACATCACAAAGATCTAATGGGCGCTGCCTCTGCGCCTGTCACCCTAAGACATAAGTGTTGACAGGTCCCATGTGGAGCTCTTAAATTTTCGCTATTGTTACACATAGGAAATGAAATTATTTTTTCGTATCTAAATAAAAAAATAAAGTTTTTTTGGCTAGTTACAGGTCTCTTGCCCATGCCCAAGGGACCTATAAAGGGCCCGAAATATGCGATTTAGATCCAAAAAAATAGTTTCTTTTCCTAAGTGCCTTGTGCCTTTAATCAAAGCCGGAAAGCAGTAACGCTCACACAACTTTTGATTTAAATTTCACATTATCTTGCTTAATCTCTTTTTAACCTAATAAAGACATACTAGGCGCAGTTCCTATGTATTGTAGTCACTTTAACCCAAGTTCGTATTTACTTGGAGTTCCTGTTGCATTTAATAGTCCTACACAGTTACACCGATTTATTATGTAATATATTATGTTATGAAGTTAACTACCAGGCAACCCACATAACTGATTCAAAATTAATTTATGCAGTAATTTTCCCCCATAAAACTGAATACATGTATACCATGAATAAGTTTATCATATTGAAACGAGTATACTTATTCATCGAAGGCACGGGCGGGTCGACAATTGGGCTAAGGAATGCGATACTTTCCCCAGCGTACGCGCAGGCTCCGGCTATGACGTCATTGCGTCGACTCATAACATAGCTTTGCTACTTATACAAGGAAAATAGATTTGAATCAATAATGAATCTTATAATTATGTTTTTTATTGGTAATATCTTTTTTTTTAAATTACTATTTGCTGCATTGGTTATTTTAATACCGTGGATTATGCACGATTTAACGGGAGGGGTAAAAGAAAATTACCGCAGATCAATGTAAATTTTTTTACACACTAGCATTTTTAAGTTTTAAGTACACGTAAACATCATCATCAAACTATCGTAGTCCACTGCTGGATGTAAACCTCTTCCGCGCAAGGTGCGCCATTTCGACCAGCCCTCAACCTGACGCATCTTCTTTTTGCTGCTAACAACTATTCATAGATCGTCACTTCACCTGACCTGAGGGCATCCTACACTAAGTTACAATGCTTCTAAAAGCAGATAAACATATAATCAATAGGTAAACTAAAAATGCTATTTCTGCCTAGATACAAACAAAAGTGCAAAGTAGTCATTAGTCAAGTTTATCAAAGTATATTAAAACCAAAATGTTTTATAAATTACTCTTTGTTTCAAGATAAAACGCTTTAAAAAAAATTATAGCAATCTTATGACAAAATTTCGGAGTTTAAGTTTTAGTTCAAAAATTAATCCAACGCTTTGACTTCTAACTGTTCCAAACTGTTTCGACATTATTCGCATTAATTAATCAAGAGTTTACATGAAAACAATTTACGTAAGTGGTATAATAATAAAAGCTAAACAAATATGGTAACACCGCTAATTATACGACGCTTCTCACGGTAAGAGAATTTCCATATACGTTTAATTTGCATATTCGTATATTTCACCTAGATATGAAAATGTAACGAGTTGAACAATAAATCCTCTACGAAATTTGTTAACTCATAAAATTGAACCTTCAGGAGAAGTTGTTTGAGCACACAGACAGTGTGACGGCGTGTGCATGTGTGTCTCTAGGTAGGTGTTTAATGCGTAAACCGTGTCAGTTCCTACTCGTAGTTGTGTATATGCATAACAGGAACTTTTGAATGTGTTCGTAGCTGAGGATCATCGAGTTTTATACGTTGGTAGAGCCTTTACAAAACTTTTCTTCGCTTTATTGAATTAAAATCCAAAGTCTACTGTTTGAAATTATCATATTAAGTTAGATACATGTATATTCAGATTATTGTATTCTGTACTTGTATTACACGGAGTAGACTTACAAGCAAATGTAAGTACACAATTGCGACTAGCTCTTAAAATAGCTGAAACAACTTTGTAACTGAAATGTATAAAGTTAGTCAAAATATTAATGTTTCATATTGAATTAACTATTACTATATATCAGAAGTTAAGCTTTAAAGCCAAGCGATAAAGCTTAAATTCCAAAAAATACAGTTGACCCATACAGTTGCCCGTTACGCACACAAGCGCAGTAACGCCATGAAGGTGTGCGGGCACTGTAGTCTCATTCTTACCTGCGCCCGCGCGTGTCGTCTCGAAGAAAGCCTCAGTGCTGACCTGGCGGCCGACTCGACCGCATCGGCCTGCCGACCGACATGTGGCAGACCTTGTGACTCCTGTGTGTGATTTGTGTGACAGCACAGTGCCCGTGCTTTAACCCTAACCCTTAGATAGTGCATAACCGGATTTTGATTTTGGATTTCGAACGCCCCGCGGCGTCCATAAGGTGGGTGTTTTGCCTCTATCTAGAACTTATATCCTGGTAAGTTAGTTGTGATACTAGTAAGAGCATCGTATACGCATTTTAATCCAGTATCTGCGTGTGCACTCGAGTGTTAATTTAAGGTAATGTGAAAGTACTGATCGATCGTTGCCGGAGGAGTCGCTGACACACTTCTGGCTCAGGTATGGTGGGCAGGTGGGCGCGCCCGCTCAGTGTCTGTACGTGTCCGACCAAAATTCCGATCTCGGAGACCGCTTTCGGCTAGCCCGACAACTTTCTTCCGTCGACGAGATTTTTGATGGTGATATCACTGTTTTATCACCTTTCGGCTGGTTTTTGATATTATGTTTATGTAAGCAAAGAGTTTAAAATTATGTAGCGTATCTGTTTTATGCCGTTCCACGACTACGATTACAGTTTACAGTTGTGTCCGCATACTTAAGACATCAACGCGCAATCTATAGAGATCATTATCCAACTTCTTTCTTATCATAATTCCAAGTATTCACCAATAAATTGGTGTATCGAATATTAAATTAATATTTAATCATAAATCAATAAAACTATTCAAAAACAATGTTTATTTTGCATACATTGCATTTTTTTTCTTTTTATTGTCTTATCAAATGAACTTGTCCCTATATTCCGTACAGGTGTACGAAATTTAGAAACAGGTTCATTTGATAAGTCAATAAAACCTGAAATCTGAAGTTTTAATACTAAAGGCACAACAAGGCAAACGAGGACAGGCGTGCTCAAGCGCATCTCTCGAGGAGGACCGGTCCCGTCCCTCGCTGTCCTCACCTCTCCCCCACACATTATTACCCCGATGTACACTCCGTCGAGCCACGCCTGGTTGCATCCTTATATCTTCATAGCGCCCCTTTGGAACAAAACTCTTCATTACTATTATTAGACTCTGATTTTATGAGACGTTAGTGACTTATAACAGTGGTTCAGTCCCGCTAGGCGCTAATAAAAAGTTCATGTATGACGTATTGACTGAGATGACTTAAAAAAACTTTAAAAGTATATTTGACCGACTTTAAAAAGGAGGAGGTTCTCATTTTGACTGTTTTTTTCTCTTTTGTATGTATGTATGTTACACGATAACTCTAACTATTTGTGAACAGATTTTGACGATTCTTTTTTGTTGGAAAGAGGGTACATCAGTATAGGTCCCGTTTAAATTTGAAAAAAATATTCCACCTCAAAGGGTGGCAAACTAGGGGATGAATCCCGAGCTTGACAAATATATGTAATTCCACGAACTTTTGAGGTAGGTTTTTATAACTACTCTGTACTGAGATTATTTTAATTTTTTTTAAGTTAAGCCGTGGTAGCCTGATGGTTTGACCTACCGCCTCTCAAGCAGAAATCGTGGGTTCGAACCCGGGCTTGCATCTATGAGATTCTCAGAATTTATGTGCAAATTTTGATTTCAAATTTGCCATGAGCTCCGGTGAAGGAAAACATCTTGATGAAACCTGCACGTCGAAGAAGGTTCACCTTCAGATAACATTTGACGTCCCCAACCCGCATTATTCCAGTGTGGCGGACTATGACCTAAACCTCGCCTAAGAGGCGACTCGTGGCCACAGTGAGACGTATAAATGGTTTGATGATGAAAGGATTTTTTATCTCTGTATAATATTTAAAAATTTTCTTGATAAAACTACTTTGACTTCTCAGAATCTTTCGTAAAAACTTTTTATCGTATCATAAATATTAATGCTTGGAGTTCAAAGAGTACTTCTATTTGCAACTAGAAAAGTGTCTTATCGAACCTTTTATAACTTTATATCTATTCTATTGAATAATCTAAAAATATTTCTTATCTTTATCAGCTTTTATTAATTTAAAAAAGTCTCAAGTGTAGAGTAAACAATTCTTAAACCTGTCACATCAAGGATCATATTATCTACAAATTAAATTTACCTAAGAGTACAGCTTAAAGTACTTAGTCAAAAAAGTTCCATAAGTAATACCAACTTATAATTCAAAATTAAGTTACTATCTAAAAATTTCGTACTTATCTCTAAAAACAGACAGCAGAGTGTATAACATTAATGTTTTTTGTAATTTTCTAAGTCGGAAAGCAGAAAAAATACGACAGCGTATCTCATGCATATCGACACAGTCTCTTATTGCTCGGTATCCATCCCAGGTAAATTATCGTTGCATTTTATATATTAATTCGCAAAGCTTAATTAAAACACAGAATATATAGTTCTAAAACCCAGTTCACTTTTTTAAACTTTTATTCAATTTTAGGACTTTTGTTCTAAAGAACATGCCAGTACTATCATATTCTAATTGTAATACAATTAAAAAATAATCTTTTTTCAATATTATTACATTGAAAGTATTAAGTTAAGTACCTGACGCTGATTTCCCACGTCACACAACACTTTTGGATATTTTGACATGGGTTCAGATAGAATCCCTTGAAAGAAGTTAATGTTGGAGCAGTTCTTAACTTAAAAATTAACTTATCTATATTTACAAGTCAGAGAATAAGGATAATACATGAATAAACCTTTGAATAATTTTTTTACTGGGACATTTATGGGGAAATCCGAAATCATACATGGAAACTGTTTTTGGAATCAGTAGGTCATTTTTTGCGGTAACAAATTTTACGTAATCAATTTTTGTGGTCAAACATAAGTTGTCCATAAAAATGAACTACGTCACCTTAGGGTGAAAACCTAGCATAAGCGTTTTCAAGTAGTTCTTTTTTCTGATTTTTGTTGAAGAAAAACTTATAAACTTCTTGCTCGAACATATTATTAAAATAATATAATTTCTGAAAGAGTTATAATTTAAGTAACTAATCAAAATGTTAACTTCAACAGCGTTTACTACATTTTAGACCATATTTTTATCTTCGTCCTGAAAAATAACAGAAATCACATACGAGGTATTTACTCTAAGACACCGATATTGAGATTGTTTAAATGCTGATCGTTTCTTGTAAGATTATTTTATTGTATCTGATGAAAAAATCGGGATAGCAGAAGTGGTTCTAATTTAATAAAATGTTTTTTTCATGCAGCTCAAATAATCAAATTTATTTTCATAAAAAAGGACCTAATGGTGCCTAAAAAGGTTTTCCTGTATCTTCTATGGTTTCGGATTTCCCCATACAGTCCCTGTTAAAAAATCAGACTGTATAAATATTTATATAACCAACGACCACAGGAAAATCATGAATCTGTTTTTTAACGATTTACAATTTAGTATCAGAAGCCTCTTAATAGCAATACAAAATATTTTTATCTTTAGCACAACGTTACAAAAATTCCACGCCAAAATAAAATACCACGTAAATTTTTGAGGATCAAGACGGAGTTATATGGTTCATTAATAATAATACAATTTTCATAATAATCTGCATTGTTATGGAAAATATATTATTTAACTTTGATTTATTTCCGCGTAAGGCTATGAAAAAGCCGTTTTCTAGGTAAATGATACCCGTGGACGTTTTCCGGATTAACGAAGTTTGAAAAGACTACACGTAATTCGTCCCATAATTCTAAAATTCTTTTAAAAAAAGAGGAAGTTCTTAATACGACTGTGTGTTTCTTTTGTATGTATGTTACGCGATAACTCCGATTTGTGAACCAATTTTGATGATTATTTTTTGTTGGAAAGAGGATACCTCAGAAGTGGCCCCATTTAAATTTGAAGAAAATATTCCACCTCTAAGGGTGGCAAACTAGGGGATTAATGACTTTTGAGGTCGGTTTTTTAGTGCTCTGTATAAAGATTATATAAAAACAGCTTTATTGGGCCGTGCTACAATTTATTTATACAAATTTGTTGTTAATTCAAAGTTAGGTTACTTTGATGACAAGTATTGTGTGAGAAGCTAAGAAACGCATCTTTAAATTATCTGTATACATGCTATGATTTTAACTTTAGAACATCTAAGCTAGATTATTTGAACTTATTTGATTTAGACAATATACTTAGATGTATGAACTACACAGATGCTCTTACGACAAATTCAATAAAGTGTAAAAAAAATCTTAGCCCCGCACTAGGGAAACCCTGTGCCATGGACACATACATACAAAACTACAAATTACATTCGAACTCTCGAGAGAAATAAATGTAGGCCTTACGAATATTACTCTAGGGAATCGAACCCGGGACCTCTGCGTAGCAGACCAGCATGGTAACCGTTCGGCCACAGAGCCATTTATAAGAAAGAAATTTAGGTAAATATTGAACATCAAATAAATTTAAAATACAATTCTCTATTTTCCTTTCCCATGGTCATAATGCCACTGAATGTATGTATGAAGAGAAAGTATTTACTGACCATTACTTACCATCTGGCTATTCGTTATATTGTTATCTATTTATATACATTTTGCCTACTGACCATTCTGAAGTGTTTCTTTTTATAAAGATATGAAACAAATGTTGTACAGGAACAATCGTATGCTTGATTTTTTATGAAATTACAAGCACATGGGACTTATCTGTTTATATCTCAAGGTGACGAGCGCAACGGCAGAGTTCCTCAGATCTTTGTGATCTAATGCTCTCAATGGCATTATAGCTGCTATGGACAGGCGTGTCGCTTACCACCAGACTCAGGACTTGTTCATCCCGTCATTTGGTATCATAAAAAATAGAAATCTTTCACACCTTATCAGTACTAATACGATGCACTGCTATTCACGGGAATTTTCATATAAACTACAACGATTTCTATATGTCTTACTAAATGGATCATAACTCTATAGATTAATGTTTAAATCGTAATAAGTAATTTTTAATTAAATATTTTTTGAAATAACAATAATAACGCCCACAATCACAGCCCCGTACTAGGGAAACCTTGTGTCGCTGGTGCCATGGACACACGCATAAACAACCACAGATTGTACTCAAACTCATGAGACAGGTAATTGTAGGCCATACGAATATTTCTCCCGGCCCGGAAATCGAACTCGGGACCTCTGCGTGGCAGTTCTTCATGGTAACCCTCCCGCCACTGAGGCAGTCATATTTATTATATTTAATTTATAAATTCAAAATATTTATTTGTAGATTTTTTATTGTTAATAGTATTCTTTACTATCACACCAAGTGATGGGTCGAACAAGTCGTGCGCCTGGTGTTAAGCGACACACCTGTCCATTTCAAATGCAATGCCAGTCAGAGCTTTAAATCGCAAAGTTCTGAGAGACACTACCACCATGCCCGCACTCTGAGACATAAATAGAAAATCCCATGTGCCTGTAATTTCACCAGCACTCTTGCCCTTCAAAACCGAAAAGCTGTAATGCTCACATGCTTGGCGGCATAAATAGGTTAGATGGCAGTACTTCCCTGAACAAACTCTTTCCCATGGAACTCAACTGCTACTAGATAAGATTATACATTTCTAGTGAACATAATTCCAATACTAATGTCAGACATAACATTAGCTAAGAACGTTATAATTAGCATAATCCTCACGTCTCCCTTATACTTGTTTAGATATGTTAGTTGTTATGTCTTTAGGCGTAGCACAGAGAGTAGCTATAATTTCTGTTACGCAATAACTCCGGTTTTGATGAATGAAGGAATTTGTGAACCGATTTTGATGATTCTCTTTTGTTGGAAAGAGGGTATCTCAGTATTGGTCCCATTTAAATTTTAAGAAAATATTCCACTTCTAAGGGTGGCAAACTAGGGGATGAATCCGGTTTCGCGCACTTTCCGGTAACCGATTTCAATAAAACTTGGCAAACACATGTAATTCCACGAACTTTTGAGGTCGTTATTTTTAGTACTCTACACTGATTCACTATTATAATTTATGTATCTACTGTAATACAAGTTGACGAATAAATATTGTCAGAATTGTATTGAAATTGAATAAATGGAAACATTATTAAATATCCAAATATTTTCTAGGAATTAATTCATATTCATAATTGTTTAATCAGTTAATTATATGGCTGTTAATGAGAAACGCAATGATAACAAATTTAATTTGCACCATTTTCATTAACAATATAGAGCTATTTTACACGTAATTTGTTTGGCAACTTGAGTGGCTTAATTGTGATTCATGACTAATATGCTACAAAATGTAAATCGACAATTTTATACATTTTTATTTTGCATATATTTTTGTTTGACACAACGATTCTTTGAGCTAAATCCAAACTAATATTATAAATGCGAATAACCGTCTGTTCCGTGTTCATACAAAAACTGCTGCACCAAATTTGATGAGTTTCGGTATAGAGATAGACGGGACACAGGAGAAGAGCATAGACAACTTTTTGTCTCAGAAATATACCTTAAAGGGGGTGAAATAGGAGATGATAGATGAATGAATTGGTTCGGTGGGTGCTATCAACTAGTGAGCAAGATCAAAGTAAATATACTTACAGTCTATTAATTTATTACTAAACATCAATCCAAAACCAGGAACAATAGTGAAGAAAAGGCGCCAAAAATAATTGCATTGAAATTTAGAATTTAAATATAAAACTAAACTTAGTTTTATTTTTAAATTCTAAACTTAAATAAAATAAAAATGCACACAAAAGAGATTTGTAGCCAGCCAACTACAAGCTCACGAAACAAACAAATGTAGGTTATAAAAATATTTTTCCCTCAAAAGTCTGGAATTCGGACCCGGAACCTCTGCGTGGCAGACCAATATGGTGATCGTCCAGCCACGATGGAAGTTAATCGTTAAAAGTTAAATAAACCACCAAATATTAAAGCATAACAATCAAATTTATATTAATAATCAATATTGGATATTTTATGAGCAAAAAGCTATTTATTGCTCGGCCGATAAGTTGCTAAATTAAAACGAAATCGATATTTTAATACAAACATTTATCTTTTACTTAAATCAATTAAATTAACTTCTCAATAATTTTACTCGCTTTTATTTAAGTGTTTCAATTGATTTATTAATGATTGCTGATTTGTTATTTTATGTATTTATAAGTTTAATTGATAATGGAGTTCAATTTTGAGACCACCTCGCTTCGTGTTATGAATTTGTCAATTCACAAAATATTTGGAATATTGGCTTTTAAAAATAGAGGCATTGCTTATTAGTTGACAATAATTTGAACAGCTTTTGACATACTTATTTTCCTTACAACGCCAAAGACAATAGCTTGCTTTTGTCACACATTTGAATCGTGATCTTTTTTATGATACTAAATGTCGGAACAAGTCGTGCGCCTAGTGATAAGCGATACGCCTGTCCATAGCAGCTGCAGTACCACTCAGAAATTCATATCGCAAAGATTCGAGAGACACTGCTACTACACCCATTACCCTGAGACATACATTAACAAGTCCTATGCGCCTGTAATTTCACCAGAACTCTTAACCTTCAAAACCGGAAAGCCGTAATGCTCACATTACCGCTTTGGCGGCAGAAATAGAAATCTAATGCTACGAAAAACTTCATAAACAAAAACTCTTGTTCCATGATTTTTTGCAAGACAAAATACATTATATGTTCAAACTTGCAAACGTCCTGTCCGGCGACCTCCATTCCGTCCTGCGTTTTGCATCGGACTGGTAATTTACGCTAGCGCTTTTTTTATTACCGTACAGGGTTAAAACTGCTTAGAGCGATAAAATAGTGATGTATTAAAAATGAATTTAAAAACTTTATTGTTCAACAGAAAACATACAATAATATTTAAGATAAAGCAATGCTTAAATCTATATCGAATTTAAGGCACAGGTACCCACCTCACTCACTATATATATACGTTTAGTACAGAAATAACAAACCTTAAAATTTAAAATGACATACGTACCAACCACCGAACATACTGTACCTAGCAGCAAAGACATTATTAAAAATCATGATACTAAAGTTGTTGTTTATGATATTAATAAGTAATATAATCCCGCGAGGTTGTTAGCATTTTAAAAACAATCCTGTATTTTTTTTAAGAGGGAGCAGAGGAAAGATTCCTAATCTTCGATTTGATTTTAGAGGGGTATATCCACTTTAAAGTTAAAAATAATATATTGTATGAGTAACTACAGGATATATTCAAGCATAGACATTAATCAGAAACATAAAACAATAAAGTTTCCTCGATAGATAAAAATCACGAAATGACCTCTAGTTTTCACATTTTTTCGATTTAGCCTCGAAATGCTACAGGTTATTAGGACAAAAATTAGATAATTA
Organism: Hyposmocoma kahamanoa; assembly: GCF_003589595.1. NCBI lineage: Eukaryota > Metazoa > Arthropoda > Insecta > Lepidoptera > Cosmopterigidae > Hyposmocoma > Hyposmocoma kahamanoa. Next base: position 7,834,862 of record NW_020653854.1, on the reverse strand, counting down.
ATTATATTTATGCATGATCGACAACTGTCACTACGGATTTTTTTTTAATCCCTTTAGTTTTAGAGTTATTCCGCTAAAACGAATTTGGTACTTTTAATGCGCAAAATTCAACATCTCCTGTCGCATGTCACGCGGACTTCAGGCATATATTTGTTTCACAAATTTAGGCGGAGCCAACGTCAAAACGTTTTTGGCATGAGAGCTCTTAAGTGACGGAACGAACAAGTCGTGTGCCTGGTAGTAAGCGACACGCCTTTCCTTAACAGTTGCAGTGCCACTCAGAGGGGCCACTGCGCCCGTCACCTTGAGACATAAGTTGACAAGTCCCATATGGCTGTAATTTTACCAGCACCCTTACCCTTCGAAACCGGAACGCAATAATGTTCACGTTACTGCTTGGCGGCAGAAATAGGTAAGGTGGCAGTACTTCCCTGGACGAACTCTTTCACCAGGAGCTCTACTGGTACTAATTGTAATATCCTTCAATTATATTTTTGCAATAATATTTCCAAATAAATTGTATTTGTGTATAATTTATATAATACGTTACCTTTCAGCTTGCCTAACAAAATTTATCTCGTATTGATAGGTATAGAATGGAAATATCTTGTATAGCAGCTATATGCTGCATATATAGTTTTACTTTCTTCAAATACACACACTTTGTCACTGGTACACGTATAAACATTTTGTAAAAGAAAGTCGTCTTGTACACAAATAAATACAGATCTTTTCTTGACATCTTAACCGGGTTTGCCTTTAATGTAGATGGAGCTTTTACTGAATACCAACGTTTTAAGAACCGCAGTCAGGTTCTACGTGCATACCATCACGCTCGTCTCTCCACCCGCTGCCCTCCAATCACATCAATCTTTATTCTGGTTGCTTTTGACCAGGCCGTTTTTAAGGCTATCCTTATTCTGATTGAGATATTGCGTTAGTTTCTTTGATTCAAATTATATTAGACAATATTTATTGAATTATTAATACAAATTTCGAACACTAAGGAAAAGTCCTTCGGTACTGCTGATTGCGAACCAGCGCCTTCAGCGTACCGTGTCTGACGCCCTTCCAATTGAGCTACGGAACGAACCAGCTCTTTGTTTAATTTAAAAATTGGATATCATGGTAATAAAGACATCATATACAATATTCATTAATTTCGTTCATGCAGCTATTTTTACAGTACCATACCAATACAATAGTGTAGTATTTCTGTATAATAATACCGGTTCTTGAACTTGACTTCCTGACCCCAGCCGATTGTATCATTGCCGGGGAATACCGCCTCGCCCATTTAAACATGAAAGTTAATCTTTTAGTTCATGGGAGAGGCGAAAGTCTACAATATATAGCTAAAATATTAATGAATAATAATTAAGTAATAGCTATTTTCTATTCAATAATATAAAGAATATTAATAACTAATATATTGTACTATACAAACAAATAAAATTTTATACGAGTGAAAATTTAACAAGAGATACTTTCGTAAAAACATTATAACTTTGTGGTTTATTTTCTGACATCACGCGCTGCCATTTTCCTTTATAGATGTCAATCGATAGACATAAGTAAAATAAACGATTACAAATATCATGGAGTTATCACACATAATGTATTGAATATAAAGATATTTCATTATTATCAATAGGTGTACAGCAACACGAGTATGCATATGATTGAAGAAGACGTGGCATGCGCCGGCGCAGCAAACGGTTAGCAGCCCGTTACGGCAAAGGGGGTCACGCGCACGGACGTCGCGTGCGCACACTTTCAACACCAACCCGACTAGTTGGCTGAAACGTAAACTAATAAAGCCGTACGTGTTAAGTACGTACGTCTATTGTTTAAGTTGTGCAAAATGGAAGATTAATTTCTTACCATGATTTATAAAATAATAAACATTGATGAATCTTAATAAAATGTTAAAACATCGTCGATATACATAGCAGTAGAGCTCCTTGTTCGTCCAGGGAAGTACGGCGATCTTACCTATTTCTGCTCTGTGCATTACTGCGTTGCAGTTTTTTCCGGGTAAGTGTACTGGTGAAAATACAGGCACACGAGAGTTGTCAACTTGTGTCTCAGGTTGACGGCGCAGTGGCAGTGTGGTCAGATCTTTGCGTTTTACGTGTTACTTGCGTATTACCTGGCATTATAAAAAAATAAAAATTCCGACTGTACACGAGTCTCCTGAACGAGCTTCCCCGGGCCGGGGGAAATATTTGTATAGCCTACATTTATTTCTCTCGTCAGTTTGGGTGTAATTTGTAGTTATTTCGGTGTGTGTCCATAGCACTCGCTGCAATACAGGGTTTGTTTGTGCGGGACTATGGGTATGCATGTTATTATTTGTTGGGGACTTTTTTACGATATCAAGGAACGGGACGAACAAGTTATGCGCCTGGAGCTAAGCGTCACGCCCATGATAGTTGCAGTTAGCGATGCGCTACTGCGAATGATTTCGATATTCGATTCATTAACAATTAGTAATCGTGAGGTTCGAATGACAAATCAGGAACTTACTATTTTTCGTATTCGAATGACTCGAATGATCATTAAATATTACTACTAATGCATAGATTCCATAGAGTATTTCAGCCTAGCCTTCTCTGACATATAGTAAATACCGTAAATATGACCGGGACAGGGATGTTCTGATATGGACATGGTGCATGATCTGGTGGAATTCCAAGTAGATCCGACATTGTAAATCATTCGACTCGTGCGCCCAACCGAATAGCAGGGGCATTCGATATCGGTAATCATTCTCTTTTTTATAATATCACATGACGGGATGAACAAGTCGTGCGCCTGATGGCAAGCTACACGCCTATTCATAACAGTTGCAGTGGCACTCAGAGCTTAAATCGCTAAGATCTTTGGGGCACTGAGACGTAAGTTGACAAGTCTCATGTGCCTGTAATGGTCACGTTATTGCTTGGCAGCAGAAATAGGTAAGCTGGCAGTACAGAATGAACTCTTTCACAAGGACCTCTTAGCAGTGGAGTTAAATTATACCTCTTTCAGATGCTATATTACTTTTTCAGCAAAAGATTTTTCTGAGTGTTCGATCTTTGTATTAATAATTATAACAAACTAGTCATTGACTTACAACTATATGGACGTCGGGTCCGTGCTAAAAAGTGTCCGAACTTATAGGTCTTTAAAATCGTATACAGAGCGTCATTCACGCTTTAGTCTTCGTTTGTTCGACTGACAGCGAAGCAAGCAAAATTAAACAGTACTTCGATGACATTACAATTTAAATTCAACATTTTAGCTTTTTCATATTTCTTTACATGCCACTACGTTTAAATAGGTTGACTTGGGACATTATTTTCGTGGTTTTTGTATTAGACCCGTCGTCCATTTATTTGTAAGTCAATGAAACTAGTGGAGTAATTTCACAAAAATAATTGAATATCAATTCAATGAAAATTTAAAAAGGTTTATAAGTTTTGTTTCAACAAAAATGAGAAAAAACAAAAATGCGAAAGCCAGATTCTCGCTCTAAGGCGATGTTATAGGAAATTCATTGCTCGAATAACAGCAATATTCCTTAGCAACACCCGTCATTATATTGAAGCAATCCCAATCCCCATTACGCGCGGGTGCTAGACAGTCAATTTATTGATTCAACGAGACTCGTCTGGCAACAGATCATAAATAAATAAACGACGGAACAAGGCAGACCTTCCGCACTATTTGCACTACAAAGAAAGCTAATGAATTCGATTATCTAGACAATCCGTGCTTCCGTTTCTGCTGTAGACAATTCAATGTAGTGTCTACGCCAATTTATATTTTGTCATTTGCTTAGGAAATATACCACTTTCGTCCCAAGATCATACGGTACATTTTTGAAAGGCAATCATTTTCGCAACGTTTGGTGTGGTTGCAAGATTCGTACTAAGAACGTTGATGCCGCGAAAGGCATTTTGGCAAGGAATTCGGCGCAAACAGTTTCGTCTGTCTTGTAAACTCATTGCATTTTAGAACCTAGCATTGTTTCGCGGAGCCGTGAATAATAAAATCTATTTCAATCATTTAAGTTAACAAACAACTCGCCATTTTACGATTGCGCTGGTTCACGGGCTGATTACATGGACGATTTTCTTCTGTTTAATTTTACAGTCAATTTGTTTCTTTATTTTTTTGCGAGATGTTTTTTTCTTGTTTCATATAATATTTAACAGAAGTATTTCAAAGCAGGGTTCAAAACAATAATTATCATTGATAACTATCACGATAATTGTCATTGATAATTATCTCGATGAAATATATCTTGAAAAGTATCCTGATACTTGTGAAATTTATTGGAACAACAAAATACCAGCGCTAGCAACGTTGTGTCTCGGATACAAATACATATTTGTATCCGAGACGCATACAAACGTGTCAAATGTCTTAAAAACGTCACAAACCAAATCATTTTCTTTGTGTTATTTATTGTGTTGAGCCAATACATGGATAACGTTTCTTCATGATTTCGAACCATGTTTCAAAGTAAATATCTACTGTTCCGGATATTACCCATTTTAATGTAGAGTAAATAACAGTATTTATCGATTTTTTTTTAACGTACCTCCTATACCATCTGACAAAACAAGAACACTAATAAAAAGTGAAATAACGAGAGAAAATAAGCAATAACAATTTGACCCACTTTTTTATTAACCAAAATGCCAAGTAGACTTGTAATAACTGACATTTTGCGTCGAGAAATTTGTGAAGACTGGGTGCCACGCCGTAATGCTGCTTGTTTGCCCACCATGGTCCAAAAACACGTTAAATTAGCATTCGAGTCTCACTATATAAGTGTTCAGAACCCAGTGTAGCTTGACACAGCCTTCCAGTACATTATTACGAGCAAAAGGATCAAGTTGAGTTAGTCATGAAGTATGTATATTAGCAAACGCAAAGGAATCTCTATAACGGTCGGGCGACCTGTCCCGCCGGTCCGATGGCTCAAAGAGGCCGTGGGCATCCTCCATTTGATTAGCAAGCGACAGGTTTTTGCTTTACCGTGTACGGTTAGGCTGAAGTTTAACGAACGTTTTTTAAACAAAAATTAAGTCATTGCATTGGTCATTTTGCGCTTAACTATTCTTTATTGTCAATGTTGATGGCCGATGTTAGATGTGCATATCCTGTTAGGACCAATACAGAACTTTTCGAATTGGTTCTGAATAATAACCTCAAAGTTATCGCCTGGTGGTAAACGACACGCCTGTCCAGAACAGTTCCAGTGCCGCTCAGAACTTTAGATCTCAAAGAGGGGCACTGCCACTGCGCCCGCCACCTTGTAAGAAATATTTTATTTTCATTAGAGAACCACCTACATATTTGTATCTTTTAAGGTTTATAAGACTGTTATAAAAAGCCATTATTAATTAAAACACACCCGTGGTGTGGTGTGGGACTTGTATACTTGTACAAAAACCTGTTCGACCCCGTCCCACTACTATATAATACTAATAGGAAGTACAGTCAAACAAACGCTTAAATGTAAGTTTATTCTACGAGTAATTTAACCAACATATTCGTGCAGTCAATATCAAAAGAATCGTTAAACGTTTCATATAAATGTCCTAATAGAACGAGATTTTTCGAAGTAAATAGATAAGTTGGTGGTATACTCAATCCAATTCCCTTCACTATGTCGACCTTGTCTGTCGCAAGTCTCCGTCGTTCACCGCGAAGGAATGCAACCAATAATGCAGCTTTGTTGACGAACGAGATAAAGGGGAAAATGCCTTTCCTAACGTAACAGAGAGGATATTAAAACTTGTTAGACAAAATGTACGTAGCGAAACTTGATAAAACGTATGTGATTTTTTTTTTGTGATTTCCAACAAAGGTTTACCGAACATATTTTCGTAAGACATAATTACATTAAAAGATAGGAACCACATTTCCTTTTACAAATGTCTGATTTTTTTTTTATAACTTCAAGTAACGGGACGAACAAGTGGAGCGCCTGATGGTAAGCTACACGTCTGTCCATAACAGTTACAGTGCCACTCAGAGCTTTAAATTGCGCAAAGATCTGAGGGTCACTGCCCCCGTCACCCTCAGACATAAGTTGACAAGTTCCTTGTGTCTGTAATTTCAACAGCACCTTCAAAACCGGAACACAGTAATGCTGACATTACTGCTGGCGGCAGAAATAGGTAAGATGGCAGTACTACCCTGGACGAACTCTTTCACACGGAGCTCTACTGCTACTAAACGAGTTAAGAAATATATAACATTGAACGTATCATTTATTGTAATCGCGAGGGTTGTCAAAATAACACATTATAATATCAATCACACTTGTTCTATCTAGTACTTGTAATCCTAACCATTGAATCGGACTTACAATTATTAAATTCATTAATGCAGCTGACCTCAACAAGGAATGTTGACTAGAACTACTCGTATTGTTGCAATATACCGGTCCAATGTAGGAGTAGAAAGCAATATACAACTAGCAAGTACAGAGTCCTAATTATTTTCTATGCAACACGGTCGTTTTGCAAGACGTCACCTAATACTTACTAATCGTTATTGTTAATTGATTTTTAATTTCGCAAAACTATTTTTGCTTCATAACCTCTGCAATCATGTTTAGCATAAGTAACAGAATATGCAAGTTAACATATTTTCACTGGTACACGTGAACAAAGTTTTCATAGCATATTGGAAATAAACTTATTTTTACATTCCAAATCGCAAATTTTCGTTTTTTCAAGCACCAAAGTTTCAGGCGCTTTACAGATCCCATAGTCATGTTTGTACCTGTAACCTGAAACGTTAGTGTTGGTGTCTACCAGGTACGGGGATAAGATGTCGTAAGGAGCTATCTTTAATGGCGTAGTTAAACCTTTTGATCGCACCAATGTCGTCACCGAAAGTCGTCTCTTGGCCGCGCCTCACCCAGATCATCGCCGCTGTACTCACCTCGTCCGCTGTCAGCTCACCTTGGAGCGGAAAGCCAGTCTTACGGGCTTCTTATAAGTCGACAGTATTTGGAGAATCTGGTGTCGTCGGGTAGTTGCACCGAAACCTCAAAAGTGACATTTTACATCTAAAGGTTCTTCGTCTGTATCCGTCGGCCATGACAGTTGGTTTATTTGAAAAAACAAACATACGCGATTTAGATCCGAAAAAAGCCGTGGTAACCTGATGGTTTGACTTACTGCCTGTCAAGCGAAGGGTCGTGGGTTGGAAAGGGGCTCGCACCTCTGAGTTTCTCGGAATTGTTTGAAATGTGCGAAATTTAATTTGAAATTTACCACGTGCTTTTCGGTGAAGAAAACCAACGTGGTGGAACCTGCACCTCGAAGAAGGTTCACAACACTCGGAAAACGTGTGAAGTCTCCAAACCGCATTGGGCCAGCGTGGCGGACTATGGCCTAAAGCTTCGTCGGAAAGGAGACCCGTGCCCAGCAGTGAGACGTATAAATGGGTTGATGATGATAAGATCCGTGAAAAATAGTTTCATCGCAAAAACCTAAGAACTCAACATATTTTGCTAACTATATATGGTTTCAAGTGGACAGAAATGGAATCAGAATATAAATATTTTTCCTGTTTCTAAGAGACGTCTCGACATTACGAGTCAACGGCAAATTTTTTCAAACATTGGATATTGTTGATTCTTTTGAGTTCATGAATAAATACCGCTTTCGACGCCTCCAAAACGAATACAAAGTGAGTTACGACATTCAAACGACACGACCGGTTGTCATTGTGTATAATATTTCTAGTTAATCTATAGTCATAATCGACGCAACAGCCAGGCAAGCATGTTGCAATATACCATGGAGTTATACAGAGACATGCCCACACTTCAATCAACTTGCATTCACGCTAACAAAGACGTGTTATTAACAATATTCTACGGTGCGCAAAGTCCTGTTTGAGGTCAAATTTATCCAATTACTAAGTTAGTATCAAATTTTTGATTTCATTTTAGCGGTATTATGTTGTCTGAGTAGTTTATTATACCTTCTCTACGCTGTAACTGTTTTAATTCTAATATACGATACGCCTAAAGATATTGTCTAAAGAATTTGCTAATTTGTTACACGATCATTATAAAATCTCAAAAAAATTTATATGGAGATATTTCATAGCCAACATCGGATCTGTTTTACGCACGCAGATTGTGGGACGCGAGGGCCCCCCACACCTCACCTCCTAAAATCTAAACTCGCATTCAAATACTCCGCCTTAACAATAACTAATTACGATTGAAAGATGTCTTGGCTTTCCTTTAGCTATTCTGATGTAACAAGTACTTAATTTTTGATTGTCATTCTTGCGGTGGTGAGCCAATATGCTATTGCCGTTAGCTCTCTCTCTCACCGCAAATACCTTTGTTTAACCTTTTCTTTATACGTAATAATGTTTATTTATAAAGAAGTTAAATACATTTCAAAACAATTTCTCTGAAGTTTTGTAAAACAA